>NW_020174372.1:1856604-1885945 GCF_003031525.2 Neophocaena asiaeorientalis asiaeorientalis | reverse complement strand
AAAAAAAAAAAAAAAAAAAGGGAAGTAAAATAAGTGCAGTGACAGTCCCCTTTTTTGTTTGTTTGTTTGTTTTTTGCGGTACGCGGGCCTCTCGCTGCTGTGGCCTCTCCCGCTGCGGAGCACAGGCTCCGGACTCGCAGGCTCAGCGGCGATGGCTCACGGGCCCAGCCGCTCCGCGCCATGGGGGATCTTCCCAGGCCGGGGCACGAACCTGTGTCCCCTGCATCGGCAGGCAGACTCTCAACCACTGCGCCACCAGGGAAGCCCTTACTTCCCATTTTATCTCCCATTTTTGTTAGTTTTATTATTTCCACATTGTTATAATACATGACATTAACTGCCTAGTCCCACCTTTGTTTTAATTACTACAGTTTTTAATATTTCATAATATCTAGTAAATTAAAGATATTATTTCCTCAGTAACTTTGGTTATTCTTGCAACTTTCCATATGAATTTTTAAATTTTTTATTTTATATCGGAGTATAGTTGATTAACAATGTTGTGTTAGTTTCAGGAGTAAAGCAAATTGATTCAGTTATATGTATACATGTATCTATTCTTTTTCAAATTCTTTTCCCATTTAGGTTATTACAGAGTATTGAGCAGAGTTCTCTGTGCTATGTAGTACGTGATTGTTGGTTATCTATTTTAAATATAGTAGTGTGTACATGTCAATCCCAAACTCCTAATCTATCCTCTCCCCCACCCTTCGCCCTGGTAACCATAAGTTCGTTTTCTAAGGCAGTGAGTCTGTTTCTGTTTTGTAAATAAGTTCATTTGTATCATTTTTTTTTAGGATTCCACATATACGTGATATCATCCATATGCATTTTAGAACCAGTTTCCTAGGTTCTAAGATCTATGTAGGCAGTTTGCTTGGAATTGTACTGAATCTTGGAGAAATTGAATGTAATATACCCATAGATATCTTTGCATATTTGTTGTTAGCCTTACTCCTAGGCATGGTTTTTGTTGCTCTTGTAAATTACTTGGAAAACCATGATTTCTTCATTAATCTATTGCTCGTTTTTTCCTTAACACCAAGGGGTACCCTGGCCTTTACTCCCTCTCCTTGATCAGCTCTGCACTTACCTCCAAGTGGTTCCCTATCCGCCGCTCCTCCAGTGCACCTCGGTACAACTTAAGCAGCTGCAGATATCATTCGTCTCATCACACTGACCATCTGTCCTTCAGTGCTGGCCAGTGATCACACTAACCAGTCTGTCCTCAGTGCCAAGGTTATACTTTTTTCCAATTCTATGTCTTAATAAGCGCCACTGTTTTTGTTTGTTTGTTTGTTTTTGCGGTACGCGGGCCTCTCACCATTGCGGCCTCTCCCGTTGCGGAGCACAGGCTCCGGACGCGCAGGCTCAGCGGCTCCGCGGCATGCGGGCTCCTCCCGGACCGGGACACGAACCTGTGTCCCCTGCATCGGCAGGCAGACTCTCAACCACTGAGCCACCAGGGAAGCCCCAAGCCTTGTCTTCTGATGAGGCTGCCTTCTCCAACGAGGCTGACTTCCCGTTACTTCCCTTTCATAGCACTTGCACTTGAACTCATTACGGAGTGACCTCATCTGCCTCTAAGCTACTTAAGGACAGGGAGGGACCTCGGGTGACTTCTCCACCCATGCCTGGCACATATTAGGCACAAACATATTACCTGTTGGACTGAATGAATTGGATTTCTTCTACCAGTGGGAACGAGAAGGTTGTCCCCTTGTTCAAGATAGTCCCTTTTCTGGACCATATAGCAAGTTCTCTTTCCCATCTTAAGAGATCCCTCTACTAAGGGGTCCCTCCCCCAGCTCACCAGAGGACGTGACTCAGGATTTCAGGTGACGATTGCATGGAGGCTGGTGCTCCTCACGGCCCCTGACAAAAATGTGTGTGTGCAGACGGCTGCCAGCTGGGACACATTGTCCTCTGGAGCTCTGCCAGGCCACCCTTCCGTACATACGTGGCCTGCATCCCTGCCCTGCCCAGACTTTCAGTGTTCCCGGTAGTGAGCCTGGTGGCAGCTATGCCTCTGTCCTTTGCACAGGAGCCCTGGCCCCTTACCCCCATTCCCATCAGCTGAGAAGCTTTCCCGCAACTGACACAGGGCCAGGGCTCCTGGATCCAGCACCAAGAAACATTTTGTAATAACTTATAACCACAATGCCCAAAAGTCTAACCTTGAGGATATCTGTGAGTCACACACACATCCCAGGGCTGGCAGCCTCACAGGAACACGGGGCCAGAGGGCAGCTTAGGAGCAGGCACTCAGCACGGTGGGCACTAGGCTGTTAGAAATTCTTCTCTGTCCTTCCACGTGCCCTTCTTTGCTGTCCCTTATCTCTGCCATACCAGGCCATCCAGGGAGCAGTCTCTGGGGCAGGGAAGATGGAACAGGGAGTCGGGTGGGCTTTGGCAGCCCTTATGGTCTGCAACAGCCGAGAAACATTGCCAGCTGCTTCTGGACCTCATGGCGGTTTTGGGGCTGCAGAAAGTAACTTAGATCTCTCTCTGGCGCTCTCTGTCAAGACATTGCTTGAACATAAATTTTTTTCAGCCGTGTTGACATCTCCTGCCTACCCCACCCCTTTCTCCCAGATGCTCTGGAGCATACGCCAACCCCCAGTAGGAAGAATGTCACCCTCCAGCACGAGGAAGTTACGCACCGTGTGTGTTTCGTTAGCACCGCCTCTCAGGGCATCCCGCTTTTTGACTCCGGTTTTAGGATTTTACTTCTAATCACTGTGAAGTATTGAATGAATATATAGGCCAGCACTGTCCAGTAAAAATGTAATGCAAGCCGTATCTGTAATTTTAAATTACATTAAAAATGTAAAAAGACAGGTGGAATGAATTTAATAGTATTTTATTGAACCCAATATATCCAAAATATTATAATGTCAACATGTAATCAATATAAAAATCATTTATGAAATTTTTTGTTTTGTTTTTTGGGCGGTATGCGGGCCTCTCACTGTTGTGGCCTCTCCGTTGCGGAGCACAGGCTCCGGACGCGCAGGCCCAGCGGCCATGGCTCACGGGCCCAGCCGCTCCTCGGCATGTGGGATCTTCCCGGACCGGGGCACAAACCCGTGTCCCCTGCATCGGCAGGCGAACTCCCAACCACTGCGCCACCAGGGAAGCCCTGAAGTGTTTTTACACTCTTACTAAATCTGTTTAATGAAAGATGATGTTATACTTTAAAAAAATATTTATATTAATTAAAATTAAATAAAAGTGTAAAATTCAGCTCCACAGTCACGCTGGCCACATTTCAAGTGCTTGATAGTCCCAGGTAAGGAGGGACTATGGGCTGCACAGCATATGGCGCAGACAGTTGGGAACAAAGTGACAGGCTCGATTAGCCAGGCCAGCTTTCAGGATCTTGCTTTGTTTTCCCTGCGCAGTCGCTGTGTCTTTTATTTTCTGTATTCTGCGGCTTTGACCCTGGAAGGACTGCCCCTCCCAGTTCCTAGAGAGAGCAAACAGCACATCTGTAACCTGCAAAGCAGCCAGTCCAGAGCCTGTTCCCCAGACACCGCTGTCGGGCTTTCACTCTCTGCTCTTCCCTGCCCTAATCACCCCCAGACCAGAAAGCAGGCTATTAGGGACAGCCCCGTAGTCATCGAAATGACTCAAACTAGCCAGTCCTAAACAAGCGTATCCTGCCTTGCCCATGCCGTCTTGAGAAGCCGCAGTAAAGACTCTCACCCATGTTTTCTCCTTGTTCTTTCTGCCTCCTGACCCACCCCAGCACGTCTGGATGTGGCTTTCCTGCATGCTGTAGCGTGGCTCCTGTTTCTAGGGAACTGTGAGTGTAATAAACTTCTTCCTTCATGACAGTCAGTTCAGTGTCTGTGTGTCTCATCTCAGGTACCCATAAGCCACCCTGTTCTGGGGCTTATCTTCCTTTTCATCCACCTCGTCGTCCCCCCAGTCCTGGCATGCTCCTCCTTATTTCTTCTTTGCTCTGAGCATGATGCTCCTGTTTGGTTAAGTTCCTATTTCCTGAGCAGGTCCGCCATGTACAGTTGTGCAGGTTGTGTATAGCAACCAGTTAGGGCTGATACCCAGCCTGCATTGGGTCGGCCCTAGGAGGTCCCTCTTTCTGTGGGCTGGCAAGACTGTTCCTGGGAACCTCCTACCTCCCTAAATCCAGCCCATCATGGAGCCCTTCCAGCTGTTTGCAGACCTTGTGCTCCTGAAATAGAAGGCGGGATCCTACTCATGTCGCTGCTCTGTTATCGCACTGGAATGTATCCTCCTCCCACAGGAAAATTCTGCAGGAAGGTGGCCAAGCTGCCTGTGGAGCCTCAGTGGAAAGCAGAAAAGATGCTCTTTTGCCTCCTCAGCCGTTCTGCTTCTAGGTGGAGTTCTCACCATCACCCACCCAACCCCACTCCCATCCCATTTATACCGGGGAGGAAATGACTGAAGACAGCTTGAGGCAGGGCCCTCACCCCTTGCCTCCTGCCTGTAATTCAGTAGCCCTCAAGTTTTCCAAGATTGGCTCTTGAGGTCTAGACTAGATCAGTGCATCTCAAACTTTAAGGTGCATCAGACTCGCTGGAGGACTCCTTAAGACACAGATGGCTGGGCCCCACCCCCAAAGTTTCTGACTCTGGGATGGGACCCATGAATCTGCATTTCTACCACGACTCAAATGAGGCCGGTGCTATTGGCTCTGGGACCACACTTTGAAAACCACAGCTCCAGATGTAGTGCTCCAGGTATCAGCACCACCTGAAGTGGCCGTGACCCTCGTCTCCACTCCTCAAATTCAGATGTCCTTGCTTTGCAGAACACGGTGCCTGAGCTTTTTGGGCAGAGAGTCTGTCCTAACGTGGATCATTTTGTTTCCCCTCAGCAAGTCTTGCATATCCTCTCTGTGCAAGCTTGTTCGCTAGGAGCAAATATCTAATAGTTTTGCAGACTCTGTGTGTGTTTGATACCAAGTGATGATGGTAATTTTCAAAGCGCCACAGAAGTATTACATGGAATTCCTCCAGTCTCTTTACCCTGAACTGAGTGACATCGGGGTTCTGATTCCAGGACAAATAAGGATTTTCTGGACTCATTGATATGGGCTGTGAACGTCACAGGGAGAAGAACCAAGAAGCGTCTTAATTTAGAGAAACCTATCTCTCCCTGGCTCGTGCCCTTTTCCCATTTGATAAAAATGGTGGCTTTTCAGGAACCCCAGCTCACCTTCTGAAAGCCACAGCAGCATTGGTGGAATAGTAAAAAGAAAAGCAAGCCCTCTGCCCCCGACTTGGTGCCAGCTTTCCTTGGAGAACGAGCGACGAAGCCTCACTAAATGCCAGCAAGTTGAAAATTGTTGGCAAGAGAGGAGATTTGCATGCAACATTGAAACCCCTCTGCAGTCGTCATTTCCAAGTTGTGACTGCCTGTCTGTAAGGACACCTTGGATGCTTCCCCAGATTGCCGCAGCCTCCAAAATTGGACCTGGTATTATAAGCTGACGTCTGGATATGCTTTTTCTGGAGTTGGGGGAGGGGGTGGAAGAGAGAGCAGATTTTAAAGAGCTCCTTAAGTTAAAACCCAAATCATATCCAGTCTGCACAGTGAGAACTGCCTGAGCCAGGCACACTTTCTCTTTGCACAGCCAGTAAATGATACAGAGATGGCCCCTGGGAAGGCCTGTCACTGAACTCTGTCTGCACCGGTGGGCAGGGCGATCTTCAAGACCCACATTCAGCAGTAGCAGAGAACACAGAGCTCATTTAAAATCAGAGGTTCTGAACATCACCATCACTTTTGGAGCTTTTTAAAAAATACCCATGCCTAAGCTCCTCCCCAGACCAATTAAATCAGAATCTCTGAGGTTGGAGCCTGGGCCTCAATCATTTTCACCCTGTCCCTACCCAGGTAACTCAGATGTGCAGCCAACATTGAACAGCACTGCTTTCGAGCCTGCAGGCCACTTACTGGCTGGGTGACACTGGAAGGCTGTTCAACTTCAGTTTCCCCGGTGATTCAATGTGGTGGACATGATTTGCCTCCCAGAATTGTAGTGAGTAGCAGGAGAGGTGAATGGGTATGTAGAGCTTGGCACAGTGGAGGGACCACAAGAAGTGCTCAATAAGTGGTATCTTCTATTTTGAGCTGAGCAATTGAGGGCTAGCAACTGGGGGAAGGTCCTGAAGTGTGGAAATGGAATGAGAAATAAAATTCAAAACAAAATCCAAGGAAATGAAATGGCAAGCCATGGAATATTGTGAACATTTTATCCTAATTTTATCTGATGAAGGACTAGGATATAGAAAGAATCTCTACAAAGCAGTGATAAAAAAAAAAACAACCCAATAACAAAGGGTCAAAAGACTTCAACAGACCCCTCACAAAACAAGATATACGATTAGCCAATAGGTGCATGAAAATGTTTTCAATGTCATTAGTCGTTTTAGGGAAATGCAGATTAAAATTGCAGCAAGAGATCACTTCATACCCATTGCAACAGTTGGGATTCAAAAGCTTGATAATACCAAGTGCTGGTAAGGGTGTGGAGCAATTGGAAGGCTCATACATTGTGGATAGAAGTGTAAAATGGTTTGATCACTTCACAAGTCTGTTTAGTAGTTTCTCATAAAGTTAAGCATATATTTACAATGCAACTCCAATCCCAGCCCAAGAGAAACAAAAACATATGTCTACAGAAAGACTTATACAAGAATGTTTACAGTTGCTTCATTTACAGGCAAGTACTAGAAGCAATGCAAATGTCCATCGATTGGTGAAAGGATTGACAGACTGCAGCCTGCTACTAAGCATTAAAAATGATCTACTAGGGGCTTCCCTGGTGGCGCAGTGGTTGAGAGTCCGCCTGCCGATGCAGGGGACACGGGTTCTTGCCCCGGTCCAGGACGATCCCACATGCCGCGGAGCGGCTGGGCCCGTGAGCCATGGCCGCTGAGCCTGCGCTTCCGGAGCCTGTGCTCCGCAACGGGAGAGGCTGCAAACAGTGAGAAGCCCGCGTACCGCAAAAAAAAAAAAAAAAATGATCTACTAGTTCAACCGCAGAGATAAATTTCAAAACATTATGTTGTTGTGAGAAAGAAGTGAAACACTGAAGCGTTTGTTCTGTATGAGTCCCTTCATGTAAAGTCCAAAACGAACAAATCTAATCTTTGGTAACAGAGAACAAATCAGTAGTTATGTGTGAATGGGTGGATGGGATTGACTAGAGAGGCATGAAAAGCTTTCTTGAGGATGGAAATGTTCTATTTCTTGTTGGAGGTGATAGAGACATGAAATTTCCATTTGTCAAAACCCATCAACTTGTACAATTTAACCTGTGCATCGTATTTATGTAAATTATACATCAGTAAGGAAGAGGTTGGGGAAACAAATAATAAAATCTCACACAGGAGACTGTAAGCGTTTAGGTGCAAAGGATGAAAACTGGAAGAAGGATGAATGTATGGCTGCCAAGTTCACCACCAACTATTTTTGCCCATATCAGAGGACGTATCTGTGCCTAAAAGGAGGTGTAAAGCATATTTACATATAATATTAACCGAGGATGTATGCCCTCCACAGAGGAGTATGATCTGCTCTCTCTCATGTAGTCCTCTTGTCAAGTTGAGAAGATTTCCGTTCTCCAGGATTTGTACAAATAAAATCTTTTGACAGGGCAAAACCATTCCTTGTGGATTTTCAACTTGGATATTTACCAGAGACTAACCTCAAAATACGATGCTGTGATAGCTTGTCTTAACCCAGCCAGTACCCAGGAGCAAACCTGTAGAGCTTCCAACTGGCCAAAGATGGGCAATGTGAACATCGCTGAGGACGATGACTACAGTAGATTAAAGTACATCAAATATGTGTAAATGCACGAGTGTATAATAGTATTAAACCAGCAATGACACCAATAGTAAATCTAACTGGTCACCCCTGGAGGATGCTGAGGAACCAAGCCATTCTTGTGAAAACAGTAAATAAAAGGAAAGAAGTAAGCATGTATCTTGACTTCTCTTTACTAACTGTGCCACCAGCTAGAGCAGTAGTACACAAGGTGACATTTATTTTAGTAGAAGTATACCAGCTAATAAATAAAGAATCGTGGATTTTGAATATCATAACTTTGGATCTTGGAATGTTACTATTAACATCACACAAAGAAAGCAGCATGCCGTTGTGTGCCTCCTGATGGAAGTGCACACCACCATCGAGCAGGTGTTCTTCCCAAAGTCTTTTGCCTGAGTCTGACCAAGCCTATAGATCTACCTGCCAATGCAGAGAACACATGACCCCATGGATGCAGTCAGCAGAATGCCAACTTGGGAAACTGTGGGACAAACAGCCTGTTTTTATTTCCAACAAATTACTTGTAAGAAAAAAAAAAAAGATGGAAGGGAAACCTATAGATTAAAGAAAGTATAAACACATTCCATCCAATTACTGTGTGTGGACTTTAATTGGATTCCAATTCAAACAAGCTGTAAAAAAAAAAAAAAAGGAACAATGAAGAATGAAGTTTATGAAACAATTGAAGTTCTGGATATTTACTAGATATTTGATGATATTATTGATTGATTTTTAGGTGCGATACTGTTATATATAAAAGAGGAGTCCTTATACTATTTTGAGATAGACAGTTTTTTAATTTACAGATGAAGTAATATGATATCTGGGATATGCTTCAAAATAATAAGGGAGCAGCAAGTGGATGGGATGTAGGTGAAATGAGATTGGCCCTGAATTGGTACATACTCCTCATTTTGAAGCTGCTGAGATGAACAGAGCAATTCACTATACTATTTGGTCTACTCTTGCCTGTATTTGAAATTCTCCATAGTGGACTCTTTTAAAAAGCAGAACTGGGGCACAATTTTGGTAACAGCATTACCCTGTTTGAATATGGATATTATGGGTGCTTACTAATTTTCAACAGCAATAGAAAAAAATATGCTTAAAAATCTGTCAAAATGTAAATGTGACATCAGTTAAATAGAAATAAAATATATAATTTTCAAATAACTAAGGGAGGGAAAAATATAAGATCCTTGAAAGTCCAGTAAAAGTCAGAGGGAAATAAAGGAATAACACAGTGGGAATTCCCTGGACACAGTGGTCCAGTGGTTAGGACTCCTCGCTTCTACTGCAGGGGTATGGGTTCGATCACCGGTTGGGGAACTTAAGATCAAGCATGCCATGCAATGCAGTGATTTCATGTGTGTAGAGAAGACCCTATGTGTTTGTAAATGCAAGAAAAACGGAAGCCCAGGCTCTTAACTCCAAAGAGAGGAGCAGGATAGCAGTGGGAATAAGGCAGACTTTCATCTTATTTACTTGATATTATTTGAATTTTTAATATAAATGTATTAGTTTGGGAAACTATTGAAATATCAAAAGGAGATGACAAGTTTCAGCCATACGTAGGACTGGTTGACCTTGAACTTCTAACTCGATTTTCTGGGGCAGGGCCCATGCACCACTTGCTTGCCTCCACTCCAGGTGATTCTGTCGAGCAGACCACACTCTGACGATCTTAAACAGTGGAAAGTACAAACCTGATCAGAATTTACTGTTACAGAAATAATATATAGGACATGCAGTACTCAAAGCTTATTGGTTTGTTTATCTCATTATAATAAACTATTTATTTTATAATAATTTTAGATTTACAGAAAACTTGCAAAGGCAGTACAGAGAGTTCCTGGGTTCCTAATTGCTAACATCTTATGTTACTATAGTACATTCCTCACAATTAGGGAACGAATATTGATACATCATTTTAAACTAAAGTCAATCCTTCATTCAGATTGTCTGAGTTTTTACCTCATGTCCTTTTTCTGTTTCAAGATCCCACCGAGGATACTGCGTGACATTTAGTCCTTGTGTCTTCTCAGACTCCTCTTGGCTATAACAGTTTCTCAGACTTGTTTTGTTTTTGTTGACCTTGACAGTTTTGAGGAGTATTGATCAAGTATTTTGTAAAATGTCCCTCAAGTTGAGATTGTTTGATGCTTTTCTCACGATTAAGCTGGGTTTTTGAGAGGCAGATCCCAGAAGTGAAGTGCCGTTCTTTTCCCAACATATCAGGACTATAAACCATCACCACGACTTATCACTGATGATGTTAAACCCGACCGTCAGAGGAGTTTCATATCATATACAATTGTCCAGAATAGAGTTCCAGAAGAGATTCTTCAACACGTTTACTAGTAGCATGTAATGTCTTCCTTTTTTCTTTTATTAACAAGATAAAGTAAATAACAAATATTCCCTTACTCCTGATGTAGTTACAAAGGCTTGGGGAGGGAGCGAGGCTTTGGGTGCTCCGTGGATTGCATGTTTTTGTCTCACTTCTTGACAGCACTAGGGTCTGACGGTGGTTTTGTCTGAGATCATTTATGTCCCACAGGGGAGCCCATGGCCTGGCTGTGAGCATCAGAAGAGCTTCTAAGAACATGGAAGCCAGCCCTGAGCACCAGACCGGATCACAGGTATCAGGCACTGCTCTTTTCTTTCTCAGTCACTTAGAGGCTGTTTTTTTCTTCCAAGAACTTTGCATGGGTTATCTCCTTTATTTTTATTTATTTTTTAAAATCTCCCCAGCTGATGCTGATGTACATTCGTTGTTAAGAACCGTTGCACTAGTTCCGTAGTTCTTAAGCTTGACGGTACGTCAGCGTCATCTGAGGGAGCTTTTATTTATTTATGTACGTATGTATGTTTTTGGCCATGCCACAGGGCGTGAGGGATCTTAGTTCCCTGACCAGGGATCGAACCCATGTCCCCGGCATTGGAAGCGTGGAGTCTTAACCACTGGACCACCAGGGAAATCCCGGAGTATTTCTTTTAGTCCTTTTACAATCACCTCACAAGGAAGGCATTTGTCTTTGGGGGGCTCCCTGAATGCAGAGCCTGAGACAAGGATGTGTCTGAGCTTGTCTAGGGGAAAGTGATCCCAGGAGCAGGGAGAGTGAGGTGGAGACAGGGCAAGTCGCTCCAGAGAATGGTAAGGAGGTCGCTGCTATGGGCAAGAGAGGCCTGACTCCCTAAGATATCTAAGGAGCACAAGTAATGCCCCCAGATCTTCTGTCCCAAGCAGAGGAGGTTAACTGTCCCTCAGCTAGGCCACTGGCCCACTGGCTCCCATCTGCTTTTGGTGGAGGGTTCCTAATGGGGGCTCAAACTTCCCTGCACTTACAACGCGGGGCTTCCGCTGCTTCAGAGAAGGCCCTGAGACCCAAATGCCTGCAGGCTGAGAAGCACCAGGAGGGTTCCTCAACAGCAAACCTGTGAGTGGGAGAGTGAGGCCCACAGAACTTGCCCCCCAACCACCAGCTGTGGCTGAACCCAGAGGCTGCCATGGGTTGGCACCAAGCACTGAAAGCCTGTACAAACTTCAGCATCATCCCTGATTTACCGATGAGGGAACTGACGCTGAGAGAGGTGAATTAACGCAGCCAAGGTCACACAGCTAGTAAGTTATACAGCCGAGATTGCCACTCAGGCTCTCATGAATTCATCTCACATCTTTTAACCATTACGCTTCTTTGTCCACTGTTTTGCCTGCACTTAAAGCAACGCTATGTCTCGCTCATGGATTCCATCCAACATCCTCATCTTGATGCACTTTCTCCTGGCCCTGTGCCCTAACCCCCCATTTCTTCCATGACTAGGCCCTACTGGGTCGTGTGTCTCCCTTTCCCACCTCCCTCTGCGCCTCCTCATGGCAGGACCGAGGGCCCAAAACTCCTTTTCCACCTGTTCTACCTCAGCCAGTCCTGTCTTCTATCGAGCGAGCAGTTTCTGATACTCCCACCTGTGCTGTGAGCTGTGCCTGGACTTTCAGGGGAGGGTGGCTTGCTGCGTCTGTGCTCAAGAGGAGCTCATGGCTTGCCCTCGCCCAAGCCGGGCTGCGTGCGAAGCTCCCAGGGCCTGCCCTGTCGGCGGCCCAGAGGCCAGTTCACGTGGTCCCCACACACACCTGCTGACCCGCCTGTGGTATCAAACTTCACTGGCCACTTGGCTTTGGTCTAATGGTTTTTATCCAGCTGTACTTTTTTTACCTTTCTATTTTGGTACTAAATTCCTAGAGGTCATGGACCATCTCTGTGCATCTGCCCTAAAGTCACGGGAAAGAGCCTTGCTGGCTGCCCCTGCCGCTAAGTCAAGTTTCCTGGGTTTGGTCAAAAATGCGTGGACAGAGGTCCAGATGAGGGGGCTGAGGTATCAGTGTGTACACATGGCTGCGACTTGTTCCTTTTTTCGACGTGTGTCTATTTTATCAGCTCCTTAGGCTGAATGACCACGTATCTGTTCTTTCCTGTCCGTCCCCTGACGTATGTATGACTGCTGCTGGGATGTGAGTCCGCACGGGTCCAGGATGCGAGGCAGCCTCCTGTGTTCCAGCCAAGGAGGTGAACAGGGATGGATTCTACCATCCACTGGGCCTGGACTCTGGCAGGTAGTTGGTAAGCGGGACAACCTATGGCATGAACAATAAGGAGTTGCTACCAGAGAGGCCAGAATCTTAGAGAATGATGTAGAGGCTCTGTAAGTCCAAGGAGCTGAGTCCAGAGTCTGAGATCAGGAAGGAGGCAACTGAAGAATACCAAGCGTTGGAGCTGGCAGCTGGATTCAGAATCCAGGAGCTGTCCAGGGACAGCCAGCCCAAGCAGCATAAAGGAATGGGGCTGGGCGCACAGGCAAGGCCCCCCCATCATGCTCGTTCCGCATGGGCCTGTGGCCAGGGGACTTTCCTGACTCAGGCAGGGAGGGCTGGGCCAGAGGCTCAGCAGGCCTTTTTGTTTTGTTTTGTTTTGCGGTACGCGGGCCTCTCACTGTTGTGGCCTCTCCCGTTGGTGGAGCACAGGCTCCGGATGCGCAGGCTCAGCAGCCATGGCTCACGGGCCCAGCCGCTCCGCGGCATGTGGGATCTCCCCGGACCGGGGCACGAACCCGTGTCCCCTGCATCGGGAGGTGGACTCTCAACCACTGCGCCACCAGGGAAGCCCAGCAGGCCTTTTTGTCCTGTTGGCTTCTTTATCTCCTTGGTCATGCGGTAGCTCCCTGGATCTGGTCCCGCTGTTGTCCAGAGGTGGGCAGAGTCTGCAAGGAGGCAGTGGGTAAGTGCAAGCAGTGGCTGGTGGAAGCAGAGCCTGGGGGTTGGGGGATGAAGAGGACTGGGCACAGGTGCCCAGCTGCGGCTGGAAAGAGTTTTTGCTGATCCTTTAGGGCCCAGATGCCCAATGTCCATTAGAGCTAAAAGGCCTTGGCAGTTCCAGCAGGAATAACGGTATTGAAGGGGAAATGGGGTCAATGCAAGAAAGTAAAGTGCTGGCACACTAGCAGGCTGGTTAAAGAATTTGGAAAAGCCCAAGGGTTGCTGGAGCAGCTTAAGACTTTGTAATAAATATTAAAGGAGGTGAATGGGAGAGGAAAGCCTAGCAGGGCTGCCCCAGGCAAATGTGCAGGTTTTGTCTTCAGCTCATCCCTTCTTGTTGGGGCCTCACTCCTTGTGC
Source organism: Neophocaena asiaeorientalis asiaeorientalis (assembly GCF_003031525.2). Taxonomy (NCBI): domain Eukaryota; kingdom Metazoa; phylum Chordata; class Mammalia; order Artiodactyla; family Phocoenidae; genus Neophocaena; species Neophocaena asiaeorientalis. The sequence continues at coordinate 1,872,449 of NW_020174372.1, read as the reverse complement.
AAATCTCTCCCACCCACTATCATCAATGACGTCAGCAGATGTGAATTAAGCACGTATTGCGTGCACAGCATATAGGCAGGCCGTGAAGATGCAAAGAAAGAAGTGAGAACATCCAGGGGCTCACAGCTGGCATGGGGAAGCATCACTACAGCTCTTACGAGGGAGCCTGGACCAGAGCTGGGTCAGGGACTGGGACGCTGCAGCTGCCCCTCTGTTGCTTTCCTGTGACAGATGGAACAGTGTTTTTTCTTTAATTTTCGCGTCCTTCTTGACTGACACCTCCCATGATGTGACTGCCTTTTCTGGCCACAGCAGCATACTGGCCAGGGTCCTCAGGATGGTCCACATTGTTAGAAACATCGGGTTAGGAACATTGGGCACCTTGCTAGTCCTCTCTCACCCTCAGTTTCCTCATCTATAAAGCAAGGCAGTTGGACTTTGGAGCAGACACTTGTCAAGGTCTTTTAAAGACTAAGCAGAACAGTGCTTCTTGTACTCTAACGTACGTACATTTGACTTAACCTGTGGATCTTGTTAAAATGCAGGTTCTGCATTCAGCAGGTCTGGGTGGGGCCTGAGAGTCTCCTTTTTGAACAAACTCTCAGGTGATGCTGATGCTGCTGGTCCGTGGACTCACTTTGTGTATCAAGAAAGAAGATCACATCACATGATACAATGGGAAAATCGAAGGCTTTCCATCAAATAGCCCTGGGTTTGAAGGCCAGTATTGCTACTATGTGGTCTTGGATATGTTCCTTAACTTCTCTGAGCCTCAGTTTCCTCATCTGTAAAATGGGACAATACCAGTAGTAATATCCCCTCTTTCATTTATGATTTTAGTATTTTGAGTCTTCTCTTTGTTTTTCTTGGTCAGTCCAGGTAAAGGTTTGTCAATTTTGTTTATCTTTTTGAAGAATCAACAATCAGATGATTTCACTGATTCTCCTGCTTCTCTGTTCACTATTTTTTAAAAAATCTCTGTTCTAATCCTTATTGTTTTCTTCCTTCTGCTAAATTTGGGTTTAATTTCTCTCTCTTTTTTTTTACCCACTATCTTAAGGTGGAATGTTAGGTTGTCAATAGACTCCAGAACTTCAAAATTGCTTTACTGGACAGTTGCTGCTAGACAACTCTTGTCTAGGTGGGGAGACAGATTTCTGGAACTTCTTACTCTGCCATCTTCTCAGAACCCTCCCAAGACTAGCTCTTTTTTAGGCTGGCCTTTGGCGTTTGTTTTGACGCCAGTTGGGCTGTTTTTAGCAGTGTCTTTCCCTAGTCCTCTCTGGTGAACACGTTAGCCTATGTTTCAGCTTACTGCTCTTAATTAGAAGCCCTATTGTTTTCTATAGCACTCTTAGGCTTGAACTACTGCACACGCTGTTTCAAATAAAGTCCGTTCTTTTGATGAGAGCCTTGGAGCTCTCTTTTCTTATGGACTGACTCTCCCTTGGGCAAAATTTCTCAGCCACCACTCTGAGCAATGGCTGGTATGGTAGTCTCGAGTCTTCTTGGCTTGCCTCTACCCTACAAGTGAGCACTGCGATGAGGGTGATTGAGGCCCCAGTGTTCTTGGTTTGTCAAGCCTGGGATAGAACCTCCATCCTATGGGTTAAGGCTGGATGGTAGTAAAGGTCTCATAAGGCATTTAGCCTCTTTACTTTGGAGATGGAGGGAATGAGAAATGCTGGTGGCTTGGCTCTCCTAGGGAAATATGGTAACCATTGATTAGGAGATGAGGGGAGAGAGAGTCCTGTCTTCTTGATCACAACTCTTTGGAGTGGAGCTTTCGTCAAGCTGAGATGGGTAGGGCGAGGGAGGGAGTAGGTCATGGCTCAAATGCCGTGGACACTTGCTGTTCTTATCAAGTTTAATATATTTTCTTGAATAAATGTTTCTTCATTTGTTGTATGCCCATAGGACAATTTCCAGAGATTACAAATGTTTGTTTTAAAACTGGTTTTCACCAGCTTTGCTTGTCTTGCTGGGGACTGGGTCCGCTCAGCTCCTCATGTTACCATCCTGGAAGTGGAATTCCCATCCAATCCATTCTATGCCCCACTGAGAGGAGGTTTTCTTTGGGGCATTTTGATCGATAGCATTACTTTGTTTAGAAACTTTCAAAATTCCTGTGCCAGAGACTATAGTTGAGATTTAATAGCCATTTCCTCCTTCCTCCTCAAGCACAGAACCCAAGTGTTATTTGAGGCAGCAGTGCACCCAGACAAAAGACTATATAGCAGTTAGGTGTGGCCAGGTAAGTGAATTCTGGCCTCTAAGTGGATGTATTACCTGTGTCTTGAAGAAAACTGCTTAAAGGGAGCTGTTCAGTCAGGATTGTGACCCTTTGCCTTTCTTGTTGACTGGAATATGGTCCTGATGGCTGGAGTGCTAGCAGTCACCTTGGACAATGAGGCAATCTTAAGGAAGGAAGTCACGCAGTGAGGGTGGCAGAGTAGAAACATAGAACACATTTTCACTTTGATTCCTGAGTCCTTTGTTGCTTCCTGGAGCTGCCATATCAGTCCTGCATTGCCTTCTTATAACGAGTATAAACCTTGGTGTGTTTAAGCCACTGTTTTTTCAAATGTCACCTCCTCTAAGTCTTGCTTGACCCCTTGACAGCGAGAAACGCTCTCTCTTTCCTTTGAATTCTCATAGCACTTGCCTCTAACTCCCTGTGGCATGATACATGATATAACGTTTCTCCTTGTATTAATAGTACTCAGTTTTATGCTGAAAGGAACCAAATGGCTAGCCTAATAAAATCTAGTCCAGATCGTCCAAGGCCGGCCATGGGGGATGAATCAACAAGTGAGGAGTGCTGGCTGGACCTCAAAGCCCTCATCCTTGCCCTGAGATTCACTTCTCTCCTGGGGCTTTCTCCCTACTACCTATTGGCTAGCTTCGGGGACCACTGCTTTACCTTTGAGGGTTCAACCCAAGTATGAGGACAGACAACACTTAACTATTCCCTTAATTCCATTTGGCACAGCTGAGAACAGGCTAGAAGATATTCTTTAAAGATTATTGAAAGCTCTGAATAACAAAGGAGAAATAAATAAGACAGTAAAATAACACCAGTAAAATTATCTATTTCACTCCCCTTAGCTTGGGGGCCCTGCAGCATGCTTTGGTGCCTCCATGTAACAGATACCTTCGGTCCCTTGTCATCTTCACATTCCAGTGGCCAAGCTATCCAGATGCAGCCATAACATTATCTTAAAGCCTTTGGAATATGAAGGTAGTGGATGTCTGTATCTGGCATGCCCAAGCTGAGACCTGGATCCTAATACTTTTTGAAACAATATCGAAGAGGATAAAAAACAAACAGCTTTTGTCATTTAAAAGCTGCCTTGTAGGGGACTTCCCTGGTGGTCCCAGTGGTTAAGACTTCACCTTCCAGTTCAGGGAGTGCAGGTTCCATCCCTGGTCGGGGAGCTAAGATCCCACATGCCTCGGGACCAAAAAACCAAAACATAAAACAGAAGCAATATTGTAACAAATTCAATAAAGGCTTTAAAAATGGTCCACATAAAAAAAATCTTTAAAAAAAAAACCAACTGCCTTGTCAAGGTAATTATTTTGAACCTAGAATTACATTCAAATGGAAATTTTATAAATGCAAATGTAAAGCAAAGATCCTCTTGTAAATGAAGATATTTGAGACTAGTTCCCAGGAGCTAAACTTAGAATTTAAGATAGTAAAATGTCATCCTTGCTGAATGCTGAGTAGTATCTCTCTCTAGAAACTTGATTGCTTTGGGAGAAAATGCCCTTAACTTAAAAGGGGACAGGGCTTCCCTGGTGGCTCAGTGGTTAAGAATCTGCCTGCTAATGCAGGGACACGGGTTCGAGCCCTGGTCCGGGAAAATCCCACATGCCGCGGAGCAACTAAGCCCACATGCCACAACCAGTGAGCCTGCGCTCTAGAGCCCGTGAGCTACAACTACTGAGCCCACGTGCCACAGGTACTGAAACCCATGTGCCTAGAGCCCGTACTCCGCAACAAGAAAAGCCAGCGCAATGAGAAACCTGCACACTGCAAAGAAGAGTGGCCCCCGCTTGCCGCAACTAGAGAAAGCCTGTGCGCAGCAACGAAGACCCAACGCAGCCATAAATAAATAAATAAATTTAAATAAATAAAGGGGGACAATAATGATGGAAGAGCTAGCATGGTACCTGAGTCTTGGACTTGCACTGAACCCCTATATTAATCAAAGGGATGGAGGTTAGGCAATAACAGAACTGTTTTCAAAGAAGAATTTGTGAGACTCAGGGCTTAAGGCAGAACTTCAGGGCAGGTGACAGGTAGCTGAGAGCTAATAATAAAAAATAAAAACAATAATAGCAAATACTTCTGTAGTGCTTATTCTATGCCAGGCATTGCTCTAACACATAATACTTGATTTGTATTACTTTATTAATCCTCATGGTAACCTTTGAGGTAGAACGAGTATCATCCCTATTTTACGGATGAGTACATTGAGGCATAGTAGGTTAGGTAGCGTGCCCCAGATCACTCAGCTCTGAAGAAGTGGAGTCGGGATTGAAGCCCACGCAGTCCAGCTCCAGAGCCTGGGACCTTCTCAATTTACTGTCCACACAAGGAAAGTGTCTGTTTCTTTCCACCGCTACATGAAATCCTGAGCTCTTGTTAATGGCATTCCATCCTCGTTATGAAGCTGTATATTCCTGATGAAAAGAAAAAAACGGGTGATTTCATCCACGTATTTTTCATCTGACCACTTGACTGACCTTACGTATTAGGTCAATTAGCTTTTTAGCTAACTCTTACTATTTGGAGGTGGTGGTGGTCGTGAACATCTTTCCTGCGATTGTGTATCATTTTGCTTCCCCTTTTTCTACAGCTATGACTCCCATTTCTGTTTGTTGCCTTACCACACTGAGTGTAATTCATGGAACAGTAAGAATGGGATTAAGTTGTAGAGGGGCTACTGGAAGGATAAATATGAGATCAGAGTGTATGGTGCAGAGCGAGCAGTTAAGAAGCTCCTGCAGTAGTTTAGGTGTGACGTCATTATACCTTAGTCTAGGACAGTTGCTAGGGACGTATAAGGAAGGCTATACGGGCACGATCTTTTAGACAAAGAATTTACTGGCCTTAGTGATGTGGCCGAGCAATTAAATAAACACATCCTACCTGAAATCTAGTACTCTACCTGATGGTGACCATCTGTAATAGATGTTGGTATCGATTGAAAACATATGTCTGGTCATCTAAAAGGGGTAAGAGGAAGGGAGTGAATCACAAGTCTCAGTTTATGACAGCATTAGCAGAGAGAGAGAGAGAGAGAGAGAGAGAGATTCTATCTTTATCTATCCATCCATCCATCCATCCATTTATCTATGGATCCATCCACCTATCAATCTATCTAATTTTAAAAAATCAGATCTCTGTGGTTCAGTCTTCAGTCCCTGAACTATCCAGCCCCATTGCTTGTCTGACTGCTCCAGAACCACCAGCATCCTTCCCCCTCATGTCTTCCACACACTGTATTCCCTATCCTTCCTCCCATCTTAGTTTAAATGGCACCTGCTGCAGGAGCCCTGCCCTGATCGCCCCAGCCCTCCAGCCAATACCACCACACATCCTGCACTTTTCTTTCCAAAGTACTTGCCACGATTGCAGTTCAATAGGTATTTGTGTGACTGTGAAATCTGTTGCCCTCACTAGACCGTAAGCTCCGTGAAGGCATGCACCAAGGCTATATTTGTTCCGGCCAAATCCCTAGTGCCCAGCACAGTGCCTGGAATATAGTTCATAATCCATAATCCTCTTGCATGGATTTATGACTATCAAAAACATATCTTTTTTTTTTTGTGGTACGCGGGCCTCTCACTGTCGTGGCCTCTCCCGTTGCGGAGCACAGGCTCCGGACGCGCAGGCTCAGCGGCCATGGCTCACGGGCCCAGCCACTCTGCGGCACGTGGGATCCTCCCGGACCGGGGCACGAAGCCGTGTCCCCTGCATCGGCAGGCGGACTCACTGCGCCACCAGGGAAGCCCATCAAAAACATATCTTAAATAATTTGCCCTTGTGTAGAGCTTTTCTAGTTTCTAGAGTGACGTTCTGTCTGTTGTGCACCATCTGGTCTTCACACCAACCCTGTGAGACATGGGACATTTAGCCAGCACCTTACAGGTGGACTGTATTTCACCTGCATCATCTCATTCCGTGCTCACTTATATCCTCATCATTTACACACCAGCAGAACTGTGCTCTGAACGCAACATAATTTTTGTTTGGGGATTTTTTGGCCGTGCTGCATGGCTTGCGGGATCTTAGTTCCCCACCCAGGGATTGAACCTGGGCCCTCAGCAGTGAAAGCGCTGACTCCTAACCACTGGACCGCCAGGGAAGTCCCCCACAATATACTCTTGACACACACAGGTCCTTCTCTCTGCTGAGCACGTCCGCCCATTGTGGACGCCATTGTGCCCCACCCAAACCCCCTCTACCAGTTTGTGCTCCCCTCTCCCAGCGCTGGGAGTGTCAGCTCCTCTCTAGAGAGTTGCCTTCCTCCTAACCTGAGAGAGAAACCCACACATCCAGTGACTGACAGACACGGGGGTACAAAAGGCTACCCCCTTCCTCAAAGGGGTGCAGTTATATGCCAGAGTTTCCTGGTGGGGCCAGGCTGGAGCTGGTCTCCTGCGGCCTCACCATGCCTCACTCCCCTGCTCCCCTCACTCTTTCAGAAACCACTGCCATGGGACTGCCCATCTCAGACTTTGCTTCTGGGGAGCCCAAATCAAGACACAACTGCCTTGGACTTGCCTGGTGGCAGTGGATAAGACTCCATGCTCCCAATGCAGGGGGCCTGGGTTCGATCCATGGTCAGGGAACTAGATCCCACATGCATGCTGCAACTAGAGTTTGCATGCCACAACTAAGGAGCCCTGGAGCTGCAACTAAGGAGCCCATGTGCTGCAACTTAGGAGCCCACCTGCCGCAACTAAGACGCTGTACAACCAAATAAATATTAAAAAAAAAAGACACAGCTGCCTTGTCCACCTTACACACCTCTGTTCATCCTACAAAGCATTTCCACCAGAGACAACCTTCTTCTGCCTGGAGGTGGTAAAACAGGTGAATGCAGGCAGCGTGGTCCTCAGAGAGGCTACACCCAAGCACCGGGTGGTCCCAGCAGGCTAGCAGGTGTGGCGGGATCTCTACAGAGTCTGCATTTCTGGAAGCCACCCTGCCAGTGTCCAGGGATGAGGAAGCCAGGAAGGACCTTCCCTGTGTCACTGAGGTGCACGGTGAGTTGGCCCCCCTGGTGGGAGAGAAGCAATACCCGCTCCTCAGCCCCCCTTCCCTCACTCCTAATGCCTGAACATGGAGGAAGGGGAGTGGGTTATACACAGGAGCTTGCATTCGTGCAGCCCTGCTATCTTGAGCCCTACCACCACTGGACCCCTTGATGTCCAAGATTCCAAACAGAGAGACCCAGCGAGAAGCTGGAGCCTTCTCCAACCTGCCTGAGGCCTGCCTCCCTCCTGGGGGTGCTGTCAGTGGAGACCCCACGCCTCTCCCACAGGGACATGGCTTTACTCTGTGAACACTGCAATGCCACTCCTCTGAAGCCCCCAATTCAGTTATTTTCCAGGTCTCTGTTTCTCTCCTAGATGGCAAACTCCAGGAAGGCAGGCACCGTGCCTTGCTTATCTTAGTAGCTCCTGTGGTAGCAAGAATATAAATGTTATTTTTGAGTTGAAAGCGTTCTTAGAGTTACATGGTATCGTTTCCTAGGACAGAGTCTTGTGATCAATCTCATTAAATGAGGGAATAAATATTTTCCTTTGATTAGGGTATTCCAATAACTCAACCAAAAGTATATTACAGTAGGACTTCCCTGGTGGTCCAGTGGTTAAGTCCACTGCAGGGGGTGTGGGGTCAATCCCTGATTGGGGAAGTTCTGCATGCCTCATGGTGTGGCCAAAAAACCAAAAGTATATTAAGGTAGATTTGCTAGTTAAGGCCAATTTTTATTTATATTTTAGGGCAGGGAGGCCTATAGGTGTCTTCACTCTTTTAATTACTTATTTATTTTTTTAGTTTTTTTTTTTTTCATTCATGTGGACCATTTTTAAAGTCCTTCTTGAATTTGTTACAGTATTGCTTTTGTTTCATGTTTTGATTTCTTGACCCTGAGGTATGTGGGATCTTAGCTCCCTAACCAGGGATGGAACCCTCACCTGCCACCCCCTCATTGGAAGGCTTCATAACCACTGGACCGCCAGGGGAGTCCCTCCAACCCTCCACGGCATGTGGGATCCTCCCGGACCGGGGCACGAACCCGTGTCCTCTGCATCGGCAGACGGACTCTCAACCACTGCGCCACCAGGGAAGCCCTGTCTTTTGTTTTTTAAGTTGATTCCTCAGGCTTACTTGACATTTTGAAAATAGGAAGAGAGTAGGCTGTGATGAGAGTCCTCCAGGCAGAATGAGAACCTTTCACACAGCAATTTGTTTTGTCCCACGCATGGAAAATCCCCAAACCTATTTCTATTTCTTTTTGGAATAAAGTGAGCCAGTCTCAGGGCGCTTCTCTCTCTCTCTCTGGTTCTGATCCTCCTTACCTTCTGACTGCCTTCTGCTCACAGATGGAGACTGCAGATAGGCACAGAGCGCATGACGCACTTTCAGATGAAAGAGAGTGGAACGTATTCATTTGTTCAACTATACACTATTTAAAAATAAGTAAACCTCCCTCCCTCCTTCCCTCCCTTCCTCCCTGCTTCCTGTCTCCTTCCCTCCCTCATCGTGATAGTAAATGGCCTCCATGTGTCCATACCTTAGTCAGCTCGGGCTGCCATAACCAAACGCCACAGACTTGGGGGCTTAAACAACAGAAACTGACATTCTCACAGTTCTGGAGGCTGGGGGGCGTCTAAGATCAAGGTTCCGTCAGGGTCCGGTTGTGGTCAGAGCTCTCTTTCTGGCTGCAGATGGTCACTGTGTCCTCACATGGTAGAGAGAAAGATTTCTCTCTTCCTCTTCTTACAAGGCCACAGTCCTATCAGATTAGGACCCCACCTCATTTAACCTTAATTACCTTCCCAAAGATTCTGTCTCCAGATATGGTCACATTGGAGGTTAAGGTTTCAATATATGAATTTAGGGGGACACGATTCAGTCCATATTTACAGCCTTGCCCTGCAGCTTTGCAGTCCTCTCTCACTGTGGTCTCAGTCATGTGGCTTGACTTGAAGTGTGAGGCAAGCAGAGGCTTGAAAAGTACACGCACGTTTGCACCTAATCTCTTACATAGCTGGGCTTGCTCACGGTACCTCGCCGTGAGAACATGCCCGGGCTGGCTTCCTGGAGTGACGGATAGAAGTGGAGGGAAGCCTCGACCATCTTAGAACACACCGACAGCCAGCTGATCTCCCAAAATGGGGGAGAGCCCAGCCAAGTCAGCAGAACTGTCCAGAGACTCATAGACTGGAGAGACATAATCTACAGTTGTTATTTCAGGCCACTGCAAATGAGACCCAAAGGCTGAAACCATCCATACAATCTCCATTCTGTAAGAAAGGCTATCTGTTCGGCTCTGCTATACAGTGAAGCCAAAGGGGGAGGAACAGAGAGCCCATGGAGAGAGTGATGAGTCTCTCCCATTCTATCCCTGGATTTGTATCTCACTGGTGTTTCTAACTGGGCTTGGAACTCTTCTTTCATCTGATCACTCCCCACTTAAAAACTTCCAGTGATTTCCCACTGTCAGCTGAATGCCGCCCAGACACCACCACCTGTGGTCCAAGGCTCTCAGTAATCTGGCATAAACACACTTTTCCAATTTTAGTCCCCAGATGTGTCCATTCAGGTTTGCACTTCTTGTTCCCTGAAGGTACAAGTGCTTGCATGCCTGGTATTTCTGTCACTTTCAGTAGAAAGTCTACCTCTGTACACATTTCAGGGTTTGATTTATGTTGCCCTCCCAGAAAAATTATACACATCTACCCTCCTGCCAGTAGGATAAGAGAAGGTTGGCTTCTTTGTATGCATTACAGCATTGGGTGTTATCGTTCTTTGTAATCGTTGCCAGTTTAGTAGGCATTCCTTTGGTTACTAATAAGGCTGAAGAGTTTTTCATGTATTTAAGGGTAATTTGTAATTCTTTTGTTTAGTGAGTTTTTATGCTCTCGGCTAGTTTTTCTATTATGCATTACAACTGTCATATTGATTTGTAAGAATTCTTTATTAAGGATATCGACTCTTTGTCATATATGTTGCAAAAACCTTCCTTAGCAGGTTGTGTTATTTTATTATTGCCTATGATTTTTGATGTATAAGATTTTATATCTTATGAAGTTTAATATGTTTCTTTTTTCCTTTGATAGTAGCCATCTTAAGGGTTTTTTTGTTGTTTGTTTAGAATGACTATTTCTCTTTTAATCTCTTTATATCTTGTCTCCCAATTAGACTGAAGCTCTTTGAGAGAAGGGTCTCTTTCCAAAGTTGTACTCCTTGACTCTACTCTCTGCCCTGTTTCAGTGTAAGTGACAAATAAGTGACAGTTAATTCATTCACTGTTGTGACAGGCAGCCTTCTAAGATGGTCCCCAATGATCCCTGCCTCCTGATATTCACACCTAAGTGTAATTCCCTCCTTTTGAAAGCATGCAGAACCTAGTGACTTACTTCTAATCAAGGAAGTATGGAAAAATGATTGGATGAGATTAAGCTATGAAAGACTGTCATTTCGGTCTTGTTTCCTCTCTCTCACTTGCTCTGATGATGTCTACTGCTCTTGAGAGGCTCACATGACGAAGAACTGAGGGTAGCCTCTGGCCAACAACCAGTGAGGAGTGGGATCCTGCCAAAAAACACAAGACTGAGCAGGAAATGGATCCTTCCCCAGTCTGAGCCTTGAGATGGTTGCATCCCTGGCTGCATGAGAGAGGAAACTTGGGCCACAGGACTCAGCTAAGTGATGCCCAATTTCTGACCCACTGTGATATAACAAATGTTGTTTTAAGCCACTAGGTGTGGGGGTAATTTGTTACGCAGCAGTAGATAACTAATACCATTGTTGAAAACAAAATGCTCTAGTCTTTGTATACTTTTCTCTGACCTCTGTTGGACAAAACCTCATCTTATTTACTGTTTCAAAAAGTAAAGGAGAATCTCTAAAGGGAGCCACATCAACCTTGGAATTCACAGTCTTTATTTAACATATTTACAATGAATTGATTTGCCAAGGATGCTGCTGTATTTCTCCACTGTGGGCAATAGGAAACGTGTTTTTATTTATTATTCTTTCCCACAGTGTCTGAGGAGGATGGAGCTGCTGAGTAGAGGAGCCCCCTGTGTTTTGCTGAGCACAGGGATAAGTTAGAGGCTGCAAGCCTGGGACGCAGGTGGAACAACACAGACTGACTCTGCATCAGGGAAGAACAGTGCAGGAAATGTCAGGACCTGGAGAGAGGAGTCACACAGGGTGTTGGGATGGAAAAGGACCCTCTGTGGTGCATGATGGAGATGGGAATTTAGAGACATGAAGTCTGTCTAGTAGTGGTTTTTAATAGTTCACTGTGGGGTGTGCAATAGAAATCCCTCATCTGGGATTCCTGTTACATTTTTAGCAAAGTTTACATTACTTCCTAAGCTTTCCTGAGAGTGGATTTTTAGAGGAACTAACAGTGATGAATTCTGTCTCCAAGTAGGGCCTGAATGAAGTTAGGCATAGTTGTTGAAAGATGAGGGAGTCGTTGACATTCAGGTCACACCAGGATTGTGCTGTCAGCCCGGGGTAGGGCAGAGGTGCCCATGCCTCTCACCTCCTGCATCTCAGCTCCTAACTGGGCCTGGTGCCTGGTACCTGGTTGCCAGAGCTCATTCACAGGTGGGCCCCTACCTCTACCCCCAGGACACAAGAGTTTGGCTTTTCTCTCTCCTCTGCTCTCCCTCCTTAGACTCAGTGGTTCTCCATTGTATTTGTCCAGAGTCCTGGATTTTTTTCTGCAAGAATTAATACTAAAGATTTCTAAAGATTTAATCTAGTAAAATGAATCTCAGTAGATGTGTCAACTCCCCTAGAGAGAACAGGCTTTCTCCTTCAGATCAGCTAATGTCATGTTAAAAGGAAGTGATAGTCTTTGCTTCTTCCCCACTGAGTTGGGTTATCTGGGCCTCTTGAGGTGATAAATTTTAAAAGACACCCTGGTTTTCCATTCCATGGCAATAGGCTATTTTTGCAAGTTTTTTTGCAAGTTTTAAAGGGATTTTTCGACACTTTAAAAAACATTTTCACCTGTTCATTTTGTTTTTAATCTTCACTAGGGCCAGATATTCTTTGTACTTATAGGAATGGAGCTGGGCCCAGACCATCAGAAATGATTAAACCCACACGGGAACCTGCAGACCCCAGGGTTTGAGTTAAACGACTATCCCAGTGACTGCCGAAGATGGGGAGCTGATGTGAAAATTGAAGCAATTACCTAGATCACTCAGGCAGAAGGATTTCTGAGCCTTCTTTTCCTTGAACAATCCAGATAATTGCTGCAATTTACACTTCTCACTAGCACTAGAGACTGGGATAGAAACGGTTCTCCAGGACTGAGCTGAATAGAGAAGCAGAGTGCTCAGAAGATGATTCTGATCACTCCAGAGAGAAGGGGGGATGGGGTGGGATTCACATGCCTTGATTTCTATTAGGCTCAGCCTAGTCAAAGGGAGACTGTTCATTGTTGCCTGAATGACCCAGATAATTCCTTACTTATTTTCTGTCCCATCTCAACAGTGAATTTTTTGGGCCAAGCAGGTGTTGCTGGTGGAGGCGTCAGAAGAAACTGTGGCTGGGGAACTCGGAGGCTGTTTGAGGCCCTTACCCTGTGCTAGTGGGTGAATTCCTCAGTTCCTTAACTGCCCTCAAAGGACCTATAAATTCCAGCTTCAAGAAGGCTTTGCTGGCTCAGGAAGGAGGGGAGTGGAGTAGGCGCTGTCCTGGAAGAGCATAGCACACCTCTTCACTTAACCATGAGCAAAAATCAGGGCAGCAGGACTTGACCAATCCCTGAAGCAGATGACTCCTTTACTAGGGCACTCGGGGATTCATCGCTGCAATGGGAAATGCACATTTGTTGGATGAATGAGTGATGCATGAACACATGAAAGACATTTATTGAGTTGCTACTTTGTGTCTGGCATTATGCCAGGCCTTGGAATAGTTCACTTCATATTATTACATGCTTTTCTTTCCTCTCATGCTTTCTTGGAAGGGGTGATTCCCTCAATCTCCTCACAGCCTCTCCCAGACCTTATTTCCAGGCATTTTGGCACGTATTTCTCTCTCAATTCTCACTTATCCAGAAGAGATAATATTTTTAGCACCATTTCAACAGATGGTGTAAAAAAATCATTCAGAGAAGTTGAATATATTTTCTAAAGTCGCAGAACTTCCTAGCAGCAGAATGAATGAAAAATGCAGGTCCAGTGGTTAGGACTCCACACTTCCAATGCAGGGGACAGGGGTTCTATCCCTGGTCAGGTAACTAAGATCCCACATGCTGCATGGTGCGGGCAAAAATAAATAAATAAAATGAACTATAACATTCTATTTAAAAATGCATGTCCTGAGCCCAAGGCTCCATCTACAATGCAAGATCATCATTTCCAGGTTCATGTATTCATTCATTTGTCCTTGCCATTATCATGATCATGATGGACACGGGCTGATCATCCAGAAAATATTTTTATCAAGCACGTAAATGATACATGATCCCCGCAACATAGATAAGGGAGCAAGACGTACACACAAGACATTTAACAGAAAGAAAAATACTGTGAAGAGGAAAGAACTAGAGAACAGAACCAGACAATGCTGGGAATGTCACTGCAAGACAGCAAGTGCTCAAGTGCCAAATCAAGGGGACCGACGGCCTGAGACAGCAGAGAGCTCTGTGGGCTAGAGCTGTTCAGGAAGGTTTTCTAAAGATCAATTTCTTTTTCCTTCACTGTTAATATATTTTAAAAAACTGAGATATAATTGATATATAGCATTGTATTCATATATATGTATATTGTGAAATGATCGCCACAGTAAGTTTAGTTAACATCTATCCCCATACATAGTTACCGTTTCTTTTTTCATGATGAGAACTTTTGAGATTTTCTCTTAGCAACTTTCAAATATGCAATGCGGTATTATTTACTATAGTCACCATTGCTGTACAGTACATCTCTAGGATAAATAAGTCCTAGAAGTGTGTACCATTTGACACCCCTCTCCCTCACCCCCTACTCTGGCAACCACCAATCTGTTCTCTGTATCTACGAGTTCGGTTTGTTTTTCTTAGATTCCACATATAAGTGAGATCATGCGGTGTAATCTTTCTCTGGCTTGTTTCACTTAGCCTCTTGACATAATCTCTCATTAATTTCACTCTGGTCGCATAGGTTTTCTCGCTGTCCTGGGTATGTAAGCTTCATCTGACCTCCAGACTGTGTCTCTTGCTCTCTTGCTCCCTAGATATCTTCTGGTATCACTAAATACCTTTTCAGCTGCAAGTCACAGAAAGTTGACTTGAAGAATAGACAAGTTTACTGGCTCAAGAAATAAATCTAGAGAAGGGTGGGTTTTGGGTTGTTGAATCTCAGTGGCTCAATCATGTGATCAAAGACCCAGGATTTTTGGTCTCTTGGCTCTGTTGCCCACAGCTTGGCTTCATCCTAAGCCTTGTTCTCCATGCAGTCACAGGATGTGTCAGTAACAATTGGTGTTGAATGTCATCCTTTAGCCGAGGAGGAAACGGTTGGGAAATAGAATCCCTTTCCAAAAACTTGGCAAACTTTTATCTCCTTGGCTTCATCGTGCCCACCCCTGAGGATGGGATGATACCGTTTGTCTGAGACTAACCAAAGCCCATCTCCGGAGTTGGGGATGGTTCTCCACAGCACGTTCTAGCTTCACAGTAGGGAGTGGTGGGCTGGATGTCAAGGAATTAACCCCAATGACCCAATCACCTCCCTTTCCCTTTTTACTCCTTCCACCCCCCAGGGAAATCTATTATTAATTTGTTTGTTTCTCCAGCTTTATTGCGATATAATTGACCTATAATGTTGTATAAGTTTAAGGTATAGAAACTTGTTAATTTGATACACTTATATTTTGCAAGATGATTATCACTATAGTGATAGCCAACACCTGCATCATGTCACATAATTACCATTTCTTTTTGGTGGTGAGAACATTTAAGATCTATTCTCTGAGCAACTTTTAAGTACTTGGTACAGTATCGTTAACTATAGTCACTATAGTTGTATTATTAGATGTACTATAGATGTACATCACATCCCCAGGACTTATTCGTTCTATAAGTGGAAGTTTGTACTCCTTGACCAACATCCGCCATTCCCCCCAACCACCAGCCCCCCTGGTAATTCTATTCTATTTTTCTTTATCTTTTAAAAAATTGAGATAAAATTGACATATGACACTGTATCAGTTTTAAGTGTACCACATTATGATTTGATATATGTATGTTGTGAAATGATTACCAGGATAAGTTTGGTTAACATCCATCACTGTACACAGTGATGAGAACTTTTAAGGTCTACTGTCTTAGCAACTTACAGACATGCAGTATGGTAGTGTTAACTATAGTCATCATGCTGTACATGACATCTCCAGGACTTATTTATCTTATAACTAGAAGTTTGTACCTTTGCCCACCTTCATCCAGTCTCCACTCCCCCACCCCCTGCCTCTAGTAACCACAAATCTGATCTCTATATCTATGAGTTTGCTTTTTTTCAGATTCTACGTATAAGTGAGGTAATACAGTATCTGTCTTTTTCTGACTTATTTCACTTAGCAT
>NW_020174372.1:1847948-1856117 GCF_003031525.2 Neophocaena asiaeorientalis asiaeorientalis | reverse complement strand
GAGTGATGCATGAACACATGAAAGACATTTATTGAGTTGCTACTTTGTGTCTGGCATTATGCCAGGCCTTGGAATAGTTCACTTCATATTATTACATGCTTTTCTTTCCTCTCATGCTTTCTTGGAAGGGGTGATTCCCTCAATCTCCTCACAGCCTCTCCCAGACCTTATTTCCAGGCATTTTGGCACGTATTTCTCTCTCAATTCTCACTTATCCAGAAGAGATAATATTTTTAGCACCATTTCAACAGATGGTGTAAAAAAATCATTCAGAGAAGTTGAATATATTTTCTAAAGTCGCAGAACTTCCTAGCAGCAGAATGAATGAAAAATGCAGGTCCAGTGGTTAGGACTCCACACTTCCAATGCAGGGGACAGGGGTTCTATCCCTGGTCAGGTAACTAAGATCCCACATGCTGCATGGTGCGGGCAAAAATAAATAAATAAAATGAACTATAACATTCTATTTAAAAATGCATGTCCTGAGCCCAAGGCTCCATCTACAATGCAAGATCATCATTTCCAGGTTCATGTATTCATTCATTTGTCCTTGCCATTATCATGATCATGATGGACACGGGCTGATCATCCAGAAAATATTTTTATCAAGCACGTAAATGATACATGATCCCCGCAACATAGATAAGGGAGCAAGACGTACACACAAGACATTTAACAGAAAGAAAAATACTGTGAAGAGGAAAGAACTAGAGAACAGAACCAGACAATGCTGGGAATGTCACTGCAAGACAGCAAGTGCTCAAGTGCCAAATCAAGGGGACCGACGGCCTGAGACAGCAGAGAGCTCTGTGGGCTAGAGCTGTTCAGGAAGGTTTTCTAAAGATCAATTTCTTTTTCCTTCACTGTTAATATATTTTAAAAAACTGAGATATAATTGATATATAGCATTGTATTCATATATATGTATATTGTGAAATGATCGCCACAGTAAGTTTAGTTAACATCTATCCCCATACATAGTTACCGTTTCTTTTTTCATGACGAGAACTTTTGAGATTTTCTCTTAGCAACTTTCAAATATGCAATGCGGTATTATTTACTATAGTCACCATTGCTGTACAGTACATCTCTAGGATAAATAAGTCCTAGAAGTGTGTACCATTTGACACCCCTCTCCCTCACCCCCTACTCTGGCAACCACCAATCTGTTCTCTGTATCTACGAGTTCGGTTTGTTTTTCTTAGATTCCACATATAAGTGAGATCATGCGGTGTAATCTTTCTCTGGCTTGTTTCACTTAGCCTCTTGACATAATCTCTCATTAATTTCACTCTGGTCGCATAGGTTTTCTCGCTGTCCTGGGTATGTAAGCTTCATCTGACCTCCAGACTGTGTCTCTTGCTCTCTTGCTCCCTAGATATCTTCTGGTATCACTAAATACCTTTTCAGCTGCAAGTCACAGAAAGTTGACTTGAAGAATAGACAAGTTTACTGGCTCAAGAAATAAATCTAGAGAAGGGTGGGTTTTGGGTTGTTGAATCTCAGTGGCTCAATCATGTGATCAAAGACCCAGGATTTTTGGTCTCTTGGCTCTGTTGCCCACAGCTTGGCTTCATCCTAAGCCTTGTTCTCCATGCAGTCACAGGATGTGTCAGTAACAATTGGTGTTGAATGTCATCCTTTAGCCGAGGAGGAAACGGTTGGGAAATAGAATCCCTTTCCAAAAACTTGGCAAACTTTTATCTCCTTGGCTTCATCGTGCCCACCCCTGAGGATGGGATGATACCGTTTGTCTGAGACTAACCAAAGCCCATCTCCGGAGTTGGGGATGGTTCTCCACAGCACGTTCTAGCTTCACAGTAGGGAGTGGTGGGCTGGATGTCAAGGAATTAACCCCAATGACCCAATCACCTCCCTTTCCCTTTTTACTCCTTCCACCCCCCAGGGAAATCTATTATTAATTTGTTTGTTTCTCCAGCTTTATTGCGATATAATTGACCTATAATGTTGTATAAGTTTAAGGTATAGAAACTTGTTAATTTGATACACTTATATTTTGCAAGATGATTATCACTATAGTGATAGCCAACACCTGCATCATGTCACATAATTACCATTTCTTTTTGGTGGTGAGAACATTTAAGATCTATTCTCTGAGCAACTTTTAAGTACTTGGTACAGTATCGTTAACTATAGTCACTATAGTTGTATTATTAGATGTACTATAGATGTACATCACATCCCCAGGACTTATTCGTTCTGTAAGTGGAAGTTTGTACTCCTTGACCAACATCCGCCATTCCCCCCAACCACCAGCCCCCCTGGTAATTCTATTCTATTTTTCTTTATCTTTTAAAAAATTGAGATAAAATTGACATATGACACTGTATCAGTTTTAAGTGTACCACATTATGATTTGATATATGTATGTTGTGAAATGATTACCAGGATAAGTTTGGTTAACATCCATCACTGTACACAGTGATGAGAACTTTTAAGGTCTACTGTCTTAGCAACTTACAGACATGCAGTATGGTAGTGTTAACTATAGTCATCATGCTGTACATGACATCTCCAGGACTTATTTATCTTATAACTAGAAGTTTGTACCTTTGCCCACCTTCATCCAGTCTCCACTCCCCCACCCCCTGCCTCTAGTAACCACAAATCTGATCTCTATATCTATGAGTTTGCTTTTTTTCAGATTCTACGTATAAGTGAGGTAATACAGTATCTGTCTTTTTCTGACTTATTTCACTTAGCATGATGTCCTCAAGCTCCATCCATGTTGCTGCAGATGCAGGATTTCCTTCTTTATTATGGCTTAATAATACCCTATTGTATATATACCACATCTTCTTTATCCATTTGTCTGCAGATGGACAAAATTTTTTCCCTGTCTTCGCTATTGTAAATAATGCTACAGTGAACACAGGGTACAAATATCTTTTCAAGACAGGGATTTTGTTTCCTTAGGGTAAATATTCAGAAGTGGAATTGCTAGATCATATGATAGTTTGGTTTTTAAGTTTTTGAGGAAACTGCATGCTGATTTTTTTTTTCTTTTTTAAATAGTGGGTGCACGAATTTACATCCCTACCAACAGTGCTCAAAGGTTTCTTTTAAAAACTGTGGTAAAATAGGAACTTCCCTGGCGGTCCAGTGGTTAAGACTCCGTGCTTCCACTGCAGGGGGCACGGGTTCAATCCCTGTTGGGGAACTAAGATCCCACATGTGGCGTGGTCCAAAAAACAGAAAACAAAAAAACCCCCAAAACAAATGGAGCTGAGTGTGCCAACCTGTGATGTCAGAAACATACCCCAAATATAGGAATCACTTTTAAAAAATTGTGGTAAAATATACTATAACAACATAAAATTCATATTACATTTTATAGCATAAAATTTACTTTTTAAACCATTATTTCAGGGTACAGTTCAGTGGTATTAAGTAAATTCACATTGTTGTGCAATCATCACCACCATCTATCTCCATTTTTCATCTTCACAAACTAAAACTCCATACCTATTAAATAATAACTCCCCATTCTCCCCTCCCCCAAGCCACTGGCAACTACCATTCTACTTTCTGTCTTTAGGAATTTGACTACTCTAAGCACCTCATATAGATGGAATTGATACTGTATTTGTCCTCTTGTGATTCGCTTATCTCACTTAATGTCCCCAAGTTTCATACATGTTGTAGCTCGTGTCTAAATTTCCTTCCTTTTTAAAGCTGAATAATATTTCATTGTATGTATATACCACATTTTGTTTACGCATTCCCCATAGATGACTTGGACACTTGGGTTGCTTCCACGTTTCAGCTATTGAGAATAATGCTGCTATGAACATGGGTATACACATATGTGTTTGAGCCTCTGATTTCAATTGTTTGAGGTATATACCCAGAAATGGAATTGCTGGATCATATGGCAATCTATTTCTGACTTTTTGAGGGATGGCCGTATTGTTTTCCATGGCAGCCACACCATTTTACATTCCAACCAACAGTGTACAATAGTTTCAATTTTTCCATATCTTCCTGAACACTTATTTTCTTTTTTTTTGATAAAATCCTTCCTAATGGGTATGAAGTAGTATCTCATTGTGATTTTTTTTTTAAATTAATTTATTTTATTATTTATTTATTTTTGGCAGTGTTGGGTTTTCGTTGCTGCGCGCGGGCTTTCTCTAGTTGCAGCGAGCGGGGGCTGCTCTTCGTTGCAATGCACGGGCTTCTCATTGCGGTGGCTTCTCTCATTGCGGAGCATGGGCTCTAGGTGCGCGGGCTTCAGTAGTTGTAGCGCATGGGCCCAGTAGTTGTGGCTTGCGGGCTCTAGAGTGCAGGCTCAGTAGTTGTGGAGCACGGGCTTAGTTGCTCCACGGCATGAGGGATCTTCCCGGACCAGGGCTCGAACCCATTTCCCCTGCATTGGCAGGCGGATTCTTAACCATTGCACCACCAGGGAAGTCCCCT
Source organism: Neophocaena asiaeorientalis asiaeorientalis (assembly GCF_003031525.2). Classification (NCBI taxonomy): domain Eukaryota; kingdom Metazoa; phylum Chordata; class Mammalia; order Artiodactyla; family Phocoenidae; genus Neophocaena; species Neophocaena asiaeorientalis. The sequence continues at coordinate 1,851,677 of NW_020174372.1, read as the reverse complement.
CTCATTGTGATTTTGATTTTCATTTCCCTAATGATGAGTGATGTTTAGCATCTTTTCATGTGCTTATTGGCCATTTGTGCATCTTTTTCAAAGAAAGTTCTTTTCATGTCTTTTGCCCATTTTTAAATCATATTTTAAAATATTGTTGATTTGTAGGAGTTTTTATGTATTCTGGATATCAATCTCTTATCAGATATATGATCTGAAAATATTTTCTCCCATCCTGTGAGTTGCCTTTTCACTCTGTGGACAGTATTGTTTGATGCATAAAAGTTTATCATTTTGATATTGTTCAGTTTATCTACTTTCTCTTTTGTTGTCTGTGCTTTGGTGTTTCTTTTTAATTTTTTTAAATCCTACCTAGTCCGTCTCCTTGATTAAGCCTTCTCAGCACCACTGAGCATTGTACCTCAGTACTGACTTGTTTCTAAATTGCCTGAGGGTGATGACTTATTTTGCAATTTCCCCTCAAGTGGGGGACCATAGTCCCCTTGAGTTCACTTAATAAACCTAAACGTATATAGTGGCAGCAAATGTCATTTGTTCAATCAGTAGTTGATGGATGGATAGGTGGATGAATAAATGAAGAGTGAACCCAGGGACACACAGTCAGTTCTCTCTTACCACCCCAGGTTATCCATGTTCTGACCTTTTCAGACAAACCAGTGTGTGTGAGCTTCTAGGCATCGTATGGTGGGCTCAGGGAAACTGGGGATTGGACTGCCCTCTCCAGTATATTGTGAAGTTGACAACTGAAGATTGTGGGTGTCTGAGCCAGAGAACTACTAAGGTGAAAATAGATGAACATGTAGCATTTGGGCCTTTTAAAACCTACTTTCACTGTATCTGAGGACAGGAAATAAAATTGGTACTGCTCACAATAGCTGACAAAAGTTTATTTCAGTAGGTGTGTCTTCTCAGCTAGGTGGAGAAGCTCTATTCCCAGGTACACCTGCATTTAATCAACAGATGTGTTCCTAAAATTAACTGAGTAGATTACTTGTTTTACACTCATTTGTTCATAACTTCATCATCATCATCATATCTGACTTTCAAAGGTTTATATCATACGTGTGTCAGGCAGCATGCTAGGTGCTTTAAAAGTATTATTTCTTCTAATTCCCTCAAAACTCTATGAGATGGTATCATTACTCCAATGATAGAGATAAGGAAACTGAGTCTTAAGGAAATTAAATACCTTGCCATGGGTCCTACATCTGTGCTGTTTATTATGTGCTAAATGCTAGAGACATAAAGATGAGGCAGATATCATTGCCCGTGGAATTGCAGTGACAGAGGTGGACACAGGAGATAATGAGACAACAAGGAGGACCACCTACTCTCTGTCAGTGTTTAGTGAGTCAGGGAAGGCTTCCTAAGGATGGAGGGCTCACTTAGGGCTCCTTCCTAAGGAGGGAGGGCTGAGCTGAGTCTTAGAGGAAAAGATAGCACTGGAAAGGGAGAGTGGACATCTAATTGTTCTGCCAGTCCTGCAGAACGCTCTTCTTCTGGGACTGATGTCCCTCTTCTTTCGTGTAGCTTCTGACCGTGAGATTCCTGCAGGATCTCACAACGTCCTTGACTCTGATCGAGTTGTCTAGAGGTAGACACCAACCGAAGCCCAGGCCAATCACAGACTTGCCCTAGGGGTTTTCAAACCAAATCTCTGAACAAACATCTATCCTTATCTAATGGTAGAAATTGAAGAATGAACGCAGGGGCTGTTGGCAGCTGGGTTTCTTGACATGTTGAAGGGATGATCTAGAGGGAGAGTAAGGCCAATAAAAAGAACAGGGACCGGTGGTAGAGAGAGAGCCTTGGTAGTCTGCCTGTTCCCTGGCTTGGTTTTTCATCATTCCTTTAATAAGCCAGATCAATCTGTCTTCTTCTTTTTTTTCTGTTTGTTTATTTTTTTAATTCATCTTTATTGGAGTATAATTGCTTCACAATACTGTGTTAGTTTCTGTTGTACAACAAAGTGAATCAGCCATATGCATACATATATCCCCACACGCCCTCCCTCCCACCCTCCTTTAACTCAGTGGCTCCAGGTGGATTTCTATCACTTTCCACGGTAAGAGCCCTAATATACGTACTTACTAATAGGCATGAATGCTTGACTCTGGGAGAGTAAACGCTTAAACGAAATACCAGAAGCAAGCAGAGCAAGAGGTGAATTTAAACGCAGGAAGCCGCAAGTAGTTTGGTGTTTGTCAGAGTGTAAACATCAAGACAAGAAGTGGCAAGAGATGAGGCTAATAAGTAGACAGAATCTGATCATGAGACCTGGATATATTTTGCAAAGTACTTTGGACTTGATCCGGTATACATTCTGTTCATTCTACAGGGTTATAAGTAGGCATTAGGCAGAGGTTCTGTAAACTGTACAATAATTAGTAGTAATTAAGAGGCCCTTAACCTGGGAGTCACAGACAGGCTTCAGCTGTCTCCAATCCCTCTCAAATAGCATGAAAAATCTGTGGGTGTGTACAGGTTTATTTGTCTTTGTTTTTGTTATGGAAGAGGTCCCTAACTTTCATCAGATATTAAAGGAGTCCCTGACCCAAAATATGTATGAACTGCTATCTATGTACAGGCATTTTCAGGAGTTACTGACTTCAAATATTCATGCAAATCTCATTGCCCCCCTCCCTCCGATTTCCTCACGATGCTTAAAAACTGTTGGGCACAGAGAAAATGCTTCATAACTGTTTGGTTGGACACTGTCTTAAGAGGGGATTTTCCTTTGGGATCATGAAACGATGTAAAGAGATGATATAGACCTGGTTATTTATAGAGATTTTAACCGGGAATATTGGATGTGACATCCATCCTGTTATTGACTTGGGCAGCCAGCCAAGACCTGCAGGCTCTCGGAGGTGTCACCCGGGGCACCAGCGGGTGACCAGTCTCTGAAAGCCAACTCCAAGCATCCTTGTCCTTCCACCCGCAGGTGCAACGACTACAAGTCCCAGGACGCTTCGCTCGCGGAGCCTGGGCGAGGGTGGGGCGGATCTCCGCAGTGACGTCACCGTCCCGGGGCGGACCGAGGGAGGGCGGGGCGAAGGGGCGGGTCGGGGAGGCGCCGGAGCGCGCTGGTGCTGATGCAGGATGGCTGAGCTCGCAGGAGCCCGGGAGGTCTGAGCCGGGAGAGGCTTGCTCCCTGCGCATCGCCTCGTCCGCCCGCCGCGTGGTCCTGGGCAGGTGGTCCCGGGACGCAGCGCAGGGCCAGGGCAGGGCCAGGGAAGGCAGGTGTGCAGCCGGACGGGCCAAAGGTTGATAGACTGCCCACCTACCAGGTCTCGGAGCGGCCAGAGCTGCCCAGCCCGCCGAGTTCGCGATGACCTGCTGAGAAGCTTCGTCGGAGGCTGCGGGAGGCGGCCTCGTTGCGGGCGGTGCGGTTCTCGACCACCTCCCTAGTTGTGCGGAACCCCGTCCCCCCGCCCATCCCCGCGCCCCTTCTCTCTGCCGCCGGCAGAGATGGCGGATCCAGCCGAATGCAGCATCAAAGTGATGTGCCGGTTCCGGCCACTCAACGAAGCTGAGATCCTCCGCGGGGACAAATTCATCCCCAAATTTAAAGGCGATGAGACCGTGGTGATCGGGGTAAGTGGCTGGGAAGTCTGGCCTCCCCTGCTGCTTCGCGCCGCAGCCCTGACGCCCCAGATCAGGCAGAGATGCTCGGGCTACCCCTTCGGACATCCCCTCGGGGCTGCCCTCTAGGGTGGA
>NW_020174372.1:1817274-1847793 GCF_003031525.2 Neophocaena asiaeorientalis asiaeorientalis | reverse complement strand
ACCATGGGGCTGGCCCCAGGGGGCGGGGGTCGGGGTGGGGGGCGAGGAAGTGTTCGGCGCCGCCATTGTTATTGGGGTGCGGGCCCGAGTGGGCCCATTGTTCCCCGCCCTGGCCACACCGCGTGGGTAGTGTGTTCAGGTTACCCTCAAGCCCACGTGTAACCCACAAATGATTCCAGGCATTGGTTCAATTTATCGAACACTTTGCCTCTTCTCACGAGATTGGTGAAAGAAACAAGGTACTGGAAAAATCCTAGCCTCGGCGCGGAGCTCCCACAGCTGTGCAGAATTGGCTCCCCGCGGCGTTCCTCCTTGCTCTGCACGCGGAAGGCGGGGGATGGGGGAACACTGGTGGCCTTGGTGTCTCCTGCTTCCTCTCAACCCAGGCTGCCCTGACTTGGGCCTCGGTTCTGACCCTTCCGCAATAGGGCGACCCCCACCTGGTGTCCGCAGATCCTCGGGTGTGCTTCACGCTGGGTGGAGAGGAGGCTGTGCGCCCACGTCTGTGGGGCTGGGGGTCCGGAGCGCAACCAAATAGCCTCTGTGCCCAAAGAAGTTACTTTGTGTGGCTGGGGTCCCCCTCCCTCTTGGTCTCCCTTCCCACGTTACCCCTCCCCCCTTCCCTCACCTCCGCAGACTTGGCTCTTTCTGCAGCGGGGCTGCTGGTGGGGGGGAGGGATACCATTGGGTTTTAGTTCTTAAAGGAATATGTCAAATGAAATAAGCCAGCCTCCCCCCGCTCCACCGCCCTTCCCCCTCCGCTGTCCTCAGCGTGTGTAGCTGATGGTGCCCTCTTTGTATGCGAGTCGCGTGGGGAGGGACCGAGTTAATGGGAGCCTCCCGATCCCTGCTGACACGTTCCTGGCAGCCTGCTCGAGGCTGCTGATGCAGCCTTCCCGGCCTCAGCATTGATTAAGTGATGTCATCCCGTTTACTGAGCATGCTCCGACTAACCCCCTCCCTCCTATTTCACCCTGTGGCTGGTGTATTTAGGTCAAGTGATTGACAAGTGACAATTTACTTAGGGTCTCTGCCCGAGTCAGCCCGGCCTTTCTTAGGCACCAGAGGCCGACATTTGCCGGCCCAAGCAGTCCCAGCATCTTCGCCAAGGTTGTGCCGCCGTCCCTGGTTAGGGACCTGAGCACTGGCAGATGCTGGCTGAACCGGAAGACAGGCGCTCTCCGCGCGAAGGGAACAGAGGCAAGGCTCTGGCCTCAGGGCTTCATCTTGTACCTCCCTTAGGAAGGCAGCTCCTCTCGACGCCCTCTTCTCTCCTCCCAGTTTTCACAGCCATCAGAAAACCGTGACCTCCAAATGCTATGGGGATGGTAGTTCACCCTGAGAGCTGACCTAAGAGGGCAGGAAAGAGGGGTTTTCTGTCTGCTTAGTGTTAAATTGAAGAAAAGATGTATGCTACAATTATTGATGAGGAAGATTCTATACTTAATGGCAGACATGGGATAGTGACATATCTATGGCCGGTACATGGGGCAGATGGGGCAGAGGTGTTGGGATACACCTCTAAGCTAGGGTCAGCCTATAGTCTGACTTGCTATTTCCTGAGCCTCGCTATGGTTTAGGTAGAGTGGGAGTTACTGGGGACATCTAGTCGCTGCCCCTTGTCTTGTAACAATTTTTTAACAAGTAATTGTGTAGCCCTAGAACATGGTCTGATGACCCTAGTTTTTCAGAGGTTTTAAAGAAAAGCTGAAGTTGTTTCTTCCCCTTTTCCTCCTCCTTCTCCTTTTCCTTCTTCCTCTTCCTCCTCTTCCTCCATCTTCTAAGGGTGATATACCAGGACTAATGAGGTGGAGTACTAAATCATCCCTTTGATCTGTGTGCAAGGCAGAGATCCTTAATCTTACAGTTATTCTTTCATTTTGACACTACTATGAGTATATATTTAATTCCCGTCTACATATTCATGTTATTGAGTGAATAAAGTAAAAACAAAGTCACCATATAAAATAAGTATATTAAACAAAAGATTGTGGATGTGAATACACATGTAGCTCTTCAACTGTAAATTAACATTTATGATCATCTTACTATAATCCTTTTTTAAAAAAAATTTATTTATCTTTGGCTGCATTGGGTCTTCGTTGCTGCACACAGGCTTTCTCTGGTTGTGGCGAGCAGGGGCTACTCTTCGTTGCGGTGCGCAGGCTTCTCATTGCAGTGGCTTCTCTTGTTGCGGAGCATGGGCTCTAGGTGCACGGGCTTCAGTAGTTGTGGCACACGGGCTTAGTTGCTCCGCGGCATGTGGGATCTTCCCAGACCAGGGTTCGAACCTGTGTTCCCTGCATTGGCAGGCGGATGCTTAACCACTGCGCCACCAGGGAAGTCCCTTACTATAATCCTTTAATACAACAGAGAGTTTTCAGTTTTCTTTAAGGTAAATTTTTCTTTGAAATAAAGCATTCATATAGAAAAGTGTTTTCATAAGTGTACAGCTTGATGATTTTTTTTTTATAAACACTCCCTTGTAACCACCTCTTAGACTAAGAAACAGACATTTTCAGGACTGCAGAATTCTCCCTAGCATCCCTCCCAGTCACTGACTCCCTCTACCTCAGGGTAACTACTATTCTGACTTCTAATGCCATAGATTAGTTTAGTTTAGTTTTTTTTTAAGCTTTATCTACATAGAACCATACCGTATGTTCACTTCTGTGTGTGAGTTCTTGCGCTGAACATGACTCTTGTCAGATTCATCCGTGTTGTGGTGTGTAGCTGCAGTTTGTTCATCCTCATTGTTCTGTAGTATCTCGTATGAATATACCACAATTTAGTTATCTAGTAACTGGTGGTAACTGTTTGGATAGTTTCCACTTCGGGGCTCTTATGGATGGAGCTGCTATGAACACGGTTTTACACATCTTTCAGTGAGTGTGGTACAGAACAGAAGACTGCCAGATGCTGAAGGGTGCTGGGACTTCTGTTGGCATGTGCTAGGACCCTTCCCATTCCTAATTAATAATGTGTAACTAAAGGAAGTGACAGTTCTGGCCGGCTGTATCCGACGTTGTACACCAAGTAGGATGGCTCCCAAGTCAATTCAGTAGGAACCATCCCACATGGCTCAGTTGCAGGTGGAAACTGCCTTAGGTGGGCATTCCCTTCCTTGCTTGCAGGGACAGAGATTGTGGGGATGACCAAAGAAGCCCAGAGCCATCCAGAAATGTCACCTTCACTCCCAAGAGAGATGAGTGAAGAATGAATTTCTGTGCAGTTATCTGTGAGTCCAAATTCAGAATCCCAGACATTCTATTTGTTTTTGAAACTGGGGTGATTTTATTTCCTTTAACATCTTGTTCATTTCTTATGGAGATGTATGCTAAGTGGGAGATTTTGCAGGTGGAGTTCCTAGATTTTTCTTTTTTAAGAAATGTCCTGTCTTGGAGGGATTATCTCTACCATTCTTGCTCCACCCCGCCCCCCCCCACCATCCTGTGCAGAGTTTTCTTTCCCTGACTGCTCCAGCCACAGTCTCTTCCCACTATGAACTCTTGTAGCATTTATTCTGTATATGATCTCCTGATTTTTTTGCCTTAGATTATTATTAATTTTGATCATATGTTTAATGACATCGTAAGGCATGTGTAGAGACAAGGCCCATCCATGTTTTGCTTCTTTGTACTTCCCAGGGCCTTGCCCATAGAAGGCACTTAATAAATATTTATTGATCTCTTTGTTGAGCCTAGAAATCTTAACTCTGATGTATTTAGCTGATTTCATGGACTTTTAATTGACTGTAGGCTGTCGGGGGTAGTTAAAAAATAAGTTTAAAGAGATGTGCTATTCCTTTGAGCAGGCCTGGTAAGAGAGCATATAATACACTTAAATGTTATAAGAAAATTGGGAAAGAACTGTATCCAGCCTTGTTAAAAATTAGGAGTGCTAATGATACTCGTGGTGAGCTAGAAGTGGAGGGCGGGGCTAGGGACTCCACATTAATTCTTCAGAGAAAAATATTGGATTTACAGCATTTCTCAGAATACTCCTCCATTAGCTGCTAAAATTCCGCGTGAGTCATTCATTACTTTGAGCTCTGCCTATTGGTTTTGATGCATCTGTATTGTTGGAACTCTTTTAGAGAGTTCTCAGTGAGGTTCTTTGAAATGGACTTAAACCCTTCAGTTTTGGGTTTTCCTCTTGTTTGCAATCCTGGGAAAGCAGGTGTTGTTAACCATGGGTGCTTTCCCTGGGACAATGTAAGTTCTGACTTGTTTGAAAGCCAAAGCAAAATATTAGCTATAAACCCTGAGCTGGCCTTCGGGTGGAAAGTGGCCTCAGGCTGTAGGAGCTTAGATTAGTTCTGGGCAGTGGATGGGCAGGGAAGGCAGGAGCCAGGACAGAGACCAAATTCCAAGCCTGAGTTATCTTTGTGGAGATTATGGGCTGAAGATGTGAAGAAATATGGCTAGAACTTTTCCTTTTGTCCATAGCAATGGTCTTTTAAAGCAAGAGTATTTTCTTTTAAAATTTATACAGAGTAAAGTCACTTTTTTTGTTGTATCGTTCTATTGTAGGGGTGTGAAATATACACAGAGTTGTGTAGCTATGCTGTATTAGTTTCCTGTTGCTGCTGTAACAAATTACAACAAATTTAAAGGCTTAAAATGATACAAGTTTATTATCACACAGCTTCCATAGGTCATGTGGACAAAGGATGTCGCCTGCCATTGATGGTGCCCCCTGAGGGGAATTCAGGACATAGAAAAACAGAATACTGGCCCTAGATAGTTAAGATGCATATGGAAGGAATGGTTTCCTTAGCCCAGACTCTTTCATCTTCCCATACATAGAAAAGCACTAAAATCATTAACTTGAGATGTCTGTTTGTTGTGATTAGCAGTAATCTTTTGATGTTCCACTACATAGTTTTGTTTTGTTTTGTTTTGTTTTCCCCTGCAAAAACTCCTGTATATCCCGACTCCTCCTTTACCACTTTGGAACAGTCCCTCAGAGCTATCTGAGAGGCTGCCATCCCGGGCTATAGTCCTCAGTAAATGTCCTAAATAAAACATATTTCTCAGCTTTTAGGTTGTGCTTTTTTTTTTTTCAGTTGACAATCAGAAGCCCATCAAGTCAGCTGGTTTCTCTGTTTAGAGTCTCACAAGGGCAAGAGCAAGGTGTTGGCAGGGCCATGTTCTTTTCTGGAGGGTCTGGGAGAAAATTCATTTCTTTGCTCATTCAGGTTGTTGGCAGAATTCAGTTCCTTGTGGTTGTAGGACTGAGGTCCCCATCCCCTTGCTGGCTGTCAGCCTGGGCTGTTCTTGGCTTCTAGAGGCCACTCGCAGGTCCTGGCCACATGGCCCCCTTCCTCTACCTTAGGAGCCAGCAGTGGGTTGATTCCCTCTCATGCTTCAAATTTCTCCTGCCTCTTCTTCCATGGCTTGTCTCTCTCACTGACTCCTGTGCCTCCCTCTTTCACTTTCTCAGGGCCCACCTGGTTACAGTGAGCCCAGTCAGATAATCGGGGATAATCTCCCTGATATAAGGGCGGCTGATTAGCAATCTTAATTGCATCTGCAAAGTTCCTTTTATCCTGTAACTTTCACATATTCACAGCTTCCAGGGATTAGTGTGGACATCTTTTGAGCCATTATTCTGCCTCCACATGCCATACTCAAGATACAAAGCAAAAAAAAAAGATACAAAGAATTTTCATCCCCCCAAAAAAAAAAAAAAAGTCCTCATGCCCCGCCCCACCCCCCACCCGTAATCAAACCTTCTCCCCTCTCTTAACCCCTGGCAACCATTTATCTGTTCTTCCTTTGTATACTTTTTGCCTTTTCCAAATTGTATATATAAAAATGGAATCATAGGGATTCCCTGGTGGCGCAGTGGTTGGGAGTCCGCCTGCTGACAGGACACGGGTTCGTGCCCTGGTCCGGGAAGATCCCACATGCCGCGGAGCGGCTAGGCCCGTGAGCCATGGCCGTTGAGCCTGCGCGTCCGGAGCCTGTGCTCCGCAACGGGAGAGGCCACAACAGTGAGAGGCCCGCGTACCGCAAAAAAAAAAAAAAAAAAAAAGGGAATCATAAATTTAAGTATCTTTTTGAGCTTGGGTCCTTTGAGGTTTAGGTTGTTGTTGTTGCATGTATCAATAGTTCATTCCTTTTTATTGCTTAGTGGTATTCCTTTATACAAGTTTGTCACAGTTTGTTTATCCATTCACCTGTTGAAGGACATTTGTGTTGTTTCCAATCTGGCATGATTCTGAAACAAGCTGTTATGAACCTTTGAATATAGGTTCTAGTGTGAGTATAAAATTTTAATTTCTCTTGGGTAAACACCCAGGAGTGGGATTACTACAATAGATCATATTGTAACTATATGTTTAACTCTAAGAAATTGCCAGTTTTCCAAAGTGGTTGCACCATTTTGTGTTCCCACCTAAAAGCGGTAACATTTTAAGCCAGACTTTTAAAGAATGTATTCAGTCACTGTGTCTAGTGAATACTAACAGTAGTGTTTAGTAGTGTCAAGATATATCAGTCCTTCATTCTCTTGTGCCCTAACTTCAGGGATGTTTACATGAGATGTCACATGTTTAGATGACTTAGTGGTTTCCTGTAAACCTACCCTCTGAAACCCTGGAATGAGTGAACACGGGAGAGTAGCTATAACCTGGCATGTGTCACTGGAGGCCACTCATGTTGGTGGTGAGCACACAGTCGATGCTATGTAAATGACTGGGGTTGGTAGAAGCAGCGGCGAGGGTCAGAGAGAACGGAGTGTGGATTCACTAGCTCTCTGTGGAGCATTTGTCAAGTTGCTTAGCTTTCCTGGGCCTCAGTTTGGTCATATTTAAGGTGGAGATAATTACTTATCTCACAGGGTCGTTGGGATGAAATGAAGTGGTCAAAACAGGGTCTAGCACAGAGAAAATGCTCAATAAATGCTAATTATCTCCCACATTTCCTATTCCCCTTTTAATTTTCCTCATTTTCAGAATTAGCCTTGTCCCCCAAAATTACTGCCCTTAACTCTGGCTAGCCCCTGAAAGCCCTTCTTGCATCCCCATTTCCTAGGAACTGGTTCACCCCATTCTCCTGCTTGGAATAGCCACTCTTTTCCTCTTACCTGTGGAATTCCTAACCATTGGAAGGCAGAGCTCAGGTTCCATTTACTCATAGACTATATCAGCTGTTCCTATTATCTGCAATGATCACACATAGGTGTGTGCACACGCATGCGTGTGTATATCCTCCCCATGTAAATTGCAAGCTTCTGAGAAGCAGGAGCTGTTTTTTTTTTACGTCTTTGTCCCCTTTTCTGTCATTTCCTTGTTGCTTAGTAAGTGTATCTTGATTGACAGTTCTGTCTTCCCCTTTTCCCTGCCTGGAATCAAGTCTCCCTAAATGCCAATTTCTGCATTTCCTTAAATAACTTGGGCATCACTGGGGATTTCCCTCTGCTTCCACCTGTGCTCGTCTGGCCTAACTCTCCTGTTAAATGACAGTGTTTTTGCATCCTTGGCTTTTCTCCTCCCTTCAGAATACGAAACCTCCCCCACCTTTGGGTTCTCTTTAGTACCGGCCTCAGGTTTCTCACCCGTGTCTACTTGTTACACAAGCAAAAACAAAACTACATCCTCCCTAATGGTTTCTCTTGAGTTAAAAAAAAAAAAAAAGCTCCCTGACAGATCCAATTTCACTTGATTTCTCTCAGGTTTTCCATAGAGTCCTATTTTTGTGGCTGAGAAAGCTCCTCCCTTAACCCATTTCCTGCACATCAACCAAGTTGCTTTTAGTAGGAAGAGAGATGTTGAGTTTGTGGTTATTTGCAAATATTGCAGAGCTTGTGAGATAGAGTTTTAGATTCATCTTACTGTCCCCAGCACCAAATTTGGACGTGAGGCAGACAGCCCAGGACCATCATTTCCCAGCTCTGCGACTTCTTAGCTTTAAGAACTTGGACAAATTGCTACACCATGCTGTTTCAGTTTCCCGGCCTGTGAAATGGGGATAATAACACTCTCCACCTTGTGACAGTTACATGAGCTAATGTGTGTAGATTGCCAAGTACGGTGCCTGGTTCAGAAAATGTACACTGTTGTAAGACCCACAATGGTTATTTCTCTGCACACCTGTCAGACGGACTAATCTGGGGAAAGCCTTAGACCCTTCACAGGTGCGCTGGTACCTTCAGGTTGTGTTAAAGAAAAAATTATTCTCACACTTGTAAAAGATAGTAAGGAAGACTACTGTAGTAGGGGGTCTATAGTACTGCAATAGGGAAGAGAAATCAGGCTCAAGTACAAGTGGAGCAGGTTGGTGGGGGGATAGGTGGATGGACAGTCACTAAGAGGGGACATGAAAGGTAAGGGGGATTCTTGCTGAACTGACCTAATAGGATTCTTGCTGCAGGCAGGCCAGATATCAACGTTTTAACATACACGTATTGCAGTATTGAGGGTGATTAGATATTGACGGTGGTGGGGATTCTCTCTAAACTGCCTTAGCAGGAGTCTTGCTCAAATTGGACTCTGCAGGGACAGACATGGAAGTCCAAGGTCAAGGCCCAGTTGAGAAGAGGGCTCAGCGGAGCCTGACTAAAGTTCGATCAAGGAGAGAGTCTTGGGACTTCCCTGGTGGTCCAGCGGTTAAGACTCCACGCTTCCACTGCAGGGTTCAGTCCCTGGTTGGGGAACTAAGATCCTGCATGCCACGTGGCACGGCCAAAAAAAAGGGGAGAGAGTCTTGTTCATTTGGAACCCAGATGCTTCAGTGGGGGCATTCGAGACCTCCATTCCCCAGCCCTACCTACCTTCCTAACCTCACCCCCGACCCCATGTTACATCTGGGCTTCTGTTCCCCTAAAATATTAGGCTTCTCAATGTCTGCCCTTCGCCGCCACAGCTGCCCGCATCCCACATGCCTGGGATGACCGTCCTCAAAGTGTACCTGCATGGCAACATCCCCTCGCCTTTAGAATCTCATCCCATGGTGCGTTTTCTGAACACTTTTGTGACCAGCTCCTCTCCCCCTCCCCCCCGCCACCCTGGCCAGGTTAGATGCTTCTTCCCTGCACCCCTCATACCACGCAGGACTCCTGTCAGGCCTCCCCCACTACTGCATTTCATTTATTTGGGTATAAGTGTCCTTTCCCCCAATTAGACTAAACCCCTTGGAGGGCAGGAAGTGTGTGCCATTCGTTTCCATCTGCAAGTCCTGGACTAGTAGCTGGAATAGAGTAGTTGCTCGGTACAAGATGTCATTTGAAAGAAGTGAAAGAATGCCGACCCTCCTGGGCTGTCAGATGTCCAAGCCTGGGGTTATTTGCTTGGATTTTTACCGTTGACCTCTGTCTAGCTCTGGTAACTTCTTTCCTGCTTTGGATATCTTCATGGTTTTGTTGTTGTTGTCTTAAAAGAAATGGCTTTTTCAGGCGTCCTGATATATACTCACTGAAAAGACCTTAGACCGTGCAGAAAAACATGAAGGAGAAGGTTAAAATCACTGTTAATTTTATGAACCAGAAAACATCATTGTTAACATCTTATTGTTTATTCCAGCTCTTTTCTATTCTATAGGAAACATACTTTGTTTTAAAATGAAGATACGATTTTATAAAATCTGTTTTGAAACCCAGCATTTTACTTAACGGTATACCTCAGACATCAGCATTTTTAAAGGTTGTATATAATTCCATATGTGTCTGATCAGTACTTTAACCATTTTCTACTGATGGACATTTGTTTTTCTTCTGTTTTATTTTTCAGTTATAAACAAAGGTGTGATAAACATCGGTGTATGCATCTCTTTGTGCTCTTGCCCAATTTTTTGTTAGAATACGTTCCTAGAATTGGGATTGCTGGGTAAAAGGATATAGATGATTTTAAGGTATCCACAGTTTTTGAGGGGGAGCAATTTAGAGATGGTGAATTGTCTTCTGTTTTATATTCTCACTTCTTTGCCCCATGGCAAACTCCATGGGGTTGGTGCCAATTTGTCTCATAAGACATCCCTTCATACCTCAGCTAAATTAAATTCTTACCAAGAGCGTGTGCTTCGTCATGCACTGTTAACCCATAGATCCAGAACACGGCAGTGTCTTCAGATTTTTAATGTAAACCATAGGATTTTGTTGGCTGTCTCTTGTCAGTTTCAGTATCCTAAAGGATGTTGTTCCTTGGAGGTGATCAAAAGCAAAATCTGTCCCTTGAGACAGCGAGAGATAGAGGTCAAGATTGTAGTCTTAAAACTAGGATGGATGTGTCCTTTCTTCTTGGAGCTAACAGTGAATGGCCTGTGATATCTTCCAGGCAATGGTAAGTTGAGAAGGGATATAATAGCCCTCCCAAAAAAGCCCTAGAAAGAGCTTTTTTTTTTTTCCTTTTCCTCTGATTACTAGGTACTCTTAAAAAAAGCTTATATAAAATTTCAAGCATACACCAAAGTGGAAAGAATATCAAAATATACCCCCATGAATCTATCAACCAGTTTTAGCTATCATCAACAAATGGGCTAATCTTATTTTTTCTATACACCCCTAACCTTATCTCCCCAAATCATTCAATTATTTTAAAGTGAAATCTGATGTCTCACATTACTCTATCCCTAAACTTTAATAGATATCTCTACAAGATCAGGACTCTTAAAACCACAATAACATTATCACAGCTAACATGTGCACAATTCCTTAATGTCAAATGCCCAGACAAATTCCTCCCATTGCCTTATAAGTTTCTTCTACAGTTGGTTTGCTCAGATCAGAATACTAGGTACTATTGATTACAAGTGTGGAGGAAGAGAAATGCTCATACGTACCAACCTTGAAACGAGAGGGAGGGAGGCTTTTGCTATAGAGTCATGTGTGGCAGTAGAAACACACACAGAGCAATCAGGGCTAATCGAGATGTCCAGCGCATCTCCCTTAACAGTAGTAATGTCCTAGTTATCCTTTTTAATAAACCAATGCCAGCATTGCAGAATCACCCACAAAAGCTATTTAAAGAGCAACATGCTTTATAGCTTCCCTCACTGCTGCATCTCCCCTTGCTTTAGTTGGCTTGCATAAACGTCAGCAAAGCAGGACACGTCACTCATTTGTCTTCTAAGCTCAGTACCCACCCTTATAAAATCGGTACCAACTACGTTTAGAGCAGTTCTTTTAGGTGTGTCTTGGTGTGTTAGTATTCATTATCTTTTCAGTCAGTGCATACTCATCCTTGATGTGAACTGAATACTGGAAAATAAATCCACAGAGCTGAAGGGAAAACATGCAGGTGAGCAGGTGAGGAGAGAATTCAGTGTAACACAATACTTTAAGGAAAAAGGTTTGTAGTTCTCTTTTTACGCATTTTCTCATAAAAAAAGAAACCTTGGAAGGGAGTTGAGGTTAGAGAAAAAGTGCAAATAAAAACCAAATCCCACATGATCGATGCTTTAACTCCTTTGACTGCAGAGTATGGTCGTGAGAGCTGCTGATCAGTAATGTGATTTTAGGAGCATTTTGTTTGAAGAGCTTGGTCACACAGTTCCGGGCTAGCAAATCTCAGGGACTCCTCCCAGGCTCTCTCACAGAGCCGTCTCCCCACTCCCAGGTCTCATTTGTTCTCAAGGGGAAACGAAGAACAGCCTGCTGCAGTTCTCTGAGGAGGTTATATCATAGTTTTTTACTGAATGAATGATCGGGTCCCTCACTCCACAGAGATTACTGATGTTCATCTGGGAGCCTGGGTAGACAACAGCTCCGTCTGACATCGGAAACTTGGGGTAGCCTTGGGGGAACGGACTTCTGCTCCTCTTTCATGGCACCTCTTGCTCCATAGAGAGGAACAAATGCCAATCTGATTGGTCAGTGTCCAAACCTCTATTGGTCCTGGTTACTGGTGGGCAGGATCCCTTGGGAGGCGGTCAGTTCCTTCCTCTATCTGGCCTCTGTGGTAAGCTGACCCCTGCAGGGTCTGGCTTCCTGGGCTGGCTCCCGGGGGCTGGCTGTTTTTCCATCTCAGCATCATCCACTGCTGAGTGGATAAGTTCGTCTGGGCCCACAGATTCGGGCCCCTGTGGGCTGGTCTTAAGGTTCAGAACAGGCTGGGCTGTGGGACGGTGGGGTGGTGAGGTGAAGAAAACAGGAAGACCACACAAGCCTCCTTGCCCAAGCCTTGGCCAATTTTGATATTGGGATAATGGGTGCTAGTGCCCTACCCAGGTGGTGCTTGGACACCTGCTGTATTCCTGTTCCTGTGTAGCGCAAACTCGCCCACCCAGGGGGAGAAGGCGGCTGACTGTTAGGGGAGGCTTCTGGCATTCCAGGGCCCCTGGTACTAATGTCATCACGACAGCATCGAAACCGTCTTCAAACTACTAATAGTTTGTTTATCTAATATTTGTGAAAGTAGACTTTAGAAGAGAAGTGTTTAGCTCTTCAGTAATGATTACTAAACAACACAACCCACTAATTATCTGCTCAAACACGTGGGAGAAAAAACCCCACCTGAAGTACTGTATCCTAGAGTAACGCTTGCTCACGTGTGTTAACTTTTCCTTAATGAATATGCCTCTTGGGAAAGACTGGCTTGAGAATTTTTTTTTTTTTTGAAGTCTAGTTGATTTACAATGTTGTGTTAATCTCTGCTGTACAGCAAAGTGATTCAGTTATACACGTATAGACATTCTTTTTTATATTCTTTTCCATTATGGTTTATCACAGGATACTGAATATCGTTTCCTGTGGAGGATGTATTTTAAACAATATTTTCTGCTCTAGACGTTTATCTAAACAAGTTTGGAAAGGGGAAAACACACACCCATCTAATACTCACTGCCTTCGTTCTATTAAAAACAAATATAAAGGGGTGACATATAGGTTAATGTAAAACTTTAAATGAGTTCTTTATTACTATGGAAAATGTTTCCCTTTCTAAGGAGGTGTTTTTCTGCACTGTGGACTTTTTGGAGCTTCACTGTAATACCGTGCTGTCCAAAACGGTAGCCACCAGCCTCGTGTGACTATGAAGCACTTGCAGCGTGGTTGTCCAACTTGGGGTGCGTAGGAGATGTAAAATGTAAACTGGCTTTCCAAGGCTCTGTACCAAAAAAAACACAGGAATGTAAAAATATTAATTTATTCATTAATTCTTTTGGTATTCATTTCATGTCGAAATGATAACATTTTGGATGTATCGGGTTAAATAACATTGATGAAATAAATCTCCCGCTTTTCTTTTCACTTTTTAAAATGTGACTACTAGAAAATTTAAAGTTACATGTGTGGCTTGCATTTTTGTCTGACATTGTGTATATACATACATACATATATATATATATCTATCTTTTTTTTCTCTTCTTATTCTTTGGTGGTGGCATGCGGCATGTGGGATCCTAGTTCCCTGAGGAGGGATCGAACCCCGCCCGCCCCCTGCATTGGAAGTGAGGAGTCTTAACCACTGGACCGCCAGGGAAGTCCTGGCACTATATTTCTATTGGCATTTAGATGCTAGCATTCTGATTGTTTTTGCATGTGGGATCTTCCCAGACCAGGGCAAGAACCCGTATCTCCTGCATCGGCAGGCGGACTCTCAACCACTGCGCCACCAGGGAAGCCCCTGGCACTATATTTCTATTGGCATTTAGATGCTAGCGTTCTGTTTTTGCATTTATTAATTTTGGTTCCAGTTTGGCATATTGAGGGCTTATTGTATGCTGAGGTCAGTGCTAGGCACTGTGGACTTCCTGTGATAAGTAAGACAAGATCCCTGCCATCAATAACCGTGTATATAATTAACTCAATGGGCGGAAGCAAGTGAAAAAAAAAAAAGTAGTGTGCTATGAGTGTGCGAAGAGAAGAGGAAGCACAACCTTGACGGAGTTAAAAAGAGAGAGAGAGCACATCCAGTGGTGTTCTGGGAAACCTCAGGCAGGGGGACCGTTTGATCCTTACCTCGAAGCTGGGGTAGGAATCTGCTCTGCAAATGTAAAATTTGCTTCTTTATCCTCAGTTACTTTGCAGTTCTGCATAGCCGCTTTAGAGATTTCTGTTTTAAATATGGTTGAGAAAAAGACCTGATAAGGGATGTGTGCTGTAGTTGGGCGTCACTCTCCTCTACCCCGCCCCCTCCGCCAGGATTGTGCTCCACCCCGCATCCTGTAATTAAGTACCAGCCATTTGCAGCGCATTTGTGATGCGGATTTGTGATGCCTTTGCGTGGGTGACATTAAGAACACCAAAAGGTAACAGGGGGCCTAGTCTTGGAAATGCCGTCCTGCCGTCAGGCTCCAGCCGCAGCCGCCCTGGGGGCGGCGGGCCTCGCCCTACCCTCCGCTGGGTGCTGGGTCGACCTCCCCAGCCGGCGGATTTTAATTTCCAGGCAAGGAGCGCCAGGGTGATGGCAAATTTGCTGCTTACCTTGTCTCCATTCTGTCGCTAATGCTGGGAATGATGAGACCTCTTGTCCTGAAAATACATTCCCCTTCAGCGCAGGCACCTTCTAATGAGGTCCCTCCCCGCAGCGGAACAAAAGCTCCCATTAGGAGGACGTCAGGGGGAGGCCGCGCTGCTGTGGGAAACCTAGGCAACGCCGCCTTTGTCGCTCACAGGTGCCTCTTCTTTGTCCTGGCATCTGGGAGAGAGGTCACCTTGCAGGTGAAGGCCACACAGCTTTTCCACCCCTACTTATGTCCCTGTTTGTGTGGGTTGGCACAGAATTGATTTTTCCTCCTTTGTAAATGGCAGAAAGGCTCATTCACATGATGGTAACATGAAAGAACAGCAACGGCAAAATCAGCCATAAACTTACCACCGTACATCATCCACGTTAATTATTTTGTATCCTCCTTTTTCCTCTCTCGGTTGACACTTAACATCTTGGAGAATAAATGTATACCATAGATATACAATTCTGCCTTTTTTGAAAAAACCAAATCCTACTCCATAAATGGTTTTCCATGTTGTATAATATCTTCATGGTTATAATTTTCAATGATGACTTAAGTGTGCTTTGGGCTGATAGATCACGGTTTGCTCATTCAGATCTCGTCTCCCCTTGCTCTGGGTGATGCTTTAGTGATCATATGTATGCACAGAGCTGTTTTCTTTTGCTGAGTTATTTCTAGACGATACATTCTCCAGAAGTTGATTTACTGGACCCAATGCTGTGAATATTTAAATTGATCCTATTCAGTATTATCCTGTTGCTTTCTATAGGGGTCTACCCATCCCTATGGCCTCTGGGGATATATGAGTATCCCATCTGGCAGGGAATTAACTTTTAAGGTAAAGGAGATAATCATTTGAGAGGGTAATTTATAGAGCAGTGGTCTGGGATTCATGTGTCTTGGGTTTTGTTCCAGGCGTTTCCTCTGATTTTATATGAATTTTAAACTAAAAGTATAACTATTCAGTGATCTGTTTTACTTTGGAATGTTGTTGGCATCGGGCACTTCTGGGGTCAGGCTGGTGAATGGGGAGCCTCCTGGGCTTTAAAGACAAAGGAAGGACTTTGGAAGTGTTGGTCCACTTCCCAACGTTCATCAGAGGAATTGCTCGGAGATGGTGATCTACACTTATGTTTTTAACTCAAGGCACTTCTCACATGCTCACAGATATAATTATTCATGCTGTGACATTGGATGAACTTCAGACCTTCTCTAACCTAACAGCAGCTCACGTAGGGATACATCTTGCTGGATGATCTGGGGCATCTTGTAGGAGTCCATCCTTCCAGGAGGTATGGTGGCACCATGCAAAATGCATGACTTCATGCTTTAGTGGTTCTATACATCCAGGCACCAGCATGCTCTTTAGTTTTGGGGTAGCCCACCAACCAGGCTCATCGTCCTGTGGGCATCATGGGCAAACCCGGCGCTGGGCCACGAGAACCCAGGTAAGGTAAACAAAAAGAAAAGCAAGATGAATAGGAACTCGGGCCAGGCTGAAAATGAGAGGAAAAGAGTGCTGTGGGCCCCCTTCCTGCGTGTCTCTATTCTCTGATCTTACTAGAGAAGACAGGACACATTCCTTTTCTTAGAAAATGACTTTGAATACAAAGTATTGCTCTCTATTGAATAGGTTTAGTCACTTTTTTGGGGTGCCTTGATTATCGTGTCAAATACCACTTATTTAAGAAACTTATTTCATTTGTGAAAATTTTACCTATTACTCTGATTAAATTTTAGGTTTTATAGAAGTGATAAATTAAGGCATACTCATGGTATAAAGCTCAAAGAACACAGAAGGAGATAAAGAGAAAAGGAAGGATGAGGTAAGAATTTTTACAGGGGAGGAAAGTTATTCAATGTGATCACTGTGTGTTCAAGGACTGGAGGAAGCCTGCAAGCCACATTCAAGAGGCTTGAGGACAGAGGAGCAGCAAGGTGGTCAGATTAGAATAAACAGGAAGGAATGAGATGTGGAGGGTCTTGAAAGGGGGCTAGAGGAATTGAAACTTGGTTTGGTTGACTGGTAACTCTACTCTAGCCTGTAGCTGGCTCAGAAATACACCCACGAAACATTTCTCCTTAAATCATGTATCCCTTGGCCTCAAACAACCTTTTCAGGTTCCCACGAAGGCGGGTACTGTTGAAGTTTGCTCTTCACAGCTTTATGCCTGGTGGTACAATGCAAAACATGCATGTTCTCATTTATCCCAGGCGAAGTTCAACAGTTATGGTCCCTTGATCTGTCATCTAAAAGGATTAATATATCTTGTTTAACCCCAATAGTTAGGGGATGAAGGTTTTTTTCATGTGTGGATCACCAAATTGCAAGGAATTGACACGCAGTAAAGTACACATAGCTTAAGCCACATTTAGCATAATGTTTTTCTGATGATCTAGACACTTCCTGGAAGAATTTTGCATTGTTGGTAAGAATGGTCTAATTTGGGATATTGTATATGTCAAAGGCTCCTCATTGTACAACAGTAGTTTCATGTCTGTTGCTGTCTGTTGATCTTGCTATTTTAAGGGAAGAGATGATAGAAAACAACCCTCTAAAGTGGCTTAATTCTGGCAGAATTTCTTCAGCACTAAATTGCATTTCAGTAGATGGAGCTTACTCTGGAAAGTGAGTGTGGGAGGTCAGAGAGAAAGTGCCTTTCAACTTGGATGCTTGGGAGAACCATATTTAGAGAAAACTCCTCAATCTTTTAAAAGTTAATAGCCTTTTTTTAAATTTTCTATTTGCCTCACCCCACCCCAAACACAACTCTAGTGTTCAGTATAAATATCAGTTGATAAGTGTCTCATTAGCAGAACTACAGACAATCTGTGTGTTAACTGCTCTTCTCAGAGACCTTTATGAACCTGTTTGATGACCAGTAATTCTCTTCTTACACCAATGAGGTTATATTCTTCCCTGCTTGCTTGTGAAATATTGTAATTCTAACAGAGTAGTGACAGCGCATCACAAAATCTGCCTGACTTAACAAACACGTAAATGCTTTACGTTTATTCAGCCCTTTATTTTAATCCTCAGTACCACTCTGTGAGGTAGCCACTATTGTCCTAACCCATCTCCTCATTTCCACAGATGAGAAATTTGGGACACAGGTTAAGTAACTTGCCTAAGGTCACACAAGAGTAAGTTGTGGATCTGGAATTCAAACCCAGGCACACTGGCCTCAGAGTCCTTGCTTTAAACTGTTTGCTATGTTGATTTTGCTATTTTGGTTCATACCAGGAATTGAGAATGTTTGGGTGTACAGCATTTTCTAAATTCGAGTTTCTCTAGGTCCCTAGTTCCTTGAGTTATTCCCTGATAAAAGGGTTTGATATCAATTAAATGTAGGAAGAGCTACCCACATTCTCTGCCTCTTGGAGACCCGAGCCCCCCAGCCCCCTCAAGCAGTCCTGCCGTAAATCAGCACGCTTAGCTTTGTTTAACTTGGTGTTTCTGAGCTGAGGCATAAGTTTGGGACTGCTGTAGGAGAAGGTAGCTGTAAACTAGGGCTACCCTTGAAAATGGAGGATTTTTTTTCTCTCTCTGTCTTGTCTTTGCATTGATATCAAATTATATATGATGGTCAGAATCAGCTTCTCTGTTATTGCTGTGATTTCCATCTGAAAGGCTGTTTAGGGCATTCCATAGAATACAATGCCACTGGTCTCAGGGTGTGGTATATTTGTTAGGAAGCCTTGTAAGCTAGACTTCTGAATATTTCAGTCTGCTATTAATCTACATGGATCTGTCCACAGAGAAAAGAATTATGATGCTTTTTTTATAAAAACATGTGTTCACCCTTCTCTTCTGTGTCTTAAAAGTGGAGAGATTTGTGACTGCTTCTTGGGCTTCTAAGTCCATCTGTGTTCAACCATATTAACTAAACTCTCTTTTAAAAATTGTCAGTAAATTTAAAAAGATATATCATGAAGATAATTTTTTGTCATCTTCAAATAATGTCAGTTTTTTTCTTTCTTTCCAAAACATGTACTTTTAAGTTCTTTTTTCTTGTCTTACTGCATTGGATAGGACCTCCTGGACAGTCTGAAATAAAAAACAATAATTAGCAGGACTCCTTGTCTCGGTCTTGATCTTAAAGCAATGTTTGATGTAGGTTTTTAGTAGATGTCCATTATCAAGGTAAGGAAGTACCACCTATTCCTAGTTTGTTTTGTTTTGTTTTTAGTCATGAACAGGTCTTGAAGACCTTGATTGCTTCTTACTTGGATTGTGATAGTCTTGGAAAACAATCCCCTGCTTGCTATTCACTTTCTCTAGTCTCTTGAATATTGTTGCTAAAATCTTTCTGAAGTTCCATCCAGAATATGTCAATTCTCTGCTCAAAACATTTAAGGACTCTCCTTTGCTTACTAAAATAAATGTGAACTCCTCAACTTGTTCCTGCTATTCAGCAAAACCTTCCACAATATGTTCCCTTCAGCCTTTCTCAAACCTAACTGTACGCTGTATGCCACACTCAGTCTGGGCTTTCACTCTTTCAGGCCTTTGTTGATGAGGTTCCCATCACGTGGAGTGCCATTCCCATCCTTCTGTCCTCCTGAACGTCTTTCTCACACTAGAAACTCACAGGAGGCATTTCTCTTGTCCTTAGTCTCTCCCTTCTTGGAATTACCCCACTTAGATGCGAGCTCCTCTCCAGGTTAGGTTTTCTATGATTAATTTTCTTTCTTTCTTTCTTTTTTTTTAAAAACAGTTTTATTGAGGTATGATTGATATATATTGTTTGATTTATTTTCATACTCAGCATATGATTCATAATGAGTGTGTAATACACAATGGGATGTATGAATGACTAACTGAAAAAGTATTTCTTGTGATGTTAATGCTCATTGTTTTGATTATTTTTTGTTTCATTATGCCTCTCTTCCTCTCTCCATCAGTCCTACCTGAGGACTAAACATGCCCACATGTTTCTTTTGTGGAATTCACCATAATTGGGCCAAACTGAGAACAGGCATTCCTTAGGGTGCACGATCCATTCATCCCACTGGCAACCAACTCTGTCTAGTAAGAGAGATAGACAGACAGACAGACGCACACACACACACACACACACGTAATGGCAATGAGACTGATAAGTGATTGAATAGTACTCAAGGTTTATGAAATGCCTTTAAAGTTGGGGCAAATTTTGCAAAGTGGTTCCATTTTCCAAAGGAAAAAGTTGTTTTGTATTGAATATCCAAACTCCTTTACGTTCTATTCAGTTGGCAGAGCCAAAAAAGAAAGAAATTAGAGATTCATTAAGTACAGAAAATGATTTGCTTTCAAATGATTTCCTCTTCTTCTAAAACGTAGAAGCCACACACAAAACACTCTTCTCTTGACTTGCGACTTAACTAGTCTTACAAAATTATTTTAATACGAACTGAAAACTAGCATCATAAAGAAAGAAGCGTCCAGGAAATTGTAAATTGAAGACATTAATATAAATGAGCCATACTTAAAATTCTGTCGATAGTCCTCAGCTCTGAAAGGGAAATGTCTGTAGTTTACCTAAATTGGCTTGAAAGAAAAAGAAATGAGACTTCCTTCCTTGGATGTCTGTTTCCTGGCATTTTCCTAATAACCAGCCTATAGAGTGATTGAATTATTATTATAATCCCATAGCTATTATTTTCATTTCAAAAGAGTATGGGTTAATTCTAGCTGAAGCTTACCTTTCAAGTAAGTGTGTGTGTAACACATTTAATAAATCAATATGAGCCATATGGTCTGGGGATCAGAATTACTTGAGATCAACCAAGGCATTTTTCTTAAAGATGATCAGTTGTTCATCCTAGCATATTATTCGGGAAAATGGAAGTGGGGGAGGGAAGATTAAAGAAACTATGAAAGTAATTACAAGTGTTCAGTAGTTCCTTTTTACTACTTTTAATTTTCTTGACTCTTTATTCCAAATATAAATATAATATAAATATTTCAGGACAATTGAAGAGATTCAGGGAGGTAAAATTTGTAAGGTAGAAATGCCCCCTATTCCCCCTCTCCAGAATAATTACTGTTAAATGATGGGTGTTATATTATTCCAACATCTTACTTTTATAAATTCAATTGTAAAATATTTAATATGTATAAAAAATAACAAAAATGAACTATGAGACATTCGAATAAAGTTAACACCCATGAGGTCACTGTGTACTTAATAGCATGTTACCAATGTGTGACTCTCCCTAGGTCCTAGCTGTTATCCCCTCATCCCAGAAGCAACCACTCTGCTGAATTTTGCTTTTATCACCTCCATAATATTCTTTATGGTTTTATGGCAAACATGTTTTAAAGCCCTAAATGATATGTTATTTACCTTTGCTTGGCCTTCTAGTGTAAACTGTTTACTACTGTGTATATTTTTCTGTGACTTGCTTTTTTCTCTTAACATTTATGTTTCAAGATAGCTACTTAAAGTCACCATGAATTCCGATGGTAGGAAAACATAGCCTGTTCAAATCCAGTTCAGTCTAGGTGATAATAGTCTGCTTGCGCTGCCATCATATAATACCACAGTCTGGGTGGTTTAAACAACAGAAATTTATTTTATCACAGTCTGGAGGCTGGAAGTCCAAGATCAAGGTGCCAGCAGAGTTGGTTTCTGGGGAGATCTATCTTCCTGGTGAAGGTGACACCTTCTCGCTGTGTCCTCACATGGCCTCTTCCCTGTGTGTGTACGGAAAGAGAGAGATCTCTGTTGTCTCTCTTCTTCTTATATGGACACCAGTCCTCTTGGATTAGGGTCCCACCCTTATGACCTCATTTAACCTTAATTACCTCCTTAAAGGCCCTGTCTCCAAACACAGTCACACTGGACATTAGTGCTTCAACATACGAATTCAGTGGGGACACAGTTTAGTCTGTACAGGTGGTACACACTGCGGCTCTGTGACATCCCACAGGGGGTTCAGAGATGATAAAACTCAAGCATTTCCTCTAGAGGTTATAGCCCATGGGGGGTTTCCTGGCTTTTTCCAATAAAACAGCTAAGGTTCCCCAGAGGAGAACTCTTGGGGAGCCCTCCCAGAGAGTGACTTATGTGAGCATGAAAACTGTGCTGAGATGAGCCTCCAAACAAGAGAATAGAGGGGCCAAGTAAGAGGCATGCCAGCTTCCCCGATGGGGTGCATGACTGCAGTTTGAACCCTGAGCATTGGAAGCGGCTTCCCTGAAAGCCAGATGCTGGTGTCATAATGGGGTCGATGACTGCGTAAGAAAAAGTCTTCTGCAGCAGTCAGACCATTTTTATAGACTTCTTCCCTTTGGGAGCCTCAGAATACTGACGACTCTCCTGTTTTAGTTGATGATAAAGGAGAATCCTGGACAAATGTTTTGGTAAGGGATTGAGAGTGCCTTGGAGGAGAGAATAAGGAGGTGATTCTCTTAGCATCATTTGTTATCTTGTCTTGCTGGAACTGTCTGGGACTCTGGGTGCGTGCGTATGGCCAGGAGAAAAGACAATAGGAACTTGAGAAGCTAAAAATTAACAGCCATTTGGGACTGAGTTATTGTTAATTCTCATTCTATGAAAGGCTGGCCTATTCTAAAATTTTGTGATGACTAGAGCAGCGGTTTTCAAATTTTTGATCAATAGACCATGATCCATTTTACCAGGAAATCCAGAAGTACGTTTGATGTTACAGCTTAGCACACAGACACAAAAGCACACATCTGAAATAATAGTTTTATGAAACAATACTATTGGTATGTGTGCTGTACTCTGACCTTTTCTATTCTACTCTATCTCCTTTTACGTTTTTAGATGCTAGTTATGATCTGATAAATGAGATTCTGAACCAGCACATAGTAGACTAGTGTTTCCCTACTGAGGAGTTTTTTTTTTTTTTTTAACGAGTTTACAATCCCCAAATCAAATTCCTTGTGTTACTTTGGAAAGGCTGGAGGACATCAAAATTTTACTCTTCACCATTTTCATGTCCTGATCAGCTCAACACTCCACCTGACAGGTATTACAAAAGTATGTGATTATTTGTGCAACAGGTATTTTTCGAGCCCCGGCTCTGGGCCAGACACTATGTGAGGAACTAGTGAAATAAATTTTCCAGACTGGTGGCATGTTTGTTAAGAGTTACAGAATGCAATTTAAAATTGCTGTTTTTAACTTAGGTTAACTCTGTGATGTCCGACCTTGGTGCCCTGTAAGTCACCGTTAGGCCTGCTGTCCCGGTGCTCCAGGGAGTGGTGTGGCTGGTGGGGAAAACCTGGGGTTTGGGTCAGTAGAGATGAACTGGGCCCTGGCTTTATTTCTCTGAGGGCATCATCTCGGGCAAATCGACCAATTTAACATGTCTGCAGTGAAATGGAGATGCTGAGAAACCTGGCGGATGTGAGTGAAGAAGAACTGATCTTGTAAGTGAAAGGAGTTTGCACAATGTACTGGCAGCACCCGCTCCCAGCACCTTCTGCATGTGGCCCATTGTGTGAAGTCCCGCCTCTTTCCTAGACCTCTCTTCCTACCAGACATCCTGTCCAGTCCACATAGGAATGGAGACCTTCAGGCATCTAGGCGGTGGAAAGTCCTAGACTGAGCAGCTCTTTCCATTCAGAAGCAGCCAAAGTTTGTCAGTTCCCCTGCAGTGAGTAGGCAGGCTCACCTTGAATGTCCCTGTTTCTGCGGTGACTTTAGTGAGTGTCGTTAAGATCACCACCAAACCATTTATTAGATGCACAAGGTCCCAGGACCTTGAAATAAGTATCTCCTGAGACAATTCCCATCCCATCTGAGGAAGGCAGAATAATGGCCCCCACAGGTGTCCATTTCCCAATCCCTGGAACCTAAATCTGTTATGTTATATGACAAGGGGGGGGTAAGGTTGCAGATGGAATTGAGGTTGCTAATCAGTTGACCTTATGATAAGGAGGTTGTCCTGGATTTTCCCTGTGAGCCCAGTCTAACCACAAGGGTCCTTAAATGGGGAAGAAGGGTACAGATGAGTCAGAACCAGACAGATGATGACATCTTGAGAAAGACAGGACTGGACTCGGCTGGTCGTGGCTGCTTTGAAGATGGAAGGAGGGCATGAGCCAAGGAATGCGGGTGGCCTCTAAAACCTAGAAAAGGCAAGAACACGGATTCTCTCCCAGAGCCTCTAGGAAAGAAATGCAGCACTAACCTTCACGTTCGCCCAGTGAGGCCCACTGCAGACTTCTGACCCACAGAGTTGTTAAGATGATAAAGCTGTGTTGTTTTAAGCCACTAAATGTGTGGTGATTTGTTACAGCAGCAATAGGAAACTAATACACCATCCCATGATTATTTAATTTTTTACAAAGAAAACTTACGTATATTTGCCAGAAATGAGTTAAGATGAGAAAAACAGTAATATTTGAAGGGCCCATTTTCATATTTACAACAAAATGTTCAATATTCAGAAGGAAATTTTATATGAAATGGAGATGTGTACAATCCTTGCTTCTAAAATAAAAGAATTGTTTTAGGTGCTTGCTGTACACAGTATAGTTAAATAGTATATTTTTCAGAATTCACAATTATTGACCTATATAATTCTTTTGGCAGAGAAGACTTTTTAATCTTTTTAAAAAAGATTAAAAAAAACCATTCAGTGACAAAGCATGTATAGCTATAGCCTACTGTTTCCTTTTATTTATGTTTCAAAACTAGTTGCTGCTTTTTTTTTTTTTTTTTGGCGGTACGCGGGCCTCTCACCGTTGTGGCCTCTCCCGCTGCAGAGCAGAGACTCCAGACGCGCAGGCTCAGCGGCCATGGCTCACGGGCCCAGCCGCTCCGCGGCATGTGGAATCTTCCCGGACCCGGGCACGAACCCGTGTCCCCTGCATCGGCAGGCGGCTCTCAACCACTGTGCCACCGGGGAAGCCCTAGTTGCTACTTTTATTGTTAAAAACTCTTGGCAGTTTCAGCTTTTGGGTAATTAAAAATGGAAACCAGCTGAAGTAAAGCAAATTAAAAGGGATTTCTTTTATTCTCTTAAATGAGAACATCCTAGACACGCTTGGGCTTTGCATTAAAAAAATGTATAATTATCACTCCACTTACCTACAGGTTCCTTAAAAGCTAGTTCAACAGATTTCCTCAGCCAGGTCTTGGAATTTCTTCTTCCTGAATTCCTTGAGGTTGGGTCTCCCCATCTCCCCTGTAGCCTCATGGACAGCTCCTGCTTTCATGGCTAAACGTAGGACTGTCCTGGGGCATTGAGGCAGCAGGATGACTTCAGATCCCATGGAGAACAAGTGGGCTCACAGCCACTTCATCCTGCCCTGCTTCAAGCTTTGCTCAAACCAATACAGAAACAATTACGGATGGTAGCTGCCCTAGAATCTGGCTGCACAGTCAGCTTTATTGAACCATTTTTCTACTCTTCAGGTTCCTTGTTTGATTATTCCTTGGAAAGCTATTCTGCTGATTTTGTGGGTTTTCCCATTTGCCTTCTCTGCAGCTCAATTTTCAGTATTCCCCAAAGATGTCTCTATTTTGACAATACCTTCTACTTCCCAGACCTCAAAGCAGATTGTTTTCCTGACAATTTATCTCCCCTCATTCTTAAACCCACATCATTGTGGACACTCTGTCCGATAACCTGCCTAGATTCTCCGTTTTCTATTTAAAGTTTACAGTCCAGTGATTTAGTGATGCAGGGAATGCCTCATCTGTGCATGTTCCATGCTCAGCCCAAGAAAAGCCTCTGATTTGTTTTCAACACCTTGGAAATCAACTCTGAAATGTCCGTCATTCTTTCCATCATCAGTAAAGCAGACAGCTGACACAGAGGCCCCTCCCTGTCTGCCTGCAGAATCCTGTGAGTGGCCCTTCCCCATCACAGGGCTGACCCACTGTTGCCTCTTTACAAGCTTCCTGCCTCCTCTCTGACAGTTACCTTAATTGTGAAGCGAAGTTTGCATTTAGCCATTTCCATAGCAACACTGGTCGGGGAATCGATATTTTTACTTTGTAATTATAACCTGCCTTGGGGAAAGGGTTTAACAAATATCTAGTTGGTGCTTTCTTAGTAGACACTGGAGACGCATTGGTGACAAAGAATGGAGCTTGCGCTTACAGACCAGGGGGAGAAAAGATCATTTTAGAGGCTATGATGGTGCAGAGTTGGAGGGCAAGTACAGGTGTGGGAGCACGAGGAGGGCACCTGGTCTAGACTGGGGCAGGTGTGCGGGGCAGGGAGCTGTGTTAGAGGAGCCTTCACAGAAGGGTGAACTAGCTCATGACATTCATTTCTGGTCTCTAACAGGAACAGGATATCTTATGATCATTATGACACGCATAAAAAAACATTGCATCATGGCAACAGAAATCAAAACTGGTGGTTTTGAGGTGGGGTTGACTAAAAAGGAACACAATGCATATGTTCTATTGTTTTGTTTTAGGTGATGATTACACAAGGGTACATGATTGTCAGAATCAATAGTGGAATACTTCAGATCTATGCATTTATTATATGGAAATTAAAAATAAAATTTATTGCAAGAAAGCTGTCTATGTACTAATATATGGAAAGATCTTCAATATATACTAAGTGAAAAAAGCAAGGTGGACCAGTACATTTTATGACACCTGGAGGGTATAAACATGGCCATAAATTTTTAAAAAAATAAGCAAGGTGGAGACAGGTGTAGATCACACACCACCTTACCACCTTTTAGGGCATAAAGAGGGAAAACTAAGAATCCATGTTTGTCTGCTTCTGTATGAACAGAGAACTCAGGAAGCCAGGTGGGGAGCCCGTAGCAGTGGCTGGCCTGGGAGGTGGGGAGCAGCTGGCATCTGAGGGGATGGAGGGCAGGGATGTGAGGGAGATTCTCACTGTATACCTTTTTTTATGCTTTTTGGTGTTGGAACCACGTAAACATTTTTCTTATTCGAAAAATTAAAAAGAAAGCACATCAAAACGGAACTAAGGAGGTTTTAAACTGAGATATAAATGGTTTTATTTTTTTTCTGTCTTGAATTTTATTTTATTTATTTTTTTATACAGCAGATTCTTATTAGTTATCCATTTTATACACATCAGTGTATACATGTCAATCCCAATTGCCCAGTTCATCACACCACCACTCCCTGCTGCTTTCCCCCCTTGGTGTCCATACGTTTGTTCTCTACATTTGTGTCTCTATTTCTGCCCTGCAAACCGGTTTATCTGTACCATTTTTCTAAGTTTCACATATATGCGTTAATATATGAGATTTGTTTTTCTTTTTCTGACTTACTTCACTCTGTATGACAGTCTCTAGGTCCGTCCACGTCTCTACAAATGACCCAATTTCATTCCTATTTATGGCTGAGTAATATTCCATTCTATATATGTACCACATCTTCTTTATCCGTTTGTCTGTTGATGGGCATTTAGGTTGCTTCCATGACCTGGCTATTGTAAATAGTGCTACAATAAACATTGGGGTGCATGTGTCTTTTTTAATTATGGTTTTCTCTGGCTGTATGCCCAGTAGTGGGATTACAGGGTCATATGGTAATTCTATTTTTAGTTTTTTAAGGAACCTCCATACTGTTCTCCATAGTGGCTGTATCAATTTATATTCCCACCAACAGTGCAAGAGGGTTCCCTTTTCTCCATATCCTCTCCAGCATTAGTTGTTTGTAGATTTTCTTTTTTTTCTTTTTTTTTTGCGGTACGCGGGCCTCTTGCTGCTGTGACCTCTCCCGTTGCGGAGCACAGGTTCTGGACCCACAGGCTCAGCAGCCATGGCTCACGGGCCCAGCCACTCCGTGACATGTGGGATCCTCCTGGACCAGGGCATGAACCCGTGTCCCCTGCATCGGCAGGGGGACTCTCAACCACTGTGCCACCAGGGAAAACCTGAAGATTTTCTGATGATGCCCATTCTAACTGGTGTGAGGTGATACCTCATTGTAGTTTTGATTTGCATTTCTCTAATAATTAGTGATGTTGAGCAGCTTTTCATGTGCTTCTTGGCCATCTGTATATCTTCTTTGGAGAAATGTCTATTTAGGTCTTCCGCCCATTTTTCGATTAGGTTGTCTGTTTTTTAATATTGAGCTGCACGAGCTGCTTATATATTTTGGAGATTAATCCTTTGTCCATTGATTCGTTTGCAAATATTTTCTCCCATTCTGAGGGTTGTCTTTTCGACTTGTTTGTAGTTTCCTTTGCTTTGCAAAAGCTTTTAAGTTTCATTAGGTCCCATTTGTTTATTTTTGTTTTTATTTACATTACTCTAGGAGGTGGATCAAAAAGACTTGCTGTGATTTATGTCAGTGTTCTTCCTATGTTTTTCTCTTAAGAGTTTTATATGTCTGGTCTTACATTGAGGTCTCTAATCAATTTTGAGTTTATTTTTGTGTATGGTGTTAGGGAGTGTTCTAATGTCATTCTTTTTCATGTAGCTGTCCAGTTTTCCCAGCACCACTTATTGAAAAGAATGTCTTTTATCCATTGTAGATCTTTGCCTCCTTTGTCATAGATTAGTTGACCATAGTTGCATGGGTTTATCTCTGGGCTTTCTATCCTGTTCCATTGAGCGATATTTCTGTTTTGTGGCAGTACCGTATTGTCTTGATTACTGTAGCTTTGTAGTATAGTCTGAAGTCAGGGAGTCTGATTCCTCCAGCTCCGGTTTTTTTCCCTCAAGACTCCTTTGGCTATTCAGGGTCTTTTGTGTCTCCATACAAATTTTAAGATTTTTTGTTCTAGTTCTGTAAAAAATGCCACTGGTAATTTGATAGGGATTGCACTGAATCTGTAGATTGCTTTGGGTAATATAGTCATTTTCACAATATTGATTCTTCCAATCCAAGAATATGGTGTATCTCTCCATCTGTTTGTATCATCTTTAATTTCTTTCATCAGTGTCTTATAGTTTTCTGCATACAGGTCTTTTGTCTCCCTAGGTAGGTTTATTCCTAGATATTTTATTCTTTCTGTTGCAATGGTAAATGGGAGTTTTTCCTTAATTTCTCTTTCAGATTTTTCATCATTAGTGTATAGGGATGTCAGAGATTTCTGTGCATTAATTTTGTATCCTGCAACTTTACCAAATTCATTGATTAACTCTAGTAGTTTTCTGGTGGCATCTTTAGGTTTCTCTCTATAGTATCATGTCATCTGCAAACAGTGACAGTTTTACTACTTCTTTTCCAATTTGTGTTCCTTTTAATTCTTTTTCTTCTCTGATCGCCATGGCTAGGACTTCCAAAACTGTGTTGAATAATAGTGGTGAGAGTGGACATCCTTGTCTTCTTCCTGATCTTAGAGGAAACGCTTACAGTTTTTCACCATTGAGAATGATGTTTGCTGTGGGTTTGTCGTATATGGCCTTTGTTATGTTTAGGTAGGTTCCCTCTATGCCCACTTTCTGGAGAATTTTTATCATAAATGGTGTTGAATTTTGTCAAAAGCTTTTTCTGCATCTATTGAGGTGATCATATGGTTTTTGTTCTTCAATTTGTTAATATAGTGTATCACATTGATTGATTTGTGTATATTGAAGAATCCTGCATCCATGGGATAAATCCCACTTGATCATGGTTTATGATCCTTTTCATGTGTTGTTGGATTCTGTTTGCTAGTATTTTGTTGAGGATTTTGCATCTATGTTCATCAGTGATATTGGTCTGTAATGTTTTTTTTTTTTTGTAGTAGCTTTGTCTGGTTTTGGTTATCAGGGTGATGGTGGCCTCATAGAATGTGTTTCGGAGTGTTCCTTCCTCTGCAGCTTTTTGGAAGCATTTAAGAAGGATGGGTGTTAAATGTTTGATAGAATTCGCCTGTGAAGCCATCTGGTCCTGGAGTTTTGTTTGTTGGATTCCCTGTAATTCATTTCTAATCTCATAGCATTGTGGTCTGAAAACATGGTTGATATGATTTCAATTTTCTTAAATTTTCTTAAATACTGAGGCTTGATTTGTGACCCAAGATGTGATCTATCCTGGAGAATGTTCCGTATGCACTTGAGAAGAAAGTGTAATCTGCTGTTTTTGGATGGAATGTCCTAAAAGTATCAATTAAATCTATCTGGTCTGTTGTGTCGTTTAAAGTTTGTGTTTCCTTAGTAATTTTCTGTTTGGATGATCTGTCCATTGGTGTGAATGAGGTGTTAAAGTCCCCCACTATTATTGTGTTACTGTCGATTTCCTCTTTTATAGCTGTTAGCAGTTGCCTTATGTATTGAGGTGCTCCTATGTTGGGTGCATATATATTTATAATTGTTATATCTTCTTCTTGGATTGATCCCTTGGTCATTGTGTAGTGTCCTTCCTTGTCTCTTGTAACATTCTTTATTTTAAAGTCTATTTTATCTGATATGAGTATTGCTACTCCAGCTTTCTTTTGATTTCCATTTGTATGGAATATCTTTTTCCATCCCCTCACTTTCAGTCTGAATGTGTCCCTATGTCTGAAGTGGGTCTCTTGTAGACAGCATATAGATGGGTCTTGTTTTTGTATCCATTCAGCAAGCCTGTGTCTTTTGATTGGAGCGTTTAATCCATTCACGTTTAAGGTAATTATCGATATGTATGTTCCTATTACCATTTTCTTAATTGTTTTGGGTTTGTTTTTGCACATCCTTTTCTTCTTCTGTGTTTCCCAGTTAGAGAAGGTCCTTTAACATTTGTTGTAGAGCTGGGTTGGTGGTGCTGAATTCTCTTAGCTTTTGCTTGTCTGTAAAGCTTTTGATTTCTCCATCGAATCTGAAGGAGATTCTTGCCTGGTAGAGTGATCTTGGTCATAGGTTCTTCCCTTTCATCAGTTTAAATATGTCATGCCACTCCCTTCTGGCTTGTAGAGTTTCTGCTGAGAAATCAGCTGTTAACTTTACGGGAGTTCCCTTGTATGTTATTTGTCATTTTATCCCTTGCTGCTTTCAATAATTTTTCTCTGTCCTTAATTTTTGCCAATTTGATTACTGTGTGTATCTGTGTGTTTCTCCTTGGGTTTATCCTGTATGGGACTCTTTGTGCTTTTTGGACTTGGGTGGCTATTTCCTTTCCCATGTTAGGCAAGTTTTTGATTATAATCTCTTCAAATATTTTTTTGGGTCCTTCCTCTCTCTCTTCTTCTGGGACCCCTATAATGCGAATGTTGTTGTGTTTAATGTTGTCCCAGAGGTCTCTTAGGCTGTCTT
>NW_020174372.1:1791564-1817011 GCF_003031525.2 Neophocaena asiaeorientalis asiaeorientalis | reverse complement strand
GTTTCCTATCTCTACTTCATTTAGTTGTTTTTCTGGGGTTTTATCTTGTTCCTTCATCTGTTACATAGCCCTCTGCCTTTTCATCTTGTCTATCTTTCTGCGAATGTGGTTTTTGTTCCACAGGCTGCAGGATTATAGTTCTTGCTTCTGCTGTCTGCCCTCTCATGGAAGAGACTACCTAAGAGGCTTGTGCAAGCTTCCTGATGGGATGGACTGGTGGTGGGTAGAGGTGGGTGTTGCTGTGGTGGGCAGAGCTCTGTAAAACTTTAATCCACTTCTCTACTGATGGGTGGGGCTGGGTTCCCTCCCTGTTGGTTGTTTGGTCTTAGGCGACAGAGCACTGGAGACTACAGGCTCTTTGGTGGGGCTAATGGTGGACTCTGGTAGGGCTCATGTCAAGGAGTACTTCCCAGAACTTCTGCTGTCAGTGTCCTTGTTCTCATGGTGAGCCACAGCCACCCCCTGCCTCTACAGGAGACCCTCCAACACCAGCAGGCAGATCTGGTTCAGTCTCCTATGGGGTCACTGCTCCTTCCCCTGGGTCCTGATGCACACACTACTTTGTGTGTGTCCTCCAAGAGTGGAGTCTCTGTTTCCCCCAGTCCTGTCGAAGTCCTGCAATCAAATCCTGCTAACCTTCAAAGTCTGATTCTCTAGCAATTCCTTCTCCCGTTGCCGGACCCCCAGTTTAGGAAGCCTGACGTGGGGCTCAGAACCTTCACTCCAGTGGGTGGACTTCCGTGGTGTAATTGTTCTGCAGTCTGTGAGTCACCCACCCAGCAGTTATGGGATTTGATTTTACTGTGATTGTGCCCCTCCTACCGTCTCATTGTGGCTTCTCCTTTGTCTTTGGATGTGGGGTATCCTTTTTGGTGAGTTCCAGTGTCTTCCTGTCGATGATTGTTCAGCAATTGTGATTTTGGTGCTCTCGCATGAGGGAGTCTGGTTTTCTTATTCTTTATAGCAGGTTATTTACCAGTTGAACGTTTTAAAGCAACTTTCTCTCAGCACTGCTTTGGCAAGTAGCTGGGGCACATATGCCACCCCCACGCCAGGCACACCCGTAGCAGGCTCCTATGTGCATAGCGCTCCATCCCAGCTCTGTGGTCCCAGGAACCTCTCCCCATCAATCTCTTTGGCACTAAAGAGGAAACATTATTTGCCATCTGGATAATGGCTTATGTGAGACATGGCCTCAGTTACAGCCTTTTTTTTTTTTAACATTTACAGAGTCAGTATGCTCTGCAATATTCCATTTCTACTTCGAACAAATGTAAGCAAGGTATACTTTTTAAACAAGGTTTCTGGCTTGAATTAGGTAGGGTCTGTACTTCTTGCCTCTTGTTGGGGGGCTGTGCA
The DNA here is from genome assembly GCF_003031525.2 of Neophocaena asiaeorientalis asiaeorientalis. Taxonomy (NCBI): domain Eukaryota; kingdom Metazoa; phylum Chordata; class Mammalia; order Artiodactyla; family Phocoenidae; genus Neophocaena; species Neophocaena asiaeorientalis. The sequence continues at coordinate 1,815,652 of NW_020174372.1, read as the reverse complement.
TGGAGGCAGCCTCTTCACTGAGCTCACTGTTGTGGGATCTTCCCGGACCGGGTCACGAACCCATGTCCCCTGCATCGGAGGTGGACTCTGAACCACTGCGCCACCAGGGAAGCCCCAAGGTATACTTTTTAAACAAGGTTTCTGGCTTGAATTAGGTAGGGTCTGTACTTCTTGCCTCTTGTTGGGGGGCTGTGCATGGAGGCAGCCTCTTCACTGAGCTCACTGGCTCTTTCTAACAGTCAGGATTGGACCCGGACAGAACAAAAATCCTTTCCCTCTTTCCTCTCACTTCAGTGCTTCCTTTCTATATGTGGAGCCTGTGCAACACCTTCTTTGGTTGACAGGCCAGCGGAAGCGCCACTCACATTCCTGGATTCCCCCTCCTCTGGTTTGTTTCCTTTCTCTGGGTCCTGAGCTCTCCCCCCACTGTTCCTACAGGGGACAAGGCCCAGATGGCTGCTAACTGCCAGGATATCTTTAACAAGAACCTTGCAGTCTCTGTTCCTTCACGTTTCTTACCTTTCAAATGAAGATGCTGCTAGGTCTTCTTCTGGGAGGTTGGGGAGAATGAAAACATTTCTGGAGTGCTTGTGTATTCCTACAAAAGCCTTATAAAAAAGAGCATCTCATATTGATTATACCTATTATTGTTTGGATGCTCTGCACCTTTTCCCTGAAACACATACAAGATGAATTTTGTATTCTTAGCTGTTTTAAATGTAAATGTCTTATCCAAAGAACCCAAGTAAAAATAATCCTTGGACCCTGCTGAGTTTTAGTCCCATGCCTCATTCTTGGGTTGCCTGCTTATACTGTCATCCCCTAAAACTCAACACTTATGGACTGGCAGTGGAGCACTGGTTTGAGAAGAATTGTAAGGCTGTACTTGAGCTGTATTGGACTCTGTGGCCAAGTGTGCTGTGATTGATTAGTGATGTCTGCCGTGGGACATGAGAAAGAAATGGGGCATAAGCCTAGGGACAGGCATACCTCCTAATACTGTGCTTTGCGATAAAGCACTTCACACCATTGCGTTTTTTGCAGATTGAAGGTTTGTGGCAACCCTGTGTCAAGCAAGTCTATCAGTGCCATTTTTCCAACAGCATTTGTCTCTGTTACATTTTGGTACTTCTAATATTTCAACCTTTTTCATTATTATTATATTTGTTATGGTGACCTGTGATCAGTGATCTTTGATGTTACTATTGCAAAAAGCTTATGACTCATCGAAGGCTCAGTTGATGGTTAGCATTTTTAGCAATAAAGCGTTTTTTAATTAAGGTATATACATTGGCATTTTTAGACACAATGTTACTGCACAGTTGGAAGACTTTATGGTAGCGTAAACATAACTTTTACATGCACTGAGAAACCAAAAAATTCGTGTAACTCACTTAATTGTGATATTTGCTTTATTGCAGTGGTGTGGAACCCAACCTGTAGTATCTCTGAGGTACGCCTGTATTTGCCAAGCTTGCCTTAGATGGCCCTATCCTAATTTTTTTTGTATCTTATATAGTGCCTGGTGCTTTTTTACTAAGTATATGTTCAATAAATATTTGCTCATATTACTTTTTTTTTGAGTTTGCTCTTCTAGAAACATGATCACCCAAATAAACAAGTCTACCCATGAGATCATGGCAACTGACACTGATGCTCATTCCTGCAGAGTTTAAGTAGCATAATACAAGACACGAAGGTCTGGTTCCCGTGCCCTTCTCCCTCCTTAAATGAACGTTGGCTAAACTCCTTTGCTTCATAGTTTGAGCTCCGTGTAGTAGATGTTGGCCATCTCCTCTAAGAGCTCCTCAGCACATAATGCATACTTATTGCTGTTCATAGCAGCCCTGATGAGAACTTTAAAGTATTTCCAAGGCCTGTCATCCCCATGTAGCTTACTGTTTAAAGCAGTAGTATGAATGGCTAAAGGTATTGATCAGATGTCATGTGCCCAGGTAGCATTCCAAGTATTTACATATATATTAGCTCATTTAATCCTCACAAAACCCTATGAGATAGTTACTCTTATTATCTTCCCAACTCGAGCTCAGAGAGGTTAAGTAACATGCTTAAGGTAACACAGCTGCTAAGTGAAGTCAGGTTTTCAGCTTTAGGCGGTCTGACATAAACCTGTCTAATCAGTGAGGTGTGCTGAGCCCTTGAGCAGGAGGCAGAGACCTGCATGTTCTTGGGAAGTTCTTTTCTCTGGGCCCTGATGTCCCCATGTATAAAATGCAGGGTTGGATGGGATGGCTAAGATCCCTCCAAGCCCTACCTTATCTGATTCTAAGTTACATATTGAAGATATCGTTGAGCCACCCTAGTACTCACCGTGAAATCTGACCAATGATCTGTGCATGTGGTGGAGATTCACAGATCGAAGCAAAGACTTGAACATTATCTCAGCACACACCAGAATTATAGCGTGTCAACTGCGAGAAATGTATTTTCCCAAACAATTAGAGGACACCAGTAATTATGTTTAATTACATATTGAACAGTTTTCCTGTTGTGTCAACCCATTGTCTTAATTGTGCTTAAGAGCAGCAGGCTATTATTTTGAGGTTTGTGAGGTTTAAAATCCCTTTGTGTCTGAGCATCAGGGCAGCAGAAGAGTTAAGAGCCAGGGCTCTGGAGTTATAGACACACTTGGTGCAAGTTGGATCTGCCACTTACTGGAAATCTTTGGCAAGTTCGTTAACTTCTTTAAATGTTGCTTTCCTCATATTAGTCCATTGGGACTAATAATGGCATCAGCTTCATAAGGGTGTTGTGAATATCAAAGAACATATATATGAGGTGCATGGTGCAGCATTTGGCATGTAAACCTTTCAGATGCTGGCTGTAGTATTGTTTCTTGTGGATTGATTAGATGTTGATGACGGGCAGTCTCTGGACACATTCCAGCCTCCAGCGCTGATGGATGGCCCCGTCTGGGGTGGATCTGGGCTCTAGCCTGGATGGATTGCTGCTGTTCTGCACCAGTTCTGACATTTCAGGTGTTTGCTCTCTATCTTGTTTCCATTTTATGTCTGTAACTTCATTTTCTAAGGACATGCAGAATGGAGCTAAGAAATATGGTCAACCATTGAAGAAGTCACACTTGTAAGTCCCCTGGAGAGAACCATGGGGGAATAAGAGCTAATCCTAGTATTGAGTAGGGGTATTATCTTGGTAGTTGATAATTTTAAACAGTATGCAGACATGGCCTTAGATGACATTGAATCACATGGTGAGAAGTTATTTCCTTTTCATTCATCTTTTAATCCTTCTGATTCTGTCAGTGAGAAAGCCTCAGTGTTGTGCTAGCCTTTAATCTAGAATACTTTGGAGTTTCCCTTTTAAAGAAAGGAAAGAGCAGGTCTTAGGTTTGGAGCCCTTGGGAGGGATTGGTATCTGGCTAGAATTCATTAATATGACATTGTATTTTTTACTGCCTTTTATTTACAGCACTTAATACTAATGTTTCACTTATAATAGTAATATGAGAGTTTCATTGAAAGTGTATTTAAGGAAAGATGACTTGATTTAAAGAAAAACGCTAAATTAAAAGTGAGTGGGTGGTACATGGCTGCAGCAAAAATTGTCACGGTAGCACGCAGATCTCTGAGTTGGGGAAAGATGGTTTAGAGAGGGAAGGGAGACAAAAACCTTATCCTAGGGAAGGCCAATGATGTGAAAGAAGAGAAATGAGAGAAGTCAGAGGAGTGCCAAGAGAATGCAGAGCTGCAGGAGAAATCCTTTTGGAAGCAGGAGGTGGGCACGGGGGCAGACGTCACAGAGAGGGCTCTACAGTGATGACAGAGGAGATGCAGCTGGGTTTGCTGATGGGCCCACTGAGAGGCCTTTGCTGGTTCCCGTTTAGCACAGGGACCGTCATAGACTGAGGAGTGAGTTAGAGGCAGGAAGCAGGCAGGGTTTTCTACTTTTTTCTAAGAAGCTTGGTGTGTGATGATGGCACAGAAAGTTAAGGTAGAAACAAGGTGGATGGGAGTGTTTGTTTTCGAATAGTAAAGACATGGGCATGTTCTTAGCTAATGAAGGAGGAGCCGGCAGAGACGCACGTGGGAGGGGATAGATGGAGCCAGGACCAGGGATGCAGGACGATGGGTTTACCTAGGAGGGAGGAGAGCAAGCAGGAGTGCCTAAAGGGAAGCAGGTGGCTGTGAAAGTGGAGACCGATCTTGGAGCTCAGGGCATGATGTTGCTAGAAACCTGAGGGCAAAGAACGTTGCAGCTGCTTTCCAGACCCATCAAAGGGGGATTAATCGAAAAGTTAGCCCTTTGCGGCCCTCTGGTGCCGCGTCTTGTGAGGCTTCTCGAATTAAGGGAGCTCGGTAGAGAGGCCTGGGACGTTTGTCCAACTGGGGCCTCTCAGCGGGCTCTCTTAGAGTAAAAGCAATGATTTCCTGTCGTTTGGGTCATCTGGAGATTCAGCCCATAGACTCCAGGCCGGAAGTGCCTTCCCCGTCTCAGATCTTTCCAACCTACTCAAATGCTGTTGCTATCGTTTACATCGAAAGTTTTGGCTGGCCTGGCTTTTCTTTCATTACAGCATTGCCCTCAATCCCAGATATGGAATTGATGTAGAAAGGGCATCACCAGCGTGGAAAGTAGACCTTTCCAGACAGCTCAGATGGTAACTTTTAGAACCACTATCCCCATTTGCCTTTTCCAGAGAAATGCATCAGAGACCTAGGGGGTTGGGTAAGGCCTGGCTCCTTCCCTCCAGAGAGTTGCCACTCAATTAGGGAGAAGACATATATTCTCGAAAGAAAAAGAAAATAACCAGAGAAAAAGACTTCTCAGCAGGTGGGATGTGAAATGGTCCTTGAAGAAAGAGTGGGATTAAGAGGAAGCATTTGTGGTTTGGCAAACAATTAGAGGGGACACCAGAGCTTGTCAGGGTCCAGCAAGACCCCACTGTCTGGACGTTCTTTATCTACTTCACCTGTCAGGCTGAGCATGAGAGTCTTTTCTTTTACCCTCACAGGAGATGGAGAGCAGCTGTCTCAATTCGTTTAAAAGCTAACCTGAATTTGCTATCTTGAATCACCCTCCAAGATTTCTCTCCTCCAGACAAAATAAAGCTAGGTCCATCAGCCCAGTCTCATATTTCTAATCCCTTAGTCATTGCAAAGTCCCACCCTGGCCTTAGCAGAACAGAAGATGGGTTGAGAACACGGCCCATGTTCCATCCCACACTTACTTACTGGGCAACCTTGTGCAAGTCCTTCCCTCCCTAAGCCTCAGTTTCTCTAACTGTAAATCAGGCATTCTAATATTCTGTACTCCGTTGGGGCTGTCTTGGGATCCAAGGAGATGATTTCTGCTCCCCATGGTGCCTGGTTCCAGCAGCTGACAAGCAGTCTGTCTTACTACCCTTCCCAGCATTGTACTCACCTGTCTGGTGAGGTGCTGTTAGCCCTGCTATCATTCTGAAGGCTGCTTAAAATAGAAAAGAGTTGCTTTGTCTGAGACTTTGCATTTTTTTTTTTTTGCGTTACGCGGGCCTCTCATTGTTGTGGCCTCTCCCGTTACGGAGCACAGGCTCCGGACGCGCAGGCTCAGCGGTCATGGCTCACGGGCCCAGCCGCTCCGTGGCATGTGGGACCCTCCCAGACCGGGGCACGAACCCATGTCCCCTGCATCGGCAGGCGGACTCTCAACCACTGCGCCACCAGGGAACCCAGAGTAATATTTTTAAAAGCAGAAGCCAAATCAGGCCATTCCTTTGCTTAAGAGTACATTACAAGGTATGATAATCTCTAGTTGCATTCATGTTACTACAAATGGCGTGATTTTGTTCTTTTTTATGGCTGAGTAATATTCCATTTTATATATGTACCACATCTTCTTTATCCATTCATCTGTCAGTGGACTTTTAGGTTGTTTCCGTGTTTGGCTATTGTGAATAATGCTGCTGTGAACATAGGTTTGAATTAAACCATAATGGAAAAGAATATTAAGAAAATATATATGTGTATAACTGAGTCACTTTGCTGTACAGCAGAAATTAGCACAACATTGTGAATTAACTATACTTCAAAAAAAAAGAGTACATTACAAGGAGGTACTACAGGGCTTTCTAGCACCAAGCTTCCACCTGGCTCTTCCCCTATCATCTCATACCACCCTGCTCCTTGCTCTCCAAACACACCAGCCCACTTTCCAGCAAACTGAGTGCCTGCTAACTCAAGGCCGCACTGTCTTGGTTGCCTCTATCTGGAGTACTTTGCCCCTCATCCTTCCCGTGGCTCACAAGCCTCCAAGCCTCCACTCTGATGTCACATGCTCTGAGCCGTCCTCCTGACCCTCTGTATTTCCATCATGTCAGAACACTAGCAGAAAGGATCTCTGTTATGACTTCATTGCTTATTGCCTGTCTCCTCCCACTCCATTCAAATAAAAGCCCCATAAAAGCAGGGAACTCATATCTCATCACCACTACATTCCCAGTGTCTAGAACAGTGCCTGGCGCATGAAGGAGTCTGTTAATATTTGTTGAATGAAGCAGTGAGAAGAGAAACTCTGAATCTGTAAAAATGTATGAAATACGTCCAGCTGTGTGATAATATTGAGGGGAATCTGAGAGGGGGCTCTCAGTGCTTGTGGGTATAAGAGAGAAAATAATGTTTCTGTGCTGCTAAGGGATGGGAATCATCTCTGATGCAGAAACATCGTTGGATTGTGTTGGTGTTTAGGTGAACTGGATCTTTGTGATTGGGAGTCTGGAATGGGGGGAATCATGAGCTTTGAAATCCGACCCTCCTTCTTCTGCAGCTTGCTAGTTGTGTGATTGTTCCTGATTGGCTCTGAAATCGGATTTTCCCACCTGTAAAATGGGACAGTAATACCAGCCTTCCAGTCTTGCTTTGGAGATTAGAGATGGTCTATGTCTGGCACCCACACCTGCTCAATAAATGGCAACTTTTATTTTGGAGTGAAAACTTTCAAAATACTGTTAATTCAAGACATGGCACCTGAAATCCAACTTAATTAAGCAACTATTTAAGCACTTTTAATAATTATTATAAATACTTCCAGGGATCCAAAGACGGGTAAGGTAGAAAACATGTCCTTAAATAATTAAAAGTCTATAGAAGGGTAATATAGGTTATAACACTAATAGCAAATATGTGTACAATACTTTGCAATTTGTAAAGTGATTTTGTATGCTTTTTGTTAGTTGGTTCTTACTGATGCCGTGTGAAGCAAATATAATACAGGCTTTGTGACCCTGTGCAAGTCAGGGACCTCTCTGAACTTGACCTCGTCACTTGTAAAATGCAAGGAGTGATAGTTATATTAGAGAGTAATTGTGAGAAATCTATGTGATGACCTAGGCAAAGCATAGGGTTTGGCAGGTGAGAGTCACTGAAATAAGTTCTCTCTCTCTCACCCTAATCTCTGACCCTGGATCCTGCTTTCTTATAACATGGTGCTTCTGGGTGACTGTAATATGAAGTAGCTTGTGATCTGAGATCAGAGTCCTCCTGGAAGCATATGAAAGTGCCATGGAAGTTCAAAGGAGAGAGAAAGAGAGAGAGAGAGGGACGGAAAAGGAGAGATATGAAGTGTGAGAGAGAGAGCACGCATCTATTTGAGAGGCTCAAGAAAAGGCTTTATTGTGGGAGAGATAACATTTGAATCTTAGAGAACAGGTAGTGCTTTGACAGATAACAAGGTAAAGGTATCAGGTTGTTATTCCAGTTAGAGGGAACAGTTGCAGCAGTGAGGTGGATGCAGGGAAGTTGCTGTGAGCACGTCACTGGGGTGTTGGGTAGGGAAGGACCCACCTCTGAGTTGGTCCCGCATTGTGGAAAGCATCAAACTTATGTATAGTAGGTCATCCTAGCAAGTAATTGAGTGCCATCATTTAGAAGCAGGACCAAAGGTAGATGGATTTGGCAAAGGATGTAGAATGCACTGGAGGGAGGCGAGACAAGTAGACCACCTAGAAGGCTCTTGCACAAGTGTAGGCAAAAACTAATAAGGATAGCTGAGATGCAAAGCAAGAGATAGGCTAAAGAAATGAACCACTGTTCTGTGGCAATGGTCTGGGTGACAGTGGTGAGGGAGGGCTGTGGGCAAGATGACTCTGAGCTTTTCAGTTTAGATAATTGGGGACAGTGGTAGAAAAAGGTGGGGGGGAGAAGATGAGGATGAAGAAGGCAGTGGATTCTCTCGTCAGCATCCATTGTATAGGGTATTTGGGGACATCTAGTTGGAGGTTTTAATCAAACAGTAACATGGGTGAGAGGCTCAGAGTTAGGAGGGGACTTTTGTGAGCCTTTTGTACACAACTTATGGTTGAAACTATGGAAGTGATTGAGCTCTCCCATGGGAGAGAGTACGGAAGAGGAGGGTGCAAAGGAGAAGAGAAGAGGTCCAGTGAGAGAGCTGGGGACATTCTTTTTTTTTTTGCGGTACGCGGGCCTCTCACTGTTGTGGCCTCTCCCGTTGCGGAGCGCAGGCTCCGGACGCGCAGGCCCAGCGGCCATGGCTCACGGGCCCAGCCGCTCCGCGGCATGTGGGATCTTCCTGGACCGGGGCACGAAACTGTGTCCCCTGCATCGGCAGGCGGACTCTCAACCACTGCACCACCAGGGAAGCCCCTAGAAAGCTATTTCTAACAGCCTTCTGGAACCATGCTAGTTTCTCTTGTTGTCTGATCTGTTAATGGTTCACATGGTGGAACTTCAGGTCTGGAGGAGCGACGTGGGCAGGCAGAAGGAAGTGTTGGGAGACTTTGCTCTTTAAATCCCAACTTGTTTGTGGTCGCCCAGACCTTCCAGTGCCTTAAGTGCTGACAAATATGGTGCCCTATCCTCCAAGTAAAATTAAAATTTTTTAAAAGATGCAAGCCTTCTGTGTCCACTGCACTTAAAACGGCTTTTTTTAGGCTTGCTGAATACAAAATTGTGGCTGAATTCAGTAACACTGAATCTTTAAAACAACAACAAAACATTATTTTTTGGTTATTGTTGTTGTGTCCCAAGTACCTCATTTGCTAACTGGGTAAGTCTGCTTCCATGGGTCAAACTTCTGTTCTCGTAGATGATGATATAGTTTCATTAGACTGGGATGCATGAGCCTTATGCATCCGGAGTTCCAGCCCGTCCATTCTAGGCTTCGCTGGATGTGGAAGATCTAATGAGCTTGCATGGAGCAGCTTCCCTTTATAGTGCTAATGCTCTCTAATTCAATGGGGCTGGCGCCCTAGATGCCCACTATAACATAGCTACCCCAAACTTAACAACTGGTGCTGGTTTGGGTTAATGGAAGCATTCTATTTTGTGGGACATTCTTTTCTGTAATGTATGGGAGTCGTCTTTTCAGTAATATGTAAAAGCAAGCCTTATACTGCATTAAAAGCAAGGTTAAAACCTTAAAAGCGAAGCTATACTGCGTTCTAAACTCAAATGTGTGGAATTCTTAGAAAATCTGTAGTTGGAGACTAACTATGTTCTTGGAGGATCAATGACAAGATGCAATATGGTGTTATGGGTAGAAGGCTTGGCTGGGAACCAGGAATTCTGGATCCCAGTCTCAGCTCAAATTGTTGCTTTGCATATGGTCATGGGAAGTTATTCTTCGGAAAGGGAAGCTGATATTCCTGCCCAGCCACCAAAATCATGTGGAAGAAATGGAGATGAGGGACCTGAATATACCATAAAAGCAAAATTGCTGTCCAATGCATGGGAAAATTACAATTATGTAAGCTGTTTCTGAAGAGTGAAAAAATTAGTAGAATATTAGTTCTATTTGTAGTGAATATTTGCAGTGCGCGTTTATCAGAGGTCTCTGTGCGCCCCACACCTAGTCAAGTTCAGGTCTGGGGAAAACTTTTTATATTTCATTGTTTAACTAAAGGGACGAGAACATGTATGTGTTAACCATGTGGCTTCCGTGTTGTTGGAGATGCCACCGGGAGTCTTGGCATCACTGGGAGAGATTTGCAGAGAGGCAGTTGGACTGGATTGCCCAGTGCCTCACGAGGAAGCTGCCACCAGGGTGGCGTGCCCCAGAAAGAAGACTCAGAGTCGTTTTTGCTCTCTTTCATTTGGCAAAATAAACCCTCCCTTCAATGAGATAGCTTTTCACCTTCTCTCCAGTGAGAAGGTTTGGTTTTTTATTCCCCACGAATTGACTTGGCAGAAAATCAGATCTCCTGAAACAACTACAGCAGCAACTTTTACTCATTTCTCCAAGTATATAGAACATTGAGCTCACTCCAGTTCAAAGATTACATCCTCTCATGCCCTATGTGGTCAAGACAGAAGCCACTCTTATAGGGAAAAATTCCAGAACCCCTGTGGTCCTCATTACTATTAACAACATGTTAGAGCTGGAAACAGCCAATCTTTCACTTGTCAGAGAGGAAGAGACCCAGAAAATATAGGTAAATTGTTTAAGGTCACAAAGTATGTGTGGGATGAGGTCCTAGAGTAGAATCAATTCCTCTGACTCTCTCCTAATCTCTACGTCTTGGTAGATTAGGGTACAGAACAGCTGAAGGGCAAAGACTGAGGGGAGTTTATTGTATTTTGATAAGAGAAAATCACATACAAATAAGAACCTTATTTTTGAAACACAGATCCCATTAATTTCTCTAACAAAAGTAATGCTTCTGTCTTCATTTTGTCCATTAGCCAAGCAATAATTCGGAATTTCTTCATTGTCACTTGGGCAGTTTGCCTTCCCAGAGTGTTTTTTCATAGCTGTCTGCGATGTTGACAGTGCTTGCGTGTCCATGCACAGGACTTTTGGCAGGAAGGAAAGAATTTGAGGCTGGTTCCCTACAGGAAGAAGGCTTACAAGATTCATGCTTGTGTGTTGCCTTTGTTCATTCTCAATACGTGCAGAGGTTGGCACTGCCTTGGCAACTCCAGTGGAAGCCAATTGCTTCCACTGGCTTCACGGACGTCAGTTTTATTGCAGCCTCTCCTGGGAACAGCCTTGGCTTTGGCCAGAACTGGCACCAAGCTCCTTCCCTGGGGCACAGAGCCAGTGTGGGGAGGGAGATGGGAATGTTTGCGCCCAGCTCTGGCTTAGCATTTCTATCCCCGGTCACAGAGTCATCCCAGCGTAGATGGGGACAGGCAGTGGAGTGGCAAGAAGATGGAGCTGGAGGGTTCAGCTGATGGGAACAATCAGGCTGATTGGCCTCAGGGTTTCCTTGTGAGGCTACATTTGCAGATTGGTGGACCCAGCAGAGGATGTAACAGTGATGGGAAAGAGCTGGTCACTGCTGGGTATGGGATGCTTTGGCACAGTGAGGTTTCTTTCTGCTTTGGGAATTTGCAGGCCAGTTCCAGATACACGGGAAGGTAGGTGATGGGGTAGAGAGGAGTAAAGGAATGCAGAAAAAGATAGGGCAACTCCATGACTGCTAAAATCTTGGAGGTCGGGGACGAGTATGGTCAGTAACAACTGATGTTTCTGATACTCTGGAGAGAGACAATGAGTATGGATTCCGTCCTTCCCTCCAGCACCCCAGCACCATTTCATGGCGTCCTGGCACCCTGCATGCTCGTCTGCAGGCATTAGTCATCAGCAGCAGCAGCAGAATTTTATTGAGCACCTACCCTGTACCGCTATGTACAAGACACTCTGCTAGGTCAGGATCTTCGGGAGCCTGGAGCCCTCATTTGTGTAGGCGAGAAATTGGTAATCCTCTGGGCAGATGTGGCCCCATGGACCCAAGGCTTAGCAAGTGACCAGCACCTTTTGATGAAGAAAAAGTCACCTCTTTTTCTAGGACAGCATCCCAAACCCACACCCTGTTAAATTTTAATAAGAATTTCAATTTCCACTCACCAACCACCCCCGTCCCTGGTCTGGACATCAACCAAATGTGATGGCTCCATATTTGACAGTGATTCAACAACCCCGAATCTCTTAGGACCTACTTACTGATTGAAAGAGCAAAAATGTCTGGGATTTTGCCTTACTTTGAACCTTCCCAGAAGCAGACACTGGAACGGATTCAAATTCAAGTTTCTTTGGGAAGTGGACACACTGATGAAGAGTGGAGACACACTGATGAAGAGTGGACACACTGATGAAGAGTGGAGAAGTGAGACAGGGTAATCTCTTAGGACCTACTTACTGATTGAAAGAGCAAAAATGTCTGGGATTTTGCCTTACTTTGAACCTTCCCAGAAGCAGACACTGGAACGGATTCAAATTCAAGTTTCTTTGGGAAGTGGTTCCTGGACACACTGATGAAGAGTGGAGAAGTGAGACAGGGAAGAGAAGGAAACCAACAGAGAGCGTGTCATCACGCCAGGTTACCACCACGTGCAATGGGAGTTCCATCCCAGTGGGGAACCCTGGGAGCCAGTTTGGAATACCTGCCTCAGAGTCACTCTCCCCTCCCCTTCCACCCCTGGGTGAGGGAGCTGAAGTGTTTACCCCAACTCCTGTCAGTCATTGGTTGAAGACCACTGGGCTGGTGCTGGGGAGGTCCTTCTGGCCTGCTGCGGGTGACGGAGAGGGCTCCGGCGCCAGAAGAGCCCTCAGGCAGACATGCAGATGCTGGAGGTCAGGCCAGTGTGCATGGAAATGGTGAAGATTGAGGGGATATGGTCAGGACCCTGGAAGCATCTGCTTTAGGTTTGCAGTTGGTATAATCACAGATGTTTCCAGGAGGGTCCAAATCTGTAATAGCAAAGCTGGTGGGTCTACAAGTGCCTGTACCAGACACAGCTCCTCTGCTTTCCTGAACAAGCTTTATGACTGAACATGGAAATTCTATTTATTTTTAAAGAGTGTAGGAGATGGCCTTAGAACAGAGTACCTTTTTCGAGGACCCCTGGAAATTAAGTGGCCCCCATGCTCTGTGGAGCAGACCTCACGAGTCGCAGACCTGGGGGCCTAGATGCCTGAGGTGTGATTTGGCACTTGGGTGTGGTACGGGCACCAGCATGCCAAGTCTCGGAGCTGGTACATTATGAATGATTATCACTTATTAGCATCCCTTCCTTTAAAGGGTCACTGCTGAGTAAGTTTGCAATACAAATGCCCGGTGAAAATTGGCTCAAATTTTTCATAACAGCATAACACTGACCATGTCTTGAGCATCTTCTGTAACACCAGGCACTGCCCTAGATCCTTTACTTGCATGAGCACATCTAATCCTCACAGGAGGCCTGAATTGTGGATAATATTGACTCTGTTTTACAGACAAGGAAACTGAGCCTCAGAGAAATGGGAATTATACCCAAGTGTATTTGGTAGGCAGCCTTCTTTGGGCAACATTACGTATTGGCTACTGGAGTGAGGAGTACAGAAACACTGTTCTAAATCCTTTTATAAGTCCCCTCCTCCTGGTCCACTGTTCTCTTTCTTAAAGCATGTGGATGTGTATAACTTATAGTTTTCATAAGATGATTCATTCCGGGCCATTTTATAAATGTTAACGTAACAGCACAACAATGTGTTACAATGCCTGGGAACACCTCTGTGTCCATGATATATATTAATATAGATTTTATTATGTAAGTGTCAGTTTAAAAACTTCTCCCGATATCAGCAAGAAATACCACTGCGTACCCACTAGGATGGCCATAATAAAGAAAACAGATAATTACAAGTGTTGACAAGGATGTGGAGAAATTAGAACCCTGATATGCTGCTGGTGGGAATGTAAAATGGTATAGCCACTTTGGAAAACAATTTGTCAGTTCTTCAAAAAGTTAAACGTAGAGAAATTCTACTCCTAGTTACATAACCAGGAGAAATGAAAATATATGTCTACATAAAAACTTCTACATGAATGTTCATAGCAGGACTCATAATAGCCCAAAACTGGAAACAACCCAAATGTCCATCAGTTGGTGAATGGACACATGAAATGTGGTAAATGCATACAGTGGAATTTTATTCAGTCATGAAAGTGAATGAAGTGGTTCATTCTACAACATGGATGAACCTCGAAAACATTATAAGTAAAAGAAACCTGTCACAAAAAGCTACATATATGATTCCAGGACAGGCAAATCTGTAAAGACAGGAAGTAGCTTAGTGGTTTCCCAGGGCAGGGGGAATTGAGAGGCTGGGGAGTGACTGCTAATGTGTACAGAGTTTCTCTTTAGGGGGACGAAAATGCTCTGGAATTAGAGGTGATGGTTGCACAACCTAGTGGATGTTCTGACAACCACTGAATTGTACTTTCTTATTAAAGGGGTGAATTTCATGGTATGTGAGCTGTATTTCAATAAACAACACAAAACAAAACTTATTCTGGCAGAATATTTGTGTCAATAAAAAAATGAGTATCAACATTAACCCAAAGGCTTCCTGCTTTTTAGTTAGTGTTTTAGAAACATTCTTTCAGATTGTTTGCCAAGCCCTGGACAGTTTATGAGTTTATCTTATTTGATTTATTCTTGTGCAAACTAATATAATGTTTTATTGATGTCTTAACCTTGGACGTCTTTGGAGTCCTTCAATTCAAGACAAATCCATACACCTTTCTGGAAGGAAGCACATGTGCCTTTCTCTCTCAGAGAAAAGAGATTTGGATGTTGAACACGTAGCTCCCAAAGTGAAAAAAAACTGCCATGTAAATGTAGGCCATCTGCATCGGCAGGCGGACTCTCAACCACTGCGCCACCAGGGAAGCCCCCTTGGTCTGTCTTGTTCTGGAGGACAGCGCCAGGTCTAATGCTTCAGGGATGCCGATTTTAAATCAATACAAGAACACAACTTTCTAACAATTGGAGCTAGTTGAGTTTCGAGCAGGTTCCCTGCTGCCTCGCAGGGCTGTGGAGATGAGAGCTGTGCATTGAGAGGGCATTGGATGGGCTGACTCTCAAGTTCCTGTTAACTCTGGGAGGCCATGATTCTAATTCCCCTGCTGTACTGCTCCAGCTCTCATAGCAAGAACTCTTTGTTGAACTAATCAATTGTATATTTGGAAGTAATTTAGAATTGATGGGGAAGAAAGCAGGGGAAAAAAGTACCAGAGGCTCATGCTTGTTTCCTTGATGTTCAGAGAGAGCAACTGATTCTAAAGCCAGAACTCTCAGAGCATGAGACAGGGAACCAGGAGGTCTGGATTCTAGGCAGAGACCTGCTGGCCAACTAATTGGCTGGGTGACTTTCTGCAGGTCATCTACCCTCTCCCAGTCTCGTTTGTTTGTTTGTAAAGCACAATGCTGGGTTTGGACCAAGGACGTTTTGGCTCTGAAAAATTTTAGAATTTTTCTTAATAACTCCTTCTTTTCATAACAGGTCTTACATCTGCCTTTTCCTTGCCTCTGGTTGGCTTTCACCTGTTTTTAGTTCCTTCTGTTGCAAGGAAGCCTTGCCACGTGCATGCCCACCGTGTTTCTTGCCAGTCTTGTCCTTCTTTCCTGATCTTAAGCCCTTCTTTCCTCATTGTGTTCCTGTCAATCCCAACTTCATGGTTAACACTGTCTCAACTTCTGTAGGCTATGGTAGGGCTCTCTGTCTTTTGTTGCCTCATTAATCGCTTTGCTTCCATCTTTCATGTTAGTCCTAACATCTGCTGTTCCATGTGTCTCCTACTTTTCCAATAAATCATTAGCTACCTAGGAAAACAGCATGATGTAAAGGAGGAACCCTTGAAATTAGAGACTTAAAGTAATTTCCCCAAAGTAATAGAGCTGGTGATGTGACTGGGCCTTAGTTTTCCAGTTTGTGAAATGGAGATAATAATACCTACCTCATGGAGTTACTGTGAGAATTAAAAGAGATAAAATATTAAAGGATTTGGATCACAGTGGTTGGTGATGGTGTTGGTGGACAGTAGTGAGAAGGTGGTCAGCACAGGAAGAACCTGTCATATTCTGTACTTTCAGGAGTGAAGTCACACAAACACCTGGGATGGAGAGGTTAGTGATATTCTCAGTAATCACTTCCTCTACTCAGTGTCTGAAGATAATCCCACAGAGTGAGTTTAAATCTTGTTGTGGAAATTTAAGTCTTTTTTTTCCTGTTTCTTTCTTTCTTAATAAAGATAGAAGAAAAATCATTTAAATCATTGGCCCCCTTTGGTCACAACGCTTGGTTGGTCTTAGAGATTGTTATTAGATTACCTCTTGATTATCTCTTCTTGGGCATAATTAATTTCAGTTTCCTTAACCTCTCTCCTGGTGCCCATTTTCTAAAACTTTAAGTGCGTCTTTTGCTTTCTTCTGTCTCCCAGAGTAATATTCCTTCCAGGATGGGGAACAGTTGTTGGGTAACGGGTCAAATGTGTTAACAGACAGGCCATATAGTTCACAGACACTTTGCTCTCAATAACTTGATAGGAATTCTGGTGGTTTGACTTTTTTGTTTTTTAATTTTAACTATAAAAACGTAAGAACCATCTGCTGTTATTTTTTTGTATGTGATCCTGGTAAGTTATTTACCTACACCGCTCCCATGCAATTAGCACTGCTCTGCGAGAGACTTCCATGGCAAAGCTGGGTTACCTTATTTTCAGTTGTAATGTATGTGGAGTGTGTGTCCCATCCAGATTCCTTTCATAAATTGCAGCAGGTTTGCATAACATGCAATTAGGTCTTGGCATTTATATGGCTTCTGTCTTAGCTGGTTAGATGCTTTAACAGTAGTGGTCCATTTGACTGGTTGAGAATGGGTCACATAGTAATTTCTGTGGAGCAAACCAAATAGGGTAATGTAATAGAAAGTGATGTCAGGGTGGGGTGGGGCTGCTTTAGTTTAGGGTCACAGAAGCCCTCAAAGGAGGAGAAGTTGGAGTTGACATCTGACAGGGTATGAAGAAACAGCCAAATGAAGATCTGTGGTGAGCCAAGTGAAGATCTGCAGTGAGAGAATTCCAAGAAGGTGGAAGCGTTAAGAGCAAAGGCTCTGAGCTGAGGAATAAGTACAGTACTGAAGGAAGTCCAGTGGGCTACGCTGTAGTAAGATGGAGGAGAATGCAGGGAGCTGAGGGTGGAGAGGGTCTAGTCTAAGTATAATAGGAGCCACTGGAGAATTTTAAGAGGGATGATATCATTTGATTTATAGTTCTAGAAAGCTCACTCTGACTGCTAAGTGAAGATTGGATTGTTACGACCAAGAATGGAGGCAGGGAGACCAGTCAGGAGACTGTAGCTGTTGTCTTGATGAGAAACGATGGTGGCTTGGACTGGGGTTATGTGGTGTAGATGGTGAGAAGTGATACAATTTGGGATATATTTTGGATTTGGAATCTATGGGACATGATGGATGATTTTGGCCTGAGTACTAGGTGATTGGTGGTGCAGTTCTTACTCAGACATAGAGGGCTTGATGGTTCTTTTTTGTCCAGTCAAGTTTGAGATGGCTAATGGACATCCAAGTGGAAATGTCTAGCAGGAGATTGAGTATATGAATCCGGAGCTTGGGTGAGATTTGAAGGCTGACATGTTCATTTGAATTACAGAGAGGAGGCTGAGGTCTGGGTCCAGGACACACTGTCACTCAGAAGTCTGGAAGAGACATCAGCAAAGGTCACGGACAGAGTGGCCAGAGAGGTCTCAAAGGACCATGTGCTGAATAGGTGCCTGGAAAGGAAAGTGTCTCCAGAAGGAGTAACTGGTGACCTCATCATTCAGTTTCAAATGTTAGCACCCAGCACCCATATTAAGATGTAAATCCAAAAATTTATTCTGCGGCTGCAAATGTAGCAACAACTAGAGCAAGCTGGGCCCATTGCCTGCCCACAGAAACCCTTGGCCACAGTGGGATCAGAAACAGGGAGACTCCTGTCTCCTGGGGGTCTTTGCTGCAGTCTCGACCAGGATTTGTGAGATTTTCATTTCTTTACCAAAACAGCAGAGAGTGATGAGTTCGTTGTTGTTATTTTTGCTTAAATGGCCGTTGTATATACAGCTGGCACACCGTGCCACAAGTCAGTTCTTGAAAATAAAAGCCGATGACCGCCTCAGTGCACGAAAAGACACATAAAAATGCTTACATTTTTAACTAATTTATGTTCTAATCCTGACAAGATAAGTCTCATAACAAATCATTTTCTAAATTTTCTCTTTTCTCGAAGGCAGTTTCTGTTTGGGAATTAACTTCAGCTTATGGAAAATTGTTATATTATGCGTTTGTCACTTGGTAAATGTGATATTATTGAAATGAAGAGTAGAGATTTCTTGCTTTCTACGTCTTTTAAAGTGAAAGCATAGCACACTCCAATAAACATTTTCAATTAAAGGGCAAAATTGGGGAGTCCTATTTTTTGTATCATATACTATAATTTAATAGGTCCTTTCCCCTGCTGTGTCAAGTGCATTTTCTCCAAAACCTAAAGCAGGATCATGCTGTATGCAAGACGGTTTATTTTGGTGATTCTCATCAAGTTTGGAGAAATGATGGATTTGTTTTAAATTAAGCAAGGCTGCATTTTCTTTCCAGAAGGTTCAGCGGACGACAGATACTTAGGCAAACTCTGTAAATGTTTATTCTAACCTTTTACACCACTGACATTTAGTTGAATTTTACAAATAGATAAAGCTGCTAAGAATATGGTGGGCTGATCATTGGCAATAGATTGCAGTGAGGAGTATAATCGTGGTTATTCAGCCAAATACTAGATTCACTGATTGAATGAGACTTGCTGGGAACAAAACATCAGGAAATAATCCCTTTCCAGAATTTTAACAGAATGAATGGTTCTGCTGCTTTGTATAAAAACAAAATGTGATCGTACCTGAAAATTCTCCATTTTTTTCTAAAACCAAGCTGGAAGTAGCTCGTTTACCTGGTTGGCGCAATCTTGTTTTTTTAAAGACTAAAGCTCGAGAGCACAGCCCTAACGTGTAGCCTCATCTACGTGTGGCTTTACCATAGACATAGAGGAGTGAAATATTAAGCCGGTCTGACAGCTGTGTGCTTCCTTTTGTGTGAAGGTTATAGGATGTAACAAGCCTTGTCCTTGGATCCCCCATGAGCGGTTATCTTTTCAGGGTGTCAGACTTGTCCTTGAGTGGTTCCCCGTGTCCAGAGCCACGTGTAGGAGGTGCAGGGTGGGAGTGAAGGAGGCTCTTGGCTCTCTCCTCTCCTCCCTTCTCTTCTCCTGCCCTCTCTTCTGCACTTGGGGAAAATGAAGGTGAAGGGGCCGGGGGAGGACCACCCCTTGCCTGGGTGGTAATTGGTGGGGAAGAGGTGCTGTGATGGGGGGTTCTCCCGGGGAAGAGGCTGTGTCTTTCCTCCCTACCTGCTTCCCCAGTGTGCAGCACCGGGCGTGGAAACGCCCAGTAACTGCTTGTTGAACGCTGAGTGGTGGAGTGTCAGGGCTCTGCACCTCCGGAGTCAGTAGCACCTCAGCAGAACCTCTTCCCTTCCCTCCGGCAGTTCCCTCCTCCAATCGCACACAGCCCAGTGTTGGGCCAAATCCCTAGAGTCCACACCTGGGGAGAGCACTTGATTTATATATTTATAAATATATTTATGTAGAGGCCCCCCTTTATCTCCAAAGCCTCCACCCAGTTAAGATACCACTTATGCATGTGAAGAAAACACTAGAGTAATCTAGGACACAGAGCAATAATATCTGGCTACTAAGAGCAGCTTCTTAAATCAGATCATGGCATCTTCCCACTGAATAAAATCCAAGTGCGTTACCTTGGCTAATTTCCTTTCCCATCTCCTCTTGTACACCCTCTAGTTCCTTGAGCACCCCAGGCCCCTTCCTGTCTGCTCCACCCTTTGCCTGGAATGTTCTTCCACGGCTCTTCACATGCCCCAACTTTTCTGATCTTTTAAAGATCCACTTAACTGGTACTGCTTCACGGAGGTCTTCTTTGGCCTTCTCTCATTCCCTCTGTCCCTATACGTTATTCCTAGGCACGTTGCATTTTCCTGTGTGTTTGCTTTCTTGTTCATTATAGCTGTCACACTTGATTGAATGTTCTCCAGGCAGGACTGTCTTCTGATTGGTTAGCAACTAGTCTATGGCTGGATCAGAAGAAACTCTCAGTGACTAAATATTTGTTTAAATGCGTGAATGACGTGTCAACCTACATTTCATCAGAAAAGGTGTTTCAAGTAGAAAAAAAAATGTTTTTCTTCTTTCTCCTTTCCGATTCTCAACATACAGTACACACACACAAACATGTTGTTCATGTTAGAAAATTTCCCTAGCCTTGGGCTTCCCTGGTGGTACAGTGGTTAAGAATCCGCCTACCAATGCAGGGGACATGAGTTCGAGCCCTGGTCCGGGAAGATCCCACATGCTGCGGAGCAACTAAGCGCATGCGCCACAACTACTGAGCCCGAGCGCCACAACTACTGAAGCCCGCGTGCCTAGAGCCCGTGCTTGGCAACAAGAGAAGCCACCGCAATGAGAAACCTGCGCACCACAACGAAGAGTAGCCCCCGCTCACCGCGCTTAGCCCGTGCACAGCAACGAAGACCCAACGCAGCCAAAAATAAAAATAAAAAAATAAATTTATTTTAAAAAAAAGAAAGAAAATTTCCCTAGTCTTGGTAAGGAACTGCCTTAAAGAGTGGGCTTGGTGACTTAGTGCCTGTGGTCTGACTAGTGCCATTAGTGCCTTTTCTTCCTAAGCGTCTAATATGCTTTGCCGTTTCCTTCTAGCAAGGAAAGCCATATGTCTTCGACAGAGTGCTGCCTCCCACCACGACCCAAGAGCAGGTTTACAACGCGTGTGCAAAGCAAATTGTCAAAGGTAAGTGCTAACTCTTCATTTCTTCGGGGCGCTTCAGAGTAATGGAAGACAGTAAGTGGTATTCACAGCCTAGGAATCAATACCCTTTGACCATAAGCAGAGGCCTGCTAATTGGAAACACTGAATTATAGCGAGTTCTGGCCCTGGTTTGCTGTGATGTCAGGCAAGTTATTTAACTCCTCAATACCTCCTTTCCAAGGAGATTTCTTTATTTCTTTTGCCACCTTTTGGGCAGAGTTATTCTCTCACCCAGAAGTTTAAAAGCAAGGTAAGCCATAGTCACGCTATTCCTGTAATGGTTCTAAAATACTGCTGAAGGTATAGTACCTCCTCAGGAGAAAAATATCTATTCTGAGACTCCAGTTGTGTATTTTTGGTTGATTTGTTTTGTGCATCTGTCTCTTCAGAAAGAAGCTTTTTTTTCTTTTTTAATTTTAAATTTTTTTATTGGGGTATAATTGATTTACAATATTGTGTTAGTTTCAGGTGTACAGCAAAGTGAATCTGTTATACATATACCTATATCTATCTACTCTTTTTTAGCTTCTTTTCCCATATAAGCTATTACAGAGTACTGAGTAGAGTTCTCTGTGCTATACAGTTGTCTATTTATATATAGTAGTATGTATGTGTCAATAGAAATGATCCCTGAAAGTATAGTCTTCAGGAAGAAGCTTTAAATGTGGAAAATTCTTGGGCGTCAAGGAATTTTCTACAGCATCCTAAGGTCACATTACCTTGCTGGTTAGTGAGTTGTTCTTGCTAGTCAGCATTCCTCAATTATACTTTCATCTAACCCACTTTCAAGCATGCCGCCCAGATCCTGACATTTGTTCTTCCACATAGGTAGCCTGAAGCCTGAATTTGTGTCTTAGAGATCAGTCCTATTCTCTGGGACTGGCCTTGGTCCTGAAGGATCCGTGTCAAAATAACAGCAGGGAGACAAAGCAATTTACACGTTGCTCTACCTTGCCCTTTTAAATCAGGGGCAGGATGGAGCTTGCCTTTGGGGAGCTCACCATCTGGACAGAACTGAGGGGCATCTTTGCCTTTCATACTTGGCTTTTCATCATTAAATCCTTGCCTTCAAATTTGAATGCTGCAGCAATTGTGCTTTTCAAATGTCTTGATGCTACCACTTTTATAGGCAGTGCTAGATTCAAAGAGTGAAAAGTAAAACAAACAAACCAACCAAAAAACCCCAAACACCTTGTCATATTAGATCCACTTATTTTTAGAAGCCGAGCTGACTAACCTAACTACTTGAAATGCATGAAAATCAGCCCTGGGTACATCTGCTAGATTAATTCTGACCCTGGACACGTGCGTGGGAGACGCCCATCAGAATGTAATGTTCCTTGCTGAGGTGCATGGTTAGTCACATTCTTGTTGCAGACATCACTTAAATTAGACGGTGTTCACAGTAAGATTATTATAGAAAATTGAAGAGAAAAAAATATGCCTGAATATGAGCTTTTTTTGAATTAATCGTTTGGGCCTGTATCTGGTGGTAAGTTTTGTCTTCTCTCTACTTCTACTCTTTTGCTTCTCTTTCTATCTAAACATATTTGCTCTTTCTTTCTGGAATATATAGTTCTAGTTTGCTTCTAGTCAGCCCTCCTTCCCCTCTATTGTCAGACTCTTTCATATTTTTATTAAAGTAAGATTAATCACATATGAGCCAGAATTTCCTTGTTTTTCTCTCCTCCTTCATTATCAGATCTAAATAGTATTTACTACGTGCTATGCTAAGCGTTAGGGCCACTTAAACACATACCTGCCCTCTCTAAGTTGACATTGTAATTAGAGATGGATACACTCTGTTTTTTAAAAATCCTGTGATTAACAAACAATAATAATAATCTTTGAGTCTTTATTTACTAGATAAGTTTGGGTCCTTTCAGCGCTTGGAATTCTCTATAATATATGAAATGTCAGAAATGGGCAATCCCTGGGGGGTTCCTGTGGACACCCTAACTATGGATAACTTGAGGCCCCAATATATAGTGAGCCACAAAGAAAACTATTTAGAATAAAATCGGGACTTCCCTGGTGGCGCAGTGATTGGGAATCTGCCTGCTAATGCAGGGGACACAGGTTCGATCCCTGGTCCGGGAGGATCGGATCCCACATGCCGCGGAGCAACTGGGCCCGTGTGCCACAACTGCTGCGCCTGCGCTCTGGAGCCTGTGTGCCACAACTGCTGAGCCCGCGTGCCACAACTACTGAAGCCTGCATGCCTGGAGCCCATGCTCTGCAGCAAGAGAGGCCACCGCAGTGAGAGGCCCACGCGCCGCAGTGAGGAATGGACCCCACACTCTGCAGCTAGAGACAGCCCGCGCGCAGCAATGAAGACCCAACGCAGCCAATAATTAATTAACTAATTAATTAAAATAATAATAGAATAAAATCAGGCTCTGACATGATATAGTAAACAGACATTTCTTGGGCACCATACATATAACACGAACATACTCATTTTGTAGCAATAAAGAGTATCTTATTTTCCCTTGAAAGAAAATTATTAGGGGCATAATGAAGACCAAGTTTAACTTTTTTTAATATCCACTGAGGCTAGTGTGAAGGGAAGTGGCTGTGTATTTCTGCATCAGCAAGATAAAATGTAGGCATATAAGAAAGAACTGCTTGGAATAGATTACTAGGTACAGCTGAGGCATCTGTGGCCATGACAAGCCCTATTTACATCAAGTATGGAAGGTGGTGAAGTGGAGGTCTTTTTTTTCTAGAGGCCAAGAATTGAATCAAATGACTTCTAAAGGAAGTTTAAATCGTGGTCTCTGTGATTCGTGGTAATGTAGTGGACTGGTGAGCTTTCTTTTCAAGTCTATCTAAACCCTTAATGTTTTTGAGATCAGGAAGACTCCTTTTAACTGGACAGCTTTATTCTCTCAGTCTTTGCATTCCCTTCAACTTCACTGAGTTAAAAAAAAATATTTCGAACATTTGATTGTAGAATCCTGGCACCTCCCACACTCCCCTTTTTATCTGGTGTGTATTTCTCAAAACATCTTCTGAAAGAGTCTGTAGAATCTCTTCCAGTTCTTCTAGAAGAGGTTATAGGGTTTGTGAGTACCAGCATGGTAAATAGAAAGGTTCCTATGGATGCCATAGGAATTAAAAACCATGGTTACCGGACACTATTACTGAAATAAGAATAACTGCGTCCCAGCCTACAGAAGCCACCCCTGGCATTTGCCTTCCAAATTAACTGGATGTAGACCATCCAGTGCTAGAGAAGATGGTTTCTTGTTTTCCAGTTCTAATTTCTCTAAATTGCATTCATTTAGTTGTTTCATTCATATTTTTATGAAAGTATATTAGGTATTTGCCATGTGGTAAGTACTGCTAGGGACTGGAGTCACCAAGATACATAAGACTGCAAGAATCTTTAAGTATAGGGAAAG
>NW_020174372.1:1547358-1791224 GCF_003031525.2 Neophocaena asiaeorientalis asiaeorientalis | reverse complement strand
ATACATGTGGGGATTATGTGCTTTAGAATGGGTGTGTGCAAAATGCTATGGGAGCACAGAAGAAAGTCACTACTGGTTTTGGTGGGTAGAGAGGAGGACTGGAGAATTAAGACTTCTTGGAAAGGTTGGGTTCTGAGGAGCATAGAAAATGCAGGGTGGTACAAGCAGAAGAAATAGCAAAAGCAAAAGCATAAAGACCCAAATTATATGGGCAGCTTAGAATGGTACAGGGTGCATGGCTATGAGACCTGAAAAGTTAGACTGGACCAGAATTTGATAGAAATTGAAGGGCTTTATCTTATAGGTGATGTGGACCCATTGAAGAATCACAAGCTTAGGATATTATCAGATCTATTTTATTATTTTATTATATATGACTCTTAAGAAGAATTATATTTATTTAGCTGCTGTTATCTGTCAGGCACCCTGTATGCATTTTACACATGTTATTGCATTTTAAATCTTTACAACTTTATGAGGTGTGAGCATTATTATTCCCTTTGTACTAAAGAGGAAATTGAGGTGAAGTAACTTGGCCAGGTCATTGAGGGAGTAGTGAAGCGAGGCTGGGCCTTGAACCTGAGTTCATCTGACCTACTTGAATTTTACTATCCTGCCCCCACTTTTCTGGTGGGCCCATAATGAGCATTTGATAATTATTTTATGAGTTGTTCCTTTTCCATCAGGCCATATGGACCACATTGCAAAAAGACAGGGGTAGGAATGGCGGTGGGGAAGGGGAGAGGGGAGAGAACGGAGAACGGAGACTGGGTTCCAGAGCTGAAGGGTGGCCCTGGCTGTCTGCCGACAGTGAGACACACTTCCATTCTGAAGACGCTGCACGCCCTCACCTGGGCACAGTGCCTGCCCTCGGACTGGTGGGGCCAGTATCCTGGTTGGCCTCTGGCATTTGGCAGAACGGTCTCTGCGTTCTCTGGGCACCGCCTGCCTGAGTAGTGTGGTTGGCTGGCAAAAGCCTTAGGATTCCAAGCCAGGGATGAGTTGCAGCCACTATTGCCAGGGGCTCTGGTGCCACGACCAGGCCACTGTTTCACCTGCAGAGTCTATAGGAGGCCACAGCAGCCTCCTCAGGCACCCTGGTGTGTAGGTATGATTATGTCTTCCCCAGATTCTTACCTGATAATGGAACTAACTCTTCTGCTTCAGCAAGACCTGGACTCAGAACTAATAAAACCTAGGATGGAAAGCTTGGCTCTAAAGGCTGCACCGGGAAGCAGCAAGTATTTTTAAGGACTCCGTTCCACTCCTCCCTCCCAGGGCTCTTCCCACCCGCTGTGGACTCTCTTTTGGGTTTGCTTGGCCGCTCGATGGACGTGTGCTGTGCTCGTGGGGCGCCGCTGGCTGTGTGGTGTGAGCTGAGGTCACATCACGCCAGACTCCATCACAAAGAAAGGTTCTGTCCAGCTGGGCTGGTTCCTGGCTCTGTGGCTGGTGTATAGAAACAGTCATTATGTTATGGTGGAGACTCTGAAACAAATGCTCTCCTCGGCCCCAGGACCTGTCCCTCAGCGTGATGAAAGTGCCTTTCTGTGGGCTGTTTCAGCGAGAGGCAGGCGCGTTGGTTGTGTGGCTCAGTGGCACCGAGCACAGGCCTGTTCCCTCATCTCTCTGTGCTTGGCGGGTGTCCATCTCTCCGTATCTCAGTGGTCCAGCCCCAGATGCACTTTTGTGCTGCGCCCCCCTCCCAGCCTCTCCTCTCCTCTCATAAGCAAATACAGCCTCAACAACAAACAAAATCCCCCAGACCTGGAGTTTGGAAGAAAGTAGAGAACACTGGGTTTGAAGAGTTTTCTGTTTTCTTTTAAAATTACCTTCTGTTTCGGAATCCAGTTGATAGAGGGCGGCATCAGCCCTGTTCAACCTTGAGCACCAGAGGTAGGTTCTCCAACAACAAATTAATTGTAACATGATTCTGAACACTTAAGGCCACACGGGGGATGGGGAAGTTAAGCTGTGACAAAGTGAGAGAGTGGCATGGACATATATGCACTACCAAACGTAAAATAGATAGCTAGTGGGAAGCAGCGGCATAGCACAGGGAGATCAGCTCGGAGATCAGCTCGGTGCTTTGTGACCACCTAGAGGGCTGCAAAATGCAGGGTGGTATCCCTGGGATAGGGAGGGTGAGAGCTGATTCACTTTGTTATACAGCAGAAACTAACACAACATTCTAAAGCAATTATACTCCAATAAAGATGTTAAAAAAAAAGGCCACATGGAGTTTGTCCTAATGGGCTTCTCTTTTTCTCAAAAAAAAAAAAAAAAAAAAACTAAAAAATTGCCCGCAGTGTTGAAATAGCCACAGCAAAGAATCAGGGATTCTCCAAGTAAGAGTCTCATGTGCCTCTCAACTCTCTACCCCAAACAAGCGATGCTGTCCATGAGCTCTTGTTTGCATATATGTGCCCCAGTCCTTAACCTGAGGGAGTCTGTCGAGCAGTGACTCACTAGGAGTTAGGAGGATGGTGCATTCTCTTAGTGAGGGTGGATTTAGAGGGGTGGACTGAGCCTGGGGGTTGTCTGCGGGGCAAAATTCAGATGCCTTGGTCCCATTGCTTCCTGGCGGAGGAAGAAGCAGGTGCTGGGTTTTCTCCCATCTGCAGAGCTGGGTTCTGAGCTGAGGTTTCTTCAGCGTGGGGCAGTTGTTCAGGGCCACCTCTGTGTGCAGGCGAATGAGTAGGGTGGCCAGCGGCTGCGATGAGGAACCCAGGGAGCTGGACCCCTGGCCTTGGCTGCCGTCTTCCTGCCCCAACACCTGAGGTAAGGGGTCATCCCAGGCTACTTCCTCCACAGGGACTTAAGAAAGAAAGCCCTTTCAGTGTGGGGGGAGAGGTTTAGTCTCTAATAAACAGGAGCTTTAGCGCTGGGATTGTGGCTGGCATTCTCATTGTCTGGAGTTGTTTGTGCCATGGATATGTAGAATTTGAAAACAACGACCAAGGGTGGAGACCACTTTCTTTGGTCCCTGAAAGCCTGTCACATTTGTGGTTGTGTAGAAGCTCTCCACTCCGGCCACCATTTTCAGACTGTAGAAATCTTTTCTCTGGGCAAGTTGGCATTTTTGAGAAAACTGAAGCATGAACCTCCAACCCTTACACTGTAGTCTTCACGTTTTTGCTTCCCCCGTTACCAGGGAAACCATTACCAGAAGTTGGATACGTGCGAACATTTTCTCTCTCTCAATATAGCTTGACACAAACTCTTGAGGGCTGCCAGGATTAAAAAAAAACTGCCACTTAATTTTTCTTTTTTTAACTACCCGAGGAAAAATCCTGCTTTCTTTTCTGATCCCAGTTCACACTGCAAAACCTCAGACCAGTACAATGTGTATTAAAAAATTTTTTTAAAAGACCCAACAGGGGCTTCCCTGGTGGCGCAGTGGTTGAGAGTCTGCCTGCTGATGCAGGGGACACGGGTTCGTGCCCCGGTCCGGGAGGATCCCACATGACGCCGAGAGGCTGGGCCCGTGAGCCATGGCCACTGGGCCTGCGTGTCCGGAGCCTGTGCTCCGCAACGGGAGGGGCCGCAGCAGTGAGAGACCCGCGTACCGCAAAAAAAAAAAAAAGACCCAACAAAACAACAGAAACTAACCAGCATCATAAAATTGAGAGAGACCAAAAAAGCAAACAAACCAACTTAATCAGGGCCTGAAATAGATGGAGCTGATTGGCTGGCTTGATTTTTCTGTAAATGGCCTTGGAGAGGACACCCCTTTATGGGGCTCCTGTCCCCACCCCTCCGTGCTTTTAGGAATGAGGACTTCCTCCCTTTATATAGAGATGGTGGGTCAGGGAATATTAATTATGCATCATTCCGCTTTCAGTGATGTTTTTGTGGATGAAGTAGGATCGAGGGAAATGAGCACTAAATATATTTTAATCACCTTTGCTGCTTTGAAAGAATTCCCACAGATAATCATCAGCTCATAGCAGCGTCAGTCCATCTGTCCGCACGCCTCCCCTCGTCCCTGGATGAGAGAGAGGGAAGCAGCCTGCAGCGTGTGGCACAGTCTGCTTCTTGTGTAACTGAAAGAAATTCCCGATGCTCTTGGGCCAGGGTCATCTTGCTAGCACAGTCACTGAAAAAACAGAGTCCCTAAATTCGAGTCAGGACCCAGTTGGTTTCCGGGCTGATCGGATTGTCACCGTGTGTCTCAGTTTACAGAGTGGGACCCTGTCCCCCCAGCTGTGGAGTAGCTCTGCTCTGAAGGGGCTTAGCATGGCCTTCTCAAGAAACCTCCCCAAGGAGCCCGCCGGGGCCAGGGTTTAAACCGACCCAAATCAGATCTTCAGGAGAGAAATCCTATTCTACACCTCACTCCAGACACTCAGGTCACGATAATGTTTTGGGGTTTTTTTTCCCACCTCAACTGACCTCAAGAGATCAACGTGGAGAAGAAAACTCAAATACCTTTCTACTAAAAAGAAAATACACTGCTCGATACCTGTTTCGATTTTGATGTTACCAGGAGAAAGTGTGTCTGCCTCCTTCTTCATTAATATATTCTGTAGCCGTGTGAGTCCATTTATTTTTATTTTGTGGAGCAGTGGAGGCCCTCGTTCCTGCTTTTATCTCACAATTCTACTTAAAATGCACATGGAGTTGAAATACATCATTTGTGTGAAAAATGAGATGGGCCATTTGGAAAATGCAATGTTAAAACAGGCAACCAGCACTAGCATGCAATCAAAGTAATGAGTTAATTTTAATTTTTTTTTCTTGCTCACAGATGTCCTTGAGGGTTATAATGGGACAATTTTTGCGTATGGACAGACATCATCAGGAAAAACGCACACCATGGAGGTAAGGTTGCAGCGTGCTGTTATGTCGTCTCTGAGATGACTGAACGGAAGTGGTGCTTCCAGCAAAATGCGAGATGCGTGCGGCTTTTTGACTGGGCAGTAGATGGTTAAGGGATGGTTATGTTTGTGTCACAATTTTTTGTGTCTTTGAGGAGTTTTAAAAATATTGTTGAGTAATAAAATCTCAGGAGTTCAGTATTTTAGAAAATCCTTTGCTGATAGCTCTGTCAAAATAGGAATAATAAATTCTATTTAAAATATCATCGATAAGCTAAACAGTGGTGTGAGTATCCCTGTGGACTGCTGCCCCAATCTTACTGAGAAAGTCTGCTGTGAAAATCATTTAGTCTAAGAAGGGCCTCTGGGGAGGTGAGTCTCTTCTGAATAAATGAAAAATGGTAGGTCAGAGGTTGAGAGAAGTTGGCTTGTGGACCAAATGCAGCCCACAGACATATTTTTGTTAGATCTGCACAGTGTTTTTTGTGGGGTTTTTTTTGTTTGTTTTTAATCGCAGGCAGTGTTTAAAATGGGATGGTTTCAAATAATTCTAAGTGTCCAACATTGGTTGAAAATGCTGAAGATTTAGCAACTCTGGGTGAAATTTCACCATAATATAAAGTGTAAGCTTCACTGGAGCAGTGCTCTGCAATGTCTTGTTCACCTTTTTACTCACATTGCTATTGTGTGGGACCATGGTGGTCACCTAGGAAGGCTTTGATAAAGTATTTGTGAAAATGATAGCCTCATGGTGGCCCTGGCTGACCCACGTTTGTGGGGCTGGGCCCTCCACGCACATTGTGAGCAAGTGTTCAGCATCCTTCCCCGCAGACTTACACACCTGGTCTCTCTGTGCACTTGAGGGTGTGACACCAGCTCTAACTGTTAGCCCTGGAGCTCTGTGGCTCCAGGCTGTCTTCCAGACAAGGCGCGCCTGCAGACAAAATTGGTCCCCTTTACCTCTTCTTTTCCTGCTTTTTGCCATGGATTGGACTCCTATGTGGCCTTTGGGGCTGGATAATTCTTCTAAAGGCTGGGCCCACCTGACAGGTGAGGAGAGGTGAAGAGCAGTTATTATAAGAAACGACACAGAGGAAGTTTGGGGAATTCAGCTTACAAGCAACAGGGTAAGATGAATCCTTAATCCTTCAAGCTTATGTTTTTCATTTACTCTTGGGAATGTCACTGAGACGCTGCTGCAGAATGGGTTTAGCTTATGAATCATTGCTATTGAAGAAGAGATTTCAAAGGCTCGAGGCTAAAATCCTCAGGGCTCTGATGTTCTGTTCACATCAATTTCAAGTGTGGGGTGTGCCTCTGGGGATCTCACTCCTGTTGTGTTGACTCGCTTCCCCCCCATTTTGCTGGAGACAGAGTGGTTCAGAGATTGTACGGATTAAAGGAAGCACGAGGTTTATTTGCCACCTTTTCTAGACGGAGCAGGACTGTTTCCTGACACCTGAGCCTTTCCGTCTCTCTTCTCTGCATCTCACATCCTACTGCAGTACTCCTTGGAAATGGTGGTACAGGCACGGCCGTCCCCACTCTCCGGCTCTGGCCCCTCGCCTGTCTCTCCTCCTGGGCCCCAGACCCTTAACCTTCTAGGTGCTAGAAAAGCCGCAGTGACATATATTTCCTAAGTTCCACCCACTCCAGTAACCATGGACAGAACCTTCTTCATGGTTCATAAGGCATGAGAGAGAGAGAGAGATTGATTGATTGATTAAGAGATGGCTTCTCATGAGGGAATCATTCCTTAGTTCTTTGGAAAGTTACCACACAATATACAATACAAAAAATGCTATATTTAAAATCCCCCCACATCTTACAAAAATGCCTCTATGAGTGACCTTTTAAGCTTTGGGATTAATTCGTCTTTGGGAAATACAAGGTGTTTGCTAAATGTCAGAAATTTAAATTGTAAACTATCAAAGGAGAGACCTGTCCCCAGAGTAAAACTTTAGTTTGTGTTTTGTGTGTATGGCAGGGGTAGGTGGGTGTGAGGAGATGGCAAAGAGGTATGCCAGCTCTTTCACACTAAAATTGGAGACGTCTTATTAAATGAGGGCATCGCCAGCCCTCTGTGACTCACGGTGTCAGCCACGCAACTCCTGGAGCAGTGCTGTGGGTCCAGAGGGAGCCACGGGACCTAAAGAGAATGGGATTCTGTGCGGGCCACTCTAACAGTTGCCTAAATTCTGTCTCCTTTCCATCCTTGCCAGTTTTAAAAGGTTGCTAGTAATGAGCTGCTTTTCTTCATCGTGACTTTGAAGGATCACATGCTTAGGCCCACAGGAGGAAGGAGAGGGGTGGCTGTGGGTCCTTTCCGAGCACCTTCTCACTCCCTACACACGCTTCATCTGTCTCTTTCTGTTGGGTGATTTTAGGTCGGAGAAAAGGTAGGGGATATTTTAGAGGAAAACAGAGGAAAGGAGGAACCCCAAGCTGAAATCCAGAGACTGTAGGAGACCAGGAAACCCAAGATCCTGGAATGCAATTAAATTTTAAAAAAACCCCGCAGGGCTCTCACCATCTGAAAGGAGGATTTTATGTATTCAGCATTACACATTGTGATCCTTTAAAGGCTTTTGCAAGGGGCTGTTAATTCCCTGAATGGACAGAAAGTGTCACATTTAAAAGCTGTTTTTCATTTTAATCCCCTCCATTTTGGGTCTGACATCCAATGGTGATTCCATACCTTCTCCTGAGGGGAACAAACAGATGAGCCGACATAAAATTGGAAAGATTAGCTTCTGAAAATGGCGCGTTTCAGGCGGATTTTCAGTGCAAAGAGGAAATACTTGGCAGTGTTGGTGCTAAGCTCCATAGGACCCTTGGTGCACTGGGCCCTGGCTGGGCTCTGGCAGGCAGCGCTCAGGGGGGGGTTGAAAGAGAGGTCCCTGGGTGCCGGCTGCCCGGGGAAGAGAGGGCTGGGCCTTTGTTCAGTGCGGGAGGCTGGGAAGGGCTTCTCTCGGCCCCGTGCCTCACTTTGTGGCCCTGTTCTGCACACGGATTTAGATGGATGGAGACACACAGTGTTTTTCCTTCTGCCCAAAGGGACACCTGGAGGCCCTGGAAGGGTGCGGGCTGCCCTGCTGTGAGGAGTTGCCAAGTGATTTTTAATGAGCCTATCTGAGTGCATTGGTGCCCTTGCGCTGACAGGCCCCCTGCTCTCCCATCTTAAGTGTTTCAGGAAACTCTGTCCTGCTTGGGAGGCTGAGGCGGCCACTGGGGCTGGAACAAAGGAAGTCTTGTTCTGTGACCAGTGGCCTGGGTCTGCTTTCTGCTTTCACGTGTGCTCCGAGAAGGCCACCTTCAGAAGTGGGAAGTTTTTGAAGAGGATTATACAGGATGCAAGCATTAAAATGTCTCTTCTTTTTGCTTTCTGGGAGAAACGAGAAGACAGAGTGGGACATTCCCCTCGAGTCCATCCCTGATGCTCCAGCCGACTAAACTTGTCGTTGTTCTCTCAGTTCCTACCTTTGTTCTCTTACTCCCATCTCCTCTCCTCTGCCCACATCCTCTTTGTCCGTCCTTAATCTTACTCATCCCTCAGGATTTGGTGTTTCTCAAGGAAGCCATCCATATCACCCCAGCTGGAAGGGACTTTTCTGTTCTCTGAGTTTCTATAGCTCTTTGCCTCCTGACCACCTTTTATTGCCTGAGGTGACTGTTTATTGTATGTGTACATGTGCATTTCATTTGCAAAGCAGTCAACATAGATGCAGTGAAGACCTTTCTGGAACACCTCCCTGTCTCATACACACACCACACACATCCGTCCTCGCCACGCACATACCCCACACCCCTCCATGCCACACACCCACCACCCATCGATAGCCCTGCACATACATCCACATGCCACTCACACCCACACACTGCACACACCACATATACTGCAGACACACACACTGCATGAACACACAGCCACAGCACACGCAAACTACATACATCACCACCACAGAAGTCAGCACTACACACACCCACACCACACATACCACACACCCACACCCACACACACACTACACACCATGTACATTAACACCACACCCACACGCACACATACCACACATAACACACACTACACACCATGTACATTAACACCACACACACACACACACACACACACACACACACACACACACACACACACATACACAGATTGTTTGGGCAGCCTTAGTTTACTGAGTATAAAGGCCCTCACCACTCCTGGGTTTATGAGCTAGAGCAAGCATCCCAGCCCCCAAACCTGTGGTAGACTTGGACATCCCTGTGTCACTGTGGGGACGGGGGTATTATTAGGTGTTCTCCAAATGAACGTGTGCTCCTTGTCATGTGATTTTCGGGTTGGGTCTTCAGGGCAACAAAACAGGAAGTGTCCAGACTCATCCTGGCTCTGCCTTGATTCTTACCCTGCCAAAAGCCAACAAGGGATGTCAATACTTGTGTGCACCCAGAATCAATTGGAAGATAAATCCGTTGAAAGGGAAAGCATCTAGGGAAACAGATTTGAGTCAATTATAAATGATTTTTGGATTCTTGATCATTCTTCTTTGGCTGTGGGCCACTGAAGAGAAGCTAAAGGATTATGATGAATTATTAAAGAGCTCTGGGTGGCAGCGTGGAGGGCACTCTTTGGACCCTCTTGAGTCAGATTGGCCCAGTGGTGTCGCATTTGACTGTGTTTTCACTGTAGGTACCATTTCTGCCAGGGAATTCCATACTCCAGAGCAGGTGGGGTCCAATATTTGATTTGTTACATGTTTTATGATGATCTAGGAGACCATCATAAAACATAAAAGAAAAGGCCATCATAAAACAAAACCAGTGATTTGGTTTTGTTTTCATTAGATATATATATGAATGGTTTGGGGTGGAAACATGTTTTCAGACTCTTCAAGTCAAGTAAACCCCAGCAACTTCTTGAGGGGATGTATCATGAGCGAATAACAACATTTATTGTCAGTAAGTACATTATATATACTGTTTAAGTTAATTTTTTTTTATTTATTTATATTTTTTGCGGTACGCGGGCCTCTCACTGTTGTGGCCTCTCCCGTTGTGGAGCACAGGCTCCGGACGCGCAGGCTCACCGGCCGTGGCTCACGGGCCCAGCCGCTCCGCGGCATGTGGGATCCTCCCAGACCGGGGCACGAACCTGCGTCCCCTGCATCGGCAGGCGGACTCTCAACCACTGTGCCACCAGGGAAGCCCTGTTTAATTTAAATTCTACAGTAATTCTATGCAGTAGATACTATACCAAGTATCATAAGCAGTGGGAGGAAATACATATGCACTGGCCACCCTGCCTTTAGGGAGTGTACAGTTAAACTAAAAAACAATAGAAACACATGAAATGATTTAGGGTCCTTAGCAGATGAGGCATTCCAGAAGAGTACCTGTTTTCCGAGTAAGAGCCAGAGGCCAAATGTGTCTGAATTTGGCTTTTCTCTTGCTTTGAACAGAGTGGAAGGTCGGGAATCAGGTGCGTGAAGGAGGACTCATAATGGAAAGTGCTTTGTGGCCTGTAGTCAGTGCCAGGGTTCATGCAACTTCTTGCTTTTGGTAATTCAAATGTTGGCTCGGAAGTCATCTTGTTAGAGAAGCACTAGGCAGTGAACCTCTGAAAGAAAAAGAGGACTTGATTGAGGAAAACAAAGCAGATCTGGCAGGTATTGGGCAGATTTTGAACAAAGATGTATTCATCAAAGTTGTAAAGGCTGTTGAGCATCCCTGGAAAACTAAAGAGCAGACTGGCTTTGCTTCCAGTTCCGTTTCTTCCTAGAGTTTTAGAACTTCTCAAAAGCATGTGTGATTCTCTGGGAAGACAGTTGCTGGCAATCACTTTAGATGTGTGTTTGTCTGCCGACGGGTTGTTTAACCCGTGATAGAACTTTTAAGTGTTCCTTTGGTGTGGGCATGAAGAAGGCTCTCTGGGAGTTGTGCACCGAGGTCCTTGCTAAGCCTGTTGCTTGAAACACTTCTAGAACTCTTCTTTAGGAATTGCTTTCAGGTCCTATGCTGTCTCTTTTTGAAACTCTTCAGAGGTGGCAAATTCTGGATCTTGAAAATGGATTTAGTGATAGTCCAAATAACAGAAACATTCACCGATCCATCCACACCTTAGGTAAAATGAATAGAAATGGAAAAAGGCCGGGAAATAATAAGAGAATATTTTATAAGCAGATTTATGTATTAGAAACAGCCAAAAATTATTTGGAACAGTTCGGGCTGGGAATTACAGATTTTAAAAAGAAATCGATAAAATGGATCTTCTTGATTGGTGTGTCAAGTGCTACTGAAGGTATTTCCAGCATAAGTTTCTTAGAAATTTTTGAGCAACGATGATGTGAATGAAACTGTATCTATCAGCTCGCAAGGTGATTTCATTAAGGCAGATTAACTTGGATTTGCAGGTTCTGGTCAGTTTGTAAAATTTCCGAAACACAGCCCACGTTTAGTATGTTACAGTCACACACGTAACCTCTTTCTTTCTCCCTTTCCCTCCTTCCTACCCACACGCTCACCCACATACACACTGATCTGCTGCCCGCAGTGACGGCACGAGGGGATATTGGGGGCCTTCAAGGCCAGCAGGACATGCTCTCCCCTGCCCGGTTGAGTTACCCCGCTAACTGTCGGTCTGTTGGTAGGTCGGGTGGATCTCCTAGGGAGCAGGCAGTCCTGCGTGGTGCTCCCTGTTCCACGGAGTCCTGTTTAAGAAGCCCAGGTTCGGTCCCTTCTCTCCCTCTCACATGTTGCCCAGCACTCTTTAGCTCCCTGTGTTTGTCTTTTTCACTCCCTAGGGGAAGCTACACGACCCTCAACTCATGGGCATCATCCCAAGGATCGCACACGACATCTTTGACCACATCTATTCCATGGACGAGAACCTGGAGTTCCACATCAAGGTAAGTGCTATTATTGAGTCCCAAGAGAAGAAACTGAGTCCCAGATTGTGTTTCTTTGCTTTTCTTTTATGTATACATAGAAGATTTTATCTAATTTAAGTGACATTCCTGTGATCAGCAGAACCATATTTATTAGTTAATGACTCAGGCTAATACTGAGGAGATCCTGAGATAAAGTCAAAGCCCTTTCTAGGATGGAATCATCTTGGTAGTTGTCTGAATTCTACCCTTTACCCTGTGGATTTCTGTAGATCTGACTGGCCTGTGTCCATGATTGGGTGAGGACAGCATTTCCCAAAGTGTGTTCCATGGAATACAATCCCTCATGTTATTACTCAGTGGGCTACGATGGAAAAGGCGTATGTGGTCAAATTAGCTGGGAAAATGCTTTCTTGAACAATGTTAAACTTACCCCAAGCTTAAATATGCTAACGTGTAATGCAGTTCTGCAAAGTGGACATGTACTATATTATATTTACTATGTTATTTGACTGTGGACATACTTTACCCTCCTTGGAGGATGACAGACTAGTATTTTGAGGAGCGCTTTCTGAGAAATGTTAGGAAAAGGAATTCTTTTCCTCCTTGTTTTTGTTTTTGTTTTTCAAACCTATGTTCTGGCTTAAATTTGAATTGAAAGAGAGATTTCTACTCTCAACTATAGCTGTGAATTCATAACATTTGGTAGAAGGGGTATATTCATTGGAACGCCTTTGTTTGCAAGTGACTGAAAGCTACTTGTTTAAGCAAATAGAGGAAGTTGTTGTAAGATACAGAATCTGACAGCAGGCATGGGGGCGGGGAGTTGTGGAGAAGTAAGAAATCCAGGCTCTGCTGGAGCACAGGCTCCCGACGCGCAGGCCCAGCGGCCATGGCTCACGGGCCCAGCCGCTCCGCGGCATGTGGGATCCTCCCAGACCGGGGCACGAACCCACGTCCTCTGCATCGGCAGGCGGACTCCCAACCACTGCGCCACCAGGGAAGCCCTCCTATTTTTTTTTTAACTTAAAAAAAATTGCAATATAGTTCACATACCATACATTTAACCTTTTTAAAGTGTACAGTTTGATGGTTTTTAGGATATCTTCAAAATTGTACAACCATGATCACTGTTTACTTCCAGAACATTTTCATTACCCCCAAAAGTAACTCCATCTCCATCACAGTCCCCACGTTTCTTAATTTCTTTAATCCCCACCCTCTTGCTTAATTTCTTTCCCGTGTTTCAGACCATCTTTCTCTTTTCTGTGTATGGGAAAGAGGGTGCATGGCAGCTCCTGCTCTACATTCCCTTATTTCCAATTCATCATTCCCCTGGGGAGGTGCCCATTGGCCCAGCCTCCAGTAGGTACCCCCTGCTCCCAACTCCGATCAGCTGTGTCCAGGATGTACATGGCTGGTAGGGTCCCCACCACAGTGACTGGGGACAGGTTTGACAAGGGGGTGGAGGAGAAAGGGGCAGTTAGCAGACTTGGAGGTGAGCAGATCAACCAAGAGGCTGATCATCCTTGAAGGCTGGGACCCAGGTGCCTAGGCCCATCATTTTAGAGGTGAGAAACTGAAGTTCAAAGATACAGAGCCAGGGGCATCCCTGGTGGCGCAGTGGTTGAGTTGGCAGGCGGACTCCCAATCACTGCGCCACCAGGGAAGCCCGGCAGGCGGATTCTTAACCACTGCGCCACCAGGGAAGCCCCAGAGTTGAGATTTAGATTCTTGATCTGACCAACCCCACATGCAGTACCTGTTCCATTGTATTAAATTTCCACCTTTACTTATTTCTGCTGTGTACCTTCCCCAAATTATATTTAAACAAGTCAGAAACTGTTTGCCCAATTATAAAGTACATCCAGCATATCTTTTTCTTTACAGCTCCTTTTGTTTGCTGAAGCCAGCTTCTCCTCCTTGCTAGAGTTCTTTATATCTGAGGATACAGACACTTGTTGCTTTGATGGGATCAAGATTTGGGAGCTTAGTGCATCTTTAAGGCTGTTTGCGTTTAAATACCTTAAACCACTATAGGGCTCTTATGGGATAATCCTGGAGTAAGATGTTAAACCAATTATTGCCCTCAAAATAAGGTCTCATATTAGAATCTTATTAAGATAAAAATAGCCCCAGCATGAAGGGGAAGAAGAGGAGGAAGAACACTCACGTCTAGGGCTGAATTTTACAGTCCAGCTTCCTGTCCTGCATTTGTAGTTAGGCTGTCTTATTTCACAAATAATAATTGTAAATGAGCAGGTTCGTTATTGACTGCTTCTTATTTTGAACTGAGTAGTGACAGGCTTAAACAAGAAAAAGAGGCTTGATTAAGGCAATATTGAAAATCTCTTCCTTAAAGTGAGTCCCACAGAGGTTTTATTTATTTATTTATTTTTACATCTTTATTGGAGTATAATTGCTTTACAATGTTGTGTTAGTTTCTGCTGTATAACAAAGTGAATCAGCTATACATATATCCCCACATCCCCTCCTTCTTGAGCCTCCCTCCCACCCTCCCTATCCCACCCCTCTAGGTGGTCTCAAAGCACCGAGCTGATCTCCCTGTGCTATGCGGCTGCTTCCCACTAGCTATCTATTTTACGTTTGGTAGTGTATATATGTCCATGCCACTCCTTCACTTCGTCCCAGCTTACCCTTTCCCCCGCCCTTCCCCCTGCGCCGTCCCACCTCCCACCGCCCCGCCGTGTTCTCAGGTCCATTCTCTATGTCTGCGTCTTTATTCCTGTCCTGCCCCTAGGTTCTTCATAACCATTTTTTTTTAAGGTTCCATATATATGTGTTAGCATACAGTATTTGTTTTTCTCTTTCTGACTTACTTCTCTCTGTATGACAGTCTCTAGGTCCATCCATCTCACTATAAATAACTTAATTTCATTCCTTTTTATGGCTGAGTAATATTCCATTGTATATATGTGCCACATCTTCTTTATCCATTCATCTGTCGATGGACACTTAGGTTGCTTCCATGTCCTGGCTATTGTAAATAATGCTTCAGTGAACACTGTGGTACATGACTCTTTGAATTATGGTATTCTCAGGGTATATGCCCCGAGAATGGGATTGCTGGGTTATATGGTGGCTCTATTTTTAGTTTTTTAAGGAACCTCCATACTGTTCTCCATAGTGGCTGTATCAATTTACATTCCCACCAACAGTGCAAGAGGGTTCCCTTTTCTCCACACCCTCTCCAGAGTTTATTGTTTGTAGATTTTTTGATGATGGCCATTCTGACTGGTCTCACAGAGGTTTTTTTTTTTTTTTTTTTTTTTTTCACAGAGGTTTTAAACATTATTTCTGAACATGCTTTCTCCTAGTGCCAAACAGTGCTTATTTGTTTTTCTTCCATCTGGTTTTACAAAGTACTTGAGGTGACAAAAATAAGAAAATTCAACCCCCCACCCCAAAGCAGCCACTATCTGCTATGGTAAAAAGAAACTAATAAATCAGGATTCTCTTTCTACTTATATTAAATGAACAAGATTCTAATTGCCAGATTTCCTAATATGTAGTTCACAGTTGGTCTTTGGATGTCATTAATTTTCTCTGTAACCTATGGAAGTAAGGGCACAAGCTTAAGATCTCAAAGATAACAGAAAAGTCTTAATGAAGACCAGACAATTCTGAAATACATAAAATGGTTTGGAACCAGGATTGAGTGGGCTGCAGAAGGGCTGGGTTAGAAATGTCTAAGGTTAGAGGCCAAGCAGACCCCAGGATTCCAGCCACAGGGAGAGGTTTCCAGAGCAGTAGGTCTTTCAAAGGTCAGGTAGTTGTCTCTGTGACAGAGAGGGTCAGTGACAGGGCTGTTTGACAGACATTCAAGCAGGCAGAGGTTGTTAGGGAGAGGATGCTCAGCTACAGATTCCAGCGTTTGAAGCCAGGACCCCAGATCTCAGAGAAACGAGGCATCAGGAGGTTCCAGCCTGAGACACGGACAAAAGATAATGAACCAGGGCTGAGCTGGGTTGGGACTAGTGCTGGGTTAGGGAGTTTTCACTTTCCCCTGCCTCGAGGCAGGACCGGTCCAGAGCTGGGATATAGGGGTGAGATTTCACAGGTAGAGTTACATCCCAACTTTACAACTACTTTTCAACTTTTAAAACACCTTTTTGGCTCAATCCTCTGTTTAGATTTCAAGAAAAAAACCCCATGAACTTGAGGGAGAGGACAGTTGATCTGGTCTGCCGATGGCAAGTGTAGACAGTACAGAATCCTAGAGAGAATTTTTGATATCATCCCGTCGAATGGCTTCATTTGACAGATGGGAACACTGAGGTCTAGGGTCTTGGTTACTTGTGAATTAAATCTCCAAGATCACGTATCCAGATTCGCCTAAGAATCACCTGGGGAGTTTAGGAGTGGATTCCTGAATCCTGTTCTTGGAGATTCTGATTCAGGATTGCAGTAGGGTTCAGGGCAGTTTAAACAGACGCCGTGGGAGATGCTGATATAGGCAGTGCTGGGACTGAGGTTTGAGAATAGCTCGTTGGAAGGCGTCCTTTCCCCTCACAGGCTCGTTGTGTTTCATTAAATTGCACTTTGCTCGGATCCTTCCTGGGCTCCGCAAAGCTGGCCACTATCACCAGCTCTCTCCCTGCTACTGTTCTGTAGTTCCAAGCAAACTGCCCTTATCCCCCTCCCCACCTTCTTCATGTGAATGTTTGGAACATGCTCCCTCCCTGGTCTGAAGAGGCTGTTAATGTCATGCCTGAGGTGAGGTCTACTGATTTTTTTTTTTTTTTTTGCGGTACGCGGGCCTCTCACTGTTGTGGCCTCTCCCGTTGCGGAGCACAGGCTCCGGACGCGCAGGCTCAGCAGCCATGGCTCACGGGCCCAGCCGCTCCACGGCGTGTGGGATCTTCCCGGACCCGGGCACGAACCCATGTCCCCTGCATCGGCAGGCGGACTCTCAACGACTGCGCCACCAGGGAAGCCCAGGTCTACTGATTTTTGACAGTTACTTGCAAAGGACATGTTCTGTTCTAGCTGTTGTCATACCTAGAAGTTTGCTTGGTGCTCATCTAAGGTGAAAAGGTAGAGTCCTCCTATAAGGCTGTCTAGCACAGGATGTAAATAACACCTGGCCGGAAGTGAAGGGAACTCTGATGTGGGGATGGAGAGTGGCCCATTGAGCAGGGACTTGTAGAGCTAGCTGACAAGCAGGAAGCAGGAGGCCAGGGGAGTGGGCTGGGGCTCCGCCCTCTAGACTCTGAATCTTCACTTTGTAGAGCTCTTCTTACCCTTTGTGGCATAACAAAAAGCTTTTACGAGTTCTAATAATGATGTTTTTGAAATACAGGGTGGCATTTCTGTTTCAAAATCAATTTGTTTTTAATCAGGTTTCCTATTTTGAAATCTACCTGGACAAAATCAGGGACTTACTCGATGGTGAGTAACCCGAATTCTTGTCTTTTGTTTGTTCTGTAACTGAAGTCCAGAAAGGTTGGCATGATGTACAGCACTTCTGCTTAAGGAATTTATAGAGATGTTCTATCGCCTTCAGGCTATCTGCTTATTCTCAGCTAAAGCTTTAACTTGAGTCATTGCAAAGTGATTAGATTTACCTATCTTCTGTAACAATTTCGATTTTTTCTCCAATACAGGGTCTTTAACTTTTGTTTTCTTCTTTGCATGTCATCATTA
Organism: Neophocaena asiaeorientalis asiaeorientalis; assembly: GCF_003031525.2. Lineage (NCBI taxonomy): Eukaryota > Metazoa > Chordata > Mammalia > Artiodactyla > Phocoenidae > Neophocaena > Neophocaena asiaeorientalis. The sequence goes on along the minus strand of NW_020174372.1, from coordinate 1,773,847 downwards.
TCATCTCTGTAGTATCCAAGACAAACTTGGCTGTTCATGAAGATAAAAACAGAGTCCCGTACGTAAAGGTATGAGGAAAACTTGATTGATTATGCAATTGATTTCCCTCCAATCACTGTCATAATTATTACATGAGATGCCCAGAATATTACCTTATAAACTGCATATAGATATTTAATCATGTTCCTTATATTTAATATTCATCTGGTTAAAAAAACTGACTTTCCATTTCTTCAGTTGTTTCTATGTAAGTATATCACAGATGTCAAATCACATGAGGTAAGAACTGGAGAACTGAACATTATTCACATTTAAAGAGGCTTTGGTACTGAGTACAATTGCTCATGCTTTGCACTTAGGAGAAGCCTGTCATAGCATTATGTCTACAACTTCAGTATCTAATTAAAGTTGGTGGCTAGATTGAAAGGCAAAGCAAGATTTCATCCATTTCTTTTTCCGTCATTGGTTTCCTTCTTTATTTTCTGTCTCCACTGCTGATGAGTATGGATATGTACCTAAAATCTGGCATTTATTTTGTGGTTTACTTCTGGGTTTCCTAGCGTTTGCTCGGACTTTTTTTTTTTTTTTTGCGGAACGCGGGCCTCTCACTGTTGTGGCCTCTCCCGTTGCGGAGCACAGGCTCCGGACGCGCAGGCTCAGCGGCCATGGTTCACGGGCCCAGCTGCTCCACGGCATGTGGGATCCTCCCGGACCGGGGCACGAACGCGTGTCCCCTGCTTCGGCAGGCAGACTCTCAAACAGTGCGCCACCAGGGAAGCCCCAGACTTCTTTTTAATGTACACTGCAAGCCCTAGGCGAGGAGGAAAAGTTGTTGGGTCGACAGTGCAGCCTTTCTCTGGATTGGCAGCTCTAGAAGAGAAGTGGGAAAATGTTTAGTTGTTTCAAAGTCATGTTGCTTTTCAGTTTTTCCATGACCAACCTGATCTGGCTGTCTTGCAGGGGTGCACCGAGCGGTTTGTGTCAAGCCCCGAGGAGGTCATGGACGTGATAGATGAAGGCAAAGCAAACCGCCACGTGGCTGTAACGAGTAAGCCTGGGGTGGTGTTTCCTCCCCTCTAACTTAGGACACAAACGTCTGCCTACCAACCAGGTTGGGTGGGGGTAATGAGGTCCAAATGGAATAATGAAGGGGAAGGCGGTTGTAAAGCAGTGACAGGCACTCAAAACACAGGGGTGTAAGCAGTACCAGCGGGCCTGGGCAGGTCCTGGGAAACAGCGCCTCCTGCTGTCCAGGGGCCTGTTGGAAATGTCGGGTGACACTCACTCTCTGGGCCCTGGTAACAGCCTAAGCCTGAACGCTGGGGTAAACAACCAACCAACCAACTAAAGGGGGAAGAAAGTAAGCTTCTAAGTTCATTTATTTTAACTATGTTATTGTTTAAAAAAAATCCAAACCAACAGATTCTATAGGCCAGTCATACGCATGGAAAGAAACCATGTTAGATTTCTGCCCTTTGTAAACAAGGAAAAGAAAGACATGGAGGAACGGGAGCTTGACTGTAAACTTTGTGATGCCTTGTTGGTAACAAACATAGTCAGGTCAGCTGGTTTACCTTGCGATGCCTTCCTCGGCCCGTCTCAGGGAAGCAGGTCACGTGGTGTTTAGAGCAGCAGAGTTTCCATGAAAAGATGGGGGCTGTCTGTCTTATTCAGATGAGGTGTGCACAGATGAGAGTGAGTTCATGTGAAGAGGACTTGAAAGAATGAAGGATTTCTAACTTTTTTTTTTTAATATTTATTTATTTGTCTGTGCCGGGTCTTAGTTGCGGCAGGTGAGATCTTTTAGTTGCGGCATGCAGGCTCTCAGTTGCGGCACGGCACGCAGGATCTAGTTCCCTGACCAGGGATCGAACCCAGGCCCCCTGCATTGGGAACATGGAGTCTTAGCCACTGGACCACGAGGGACGTCCCTGAAGGATTTCTAGCTTTGAAGAGAGAAAAATATCTGGGGAGGGCATATGGGCAATGCAGTGTTTCTGAACATATTCTTCAAGGTGCTGACATTAAGAAAGAGAGTCAGCTTGCTTTGTTTGATATGAATGAGTAGACCACCCAGAATTGTTGAAGCTACACGGAGGCAGATTTTAACCTATCACAAGAAGAACTCTAGTCCTTAATGCTGCCCCAAGTAAAGCCTACCTGGAGAGGTAGTGAGTTCCCTGCATGGTGTAGAAGAGAGTCAAGCTTTGCTTGGTTGACTGGTGCTATGATCCTTTGGTCCAGAACTGTAATTCTCAACTGTTTCCCTACCCCCACAAATGTATCAGATGATATTCCTATACATGGCAAGTTTCATAGGTGAGCCTAGACCTGTATACAGTGTAGGTTAAACTCTACTTCTTTCTCTTCTGCTTATACGCATATAGGAAAGAATGTAAGACTGATATTCTTATACTAATAGCATCTCTCATTTGTAAAGAAGTTTTTCACTGTTTCTTAAGTTATTGTTAGTTATGAATTATTCATGATATACCTGACAGTCCATCTTGGCCCCCTGGTTCAGAACTGTTCATCCAGAACATTACTATTTTTCTTATCATTCTGGTAAGTTGTTTTTTATTTTGTTATATTATGCATAACATAAAAGTTACCATTTTAACCACTTTTAAGTGTACAATTTAGTGGCATTAACTATATTCACAATATTTGCAACCATCACCACTTCCTATTTCCAGAATTTTTTTCCCAGAATTTTTAATTATCCCAAAGTGAAACTCCATATCCATTGAATAATAACCCTCTATACTCCTTCCTCCCAACCTCTGGTAACCACCACCCTACTTCCTGTCTCAGTGAATTTGACAACTCTAGGTACTTTATATAAGTGGAATGATACAAGTTCTTTTGTGACGTGCATGTTTCACTCAGCATAATGTCCTCAAGATTCATCCATGTAGCATGTGTCAGAATTTCCTTCCTTTTTAAGGCTAAATAATGTTCCATTGTATGCACAGACCACATTTTGTTTTCCATTCATCCACAGATAGACATTGTGTTGCTCCTACCTTTTGGCTATTGTGAATGATGTTGCTATGAACATGGAGGTATTTATAAATATCTGTTCAATTTCCTGCTTTCAGTTCTTTTGGGTAAATACCCAGAAGTAGAATTGCTGGATCATACGGTAATTCTCCTTTTAATTTTTTAAGGAACATCCATACTGTTTTCCATAGCAGGTGCACCATTTTATATTCCCACCAACAGTGTGCAAGACTTTTAATATCTCCATATCCTTGCCAACACTTCTTATTTTCTATTTTTTTTTTCTTTCCTTTTTAATCATCATCCTAATGGGTGTGAAGTGCTATCTCATTGAGATTTTGATTTGCATTTCCCTAATGATTAGTGATCTTTAGCATTTTTTCATATGCTTATTGGCCATTTGTACATCTTCTTTGTAGAAGTGCTATTCAAGTTCTTGGGCCATGTTTTAAAAATTGGGTTGTTTGGCTTTTTGCTGTTGTTTATTTGTAGTAGTTCTTTATATATTCTGGATCTCAATCCCTTATCTGATATATGATGTACAAATATTTTCTATTCTGTGGGTTACCTTTTCACTGTTGATAGTGTCCTTTCACACACAAAAGTTTTTATTTATTTATTTATTTTTTTTTGTGGTACGCAGGCCTCTCACTGTTGTGGCCTCTCCCGTTGCGGAGCACAGGCTCCGGATGTGCAGGCTCAGCCTGCCCAAAAGTTTTTAATTTTGATGAAGTTAAATTTATCTTTTTTGTTGCTGTTGTTGCTTGTGTTTTTTGGTGTCATATCCAAGAAATCATTGCCAAATCTCATGTCATGAACCTTTTCCCCTATGTTTTCTTCTAAGGTTTTATAGTTTTAGTTTTTACATTTAGGTCTTTGATCCTTTTTGAGTTAACTTTTGTATGTGACTTAAAGGAAGAGTCCAACTTCATTTTTGCATGTGGATATCCAGTTTTCAGTTTGGTGAAGAGACTGTCCTTTCCCCATGGAATGGTCACTCTTGACACTCGTGTTGAAAATTATTTGACCATATTATGTGAGGGTTTATTTTTAGGCTGTCTATTTCATTGGTCTATATGTCTACCTTTATGACAATACCACACTGTTTTGATTACCATAGCTTTGTAGTAAGTTTTGAAATCAGCAAGTGTGAGACCTTCAACTCTGCTCTTTTTAAGGATTGTTTTGGCTATTCAGGGACCCTTGAGATTCATCTGAATTTTAGGATGGACTTTTCTGTTTCTGCAAAAAACATAATTGTGATTTTGATAGAGATGGCATTGAATCTGTTGGTAGTATGGATATCTTAATAATAGTAAGTCTTTTAATCCAAGAACAAGGATTATCCTTCCATTTATTTGTGTATTCTTTAATTTTTTTTAGCAACATTTTATAGTTTTCAGTGTATGCCTCTCACTTCCTTGGTTAAGTTTATTCCTAAGTATCTTATTCTTTTTGTTCTAATTTTAAATGGAATTGTTTTCTTAATTTCCTTTTTGGATTGTTCATTATTGTTATATATAATGCAACTGATTTTTTTTTTTTTTTTGCGGTACGTGGGCCTCTCACTGTTGTGGCCTCACCCGTGGTGGAGCACAGGCTCTGGACGCGCAGGCTCAGCAGCCATGGCTCACGGGCCCAGCCGCTCCGCAGCATGTGGGATCTTCCCGGACTGGGGCACGAACCCGTGTCCCCTGCATCGGCAGGTGGACTCTCAACCACTGTGCCACCAGGGAAGCCCCTGGTTAGATAGTTTTGAGAAATAATTGCTAGTGGGGTTGAGTAAAACAGTCACTGGGGTCTCTGCCTGCCTGGTGAGCAAAGACCAGGGTCCAAGAAGATTTTTATTTTTGGTACTTGGTCCTAATGAAGCCTATTTCATCTTTGAGGCCTTCTATGTGCCTAGCATGGGTTATAGAAGAAATGTATGTCTTAATCCTTCCTTAAGAAAGTCATAATTCTTCCTTAAGAAAGCTTATGATATCACTGATAAGGCAAGGCTTACACACATGAAGAAGATGGAATACATCAGGTACCAGTCAGAATGATAAAGGCTGAGGGACTTAAAATGAGGCAGGGGAAGAAGACTTGAGCTCTTCAAGGAGAGAGGTAGGCTGGATTGGCGTGTTGGAGGATAGCGGCTTCAGGCAGAGCTCGAGACTCTGTTGTCTTAAACCACTGACCACGATTTTTAGATTAATTTCTTTGCCACGTGAAAATATTTTAAATCTTTCATTTCTAGAGTGAGCGTTGTTTTGCAGGAGAAATGGTCTCAGGTAATTTTTTAAATTGAGTGGACTTACAAAAAATGGAGCTATTAGGCATGATTTGTTGTGTTTTTTATTGAGATGCTTGCTACCTAAATTTATATGTTCTTTGTAGACCAGTAAACTGTTTTCCTTTTCAGACATGAATGAACACAGCTCTAGAAGTCACAGTATCTTCCTGATTAATATTAAACAAGAGAATGTAGAGACTGAAAAAAAACTCAGTGGGAAGCTTTATCTAGTTGATTTGGCTGGGAGCGAAAAGGTAATTGGTTCTTTATTTGTATTATCCACAGTTTCCCCGTTATTTGCTTCAATGTGCAATGGGATAATTTGTATGTCTTTCTATTCCCTGGTTTTAAAGAGCTTTTAAAGTTTCCGATGTTGTGCTAAGATGTTATTAAATTTAACCTTCATTTCTCTGCTCTTTCTTTTCTGGTCCTGAAGTCCCCTATTCATGTCACAGGAGGTGTTTTGAATGCCAACCTGATTTGTGCCTAATAGACCCTGATGATGACATGAGGCGAGTGTTGGTGTGAACTTAGCCTGGCAAAGGCAGCGGCACAAATGCTGGAGGGACGTGAACTTCTGAGAACAGGAAAGATCTCTGTGTTTTAACAGATTCAAATAGGCCAGGAAGGGGCTTTGACGCTGGAATGTGGCAGGCCTGCCTCTGCAGGTTTGTTTGCTGATAGAAGATCTGGAAAGTGGGGCTCTCCCTGCCTTCCCGGCTTCTCTCTGCAGGAGGCGTGAACTGACCGTGTTCTATGTGGGCAGCCTCACTCCCTTCAGTCTACGGGGCCTGGAGCCAGTGTTTTAGTCACAAGCCCTGACCCTTCTCTGATTTTGTGAGGGTTTTCTTTTGGCATCTGTACCCTGTCCATGCTCTCCCAGGCACTGGCTGAGGCCATACTCCAGACCGAATAGGCTTCCCAGAAACTCCCCTCTGCCCTCCCAGCCTCACTTCCATAGCACCACCAGAGGCTCCTGCTGCCACACCCCGGCTGGGGGCACTGCCCACCTCGGACAACATCACAGAGGAAGTCTCTGTGCACAGTACCATGTGGCCTCCCTCATCTCTGATGTTGTGCTAACTGTCCCCATCAGGGCCGGCCCTGAAGCTCAGTCAGTCTCCCAAACTGTGTCATTGATCCCCACTTATTGCTCCCACCGCTGAGTTGCTGGACGCCAGGTTATGGCCACTAACGTCCGTGTGAGTAATGGCTACTTGGATTGTCCTCCTGTCCGCGTTTGTACAGCCTTGAGCAGATCACACGTATCCTCCTAGTTGGCAGTCGAGAATCGAACTGGTCCAGGCTTGTAACTTTAAACAGATGCCCACCAGAACGGGAGTAGAGAGCAGCATTGCTCACTTCTAGACCGGCCATTAGCAACTAGCATCTGCTTTGCTGCCGCACCTGTTGTATGGGTCCAGACAAAGCTCCCAGTGACCTCTTCCCTCTTCCCAAGCTCGCCCCCTTTCCCTTTAGAGCACAGAGATGAGTACTTAAGGCCTAAATGCAGCTGAAAAGTGCTTAATGCAGGCAGTTGAGAGTGGAGGCCTGCACAGTGTCAGTGGTTATTACTTATGATATTTATGAGGCATTTTAAAGTTGTGGTCCTGCACGTCATTTCCTGTGCTAACATCTGTTTTCCTTGCTTTAGATGTGTCCGCATGAATGTAGCAGTGTGATCTAGTAGAACAGAGCTCTGGGTCTTAGTCCTGTCTTTCTTAAATGGTGTTCTTCCCTTGGGTGGGCAATTTGACATCCCTGGAGCTCAAAATTTTCTTGTCTGTGAAAGGAAGGTGATTGTACTTGTCTCGCATATTTCATGGAGCTAAGATGCTCAAGTGTGAAAGCACCTTAAACAACACCTTGTGAATAGGCTATTACTATTAATACTTGTGACACAGCAGCTCTGTGATTTCTTCATCTGTAAGCAGGGGACCCACACATGATTTCCAGAGAAATCTTTGAATTTTTCTTTGGGAAAAAATCTCCCCTTGGACATGCATTCATCTCTATCATTGGGAGTTTCTCCTTTATACAGAATTGAGATCCATCTTCGCACAGTTTAAAATAATTTCCCTGCTTTCTTTCTTTCTTCAGAGTGCAGCCGCTCCCCGCCGTGTCGTTTGTCCAGTCAGCAGAGCTATGAGTCATGTTGAGTTCCCTTTTTTCTAGCATCTGTGAACTGCTTTCTACCTAGAGCAAATGCTGTAAATAGGAAATTACCAGTAATAACACAGCCGAGGAGGAATGGTGCATGGTCCCTCTAACTGCAGAGGAAAAAAGACAAATTCACTATGTAACGTACATTTTCTTGCCTTACATGTTTTGTCGAGTATTTTTCCTTTTGGATGATTGTTCCTTTTTTTTTCTTGCTATGGGAATAAGTAGGGAAGGAGCAGAGAGTCCAGATAACCATCCCTACCACTTCTTGTCCTTTGCTTGAAGTTGGAGCTTGTAATCTACGTTTTCCCAATAGTGCATTCATTGTGGCTGGGACCGTGTTTTCTCTTAATGCTTCCTGGGCATGTAGACTGTGGTTCAGTCTCGCAGGACCCCAGCCTTTCTGTAGTGACAACACTTTTGGAGCCTGTTGTCCCTGGACAAATGTCCCCTGGGAAGCATCCGCAGCTCTACACTTGAGGCATCTCAGCTGTTCCCCCTAAAACCTAGTTGAGAGGAAAATGACAAGGAGAGAACAAATCCCCAGCCTCAGGTACAAGGGAAGGTTTTATCAGCGTGATTCTTACTTACCTTTATTTTCCCCTGCATTCCAGGAGGATTCACGTCAGTCCCTTCCTCCCCGCTTGCCCTCCTGTGAATTTTCTCCTCTGTGCTTTTGCTGTCCTGTACAACTCACTGTTTTCTCTTCTCTCTGGTAGGTCAGCAAAACTGGTGCCGAGGGAGCTGTTCTCGACGAAGCTAAAAATATCAATAAGTCTTTGTCTGCTCTTGGAAACGTGATCTCTGCCTTGGCAGAAGGGACAGTAAGTGATCCTGTCCCCATCTATTCAATGATATTATGAGAAGTCACCTTTTGAGTTCGTGTACTCTCTTTGCCACACACCCCAGAGATTCATTTGTTTTTGTTCAGAAAGGGACAGGGGGAAATCCTGGCTGTGGACGCCCTGCTTGCTGGGAAATCTAGCCCATTAAAATGTGTGAATGGTGATGCTAATTTCGTATGACCCGGGTGGTCCCGGAATGGGCATTGGAAACTTTGGCGAGATCCAAAGACCAGGCAACAGGTTTTTCTTTCACATGTTTCTAAGCCCAGCTCCCATCACTAACTTGCTTGCCTCTGTATTTTCTCTTTGAATGGGCTATAACAACCAATCTTTTTTCTTTTCCTAAACAGAAAACACACGTGCCATACCGGGACAGCAAGATGACTAGGATTCTTCAGGACTCTCTGGGCGGGAACTGTAGAACCACCATCGTTATTTGCTGTTCTCCCTCGGTATTCAATGAAGCTGAGACCAAGTCAACGCTAATGTTTGGACAAAGGTGGGCATGGCCTCTTGTAACCTATGCTCTGAGCTGGGTCTTAGGTGTTGGGAGTGAGTGGCGAGGGGCTAGGGTCAGAGAGGGAACAGAGTGGGGAAGCAAGCAGCCTGTTAGTAAATTGCATCTAGCAGGTGACCTGTAAACTTGAGACATCATTTACTGAGGCCAAAGGAACAATTATGTTTTAAAATAATGGGTAGGAATATGCCTCTCAAAGGTATGATGCTGAAAAAAAGACAACTCAAGCTTATTATAGATGTGATTGTTGGTTATTCCGTGGAGTGTTACTTTTGTTCGTCACGCAGTTAAGTCTCTCAGGTTCACAGGATTTCAAGTGTATATAACTCGACTGGTAACTGCCAGTCCTGGTAGTATGATTAGCGGTTCCACTACTACCAGTAAGGACTTCAGTATTTGGGATCCATTGCAAATTTGCTTGATAGAATAACTGAAACTTAGGTGATTGTAGAGTAGTTGCATAAATATAAAAGGGTGGGGAGAAGAAATACTGATACTTACCCTGGGGGTAGGAGATGCAGCATGTATGCTGAGGAAAGGGCAGGGTGGCCACCCTCTTCTCACCTTCAGAAATGTCCGAAGGAGATTTCCTAGATGTCTGAGAATTTTACGAGGTAGCCAGCAAGGGCAGTCAGTAATCCTACAACAGGGCTTCCCTGTGGCACAGTGGTTGAGAGTCCGCCTGCCGTTGCAGGGGACACGGGTTCGTGCCCCGGTCCAGGAAGATCCCACATGCCGCGGAGCGGCTGGGCCCGTGAGCCATGGCCACTGAGCCTGCGCGTCCAGAGCCTGTGCTCTGCAACGGGAGAGGCCACGACAGTGAGAGGCCCGCATACCGCAAAAAAAAAAAAAAAAAAGTAATCCTACAACAACATTCATGGGTATGGATTAGTTCATTCCTTCCTTTCTTGATCTTCAGTCATGGTCTGTCAGTTCCAGGTGTTGAGCCCCATCCTCCCTGCATGGCTGCCTCAGGTGCTAGTTCCCAGAGTGCTGGGGTGCTGTGGCTTGGGGCCATCTGAGCATCTTCCATGCTCAATGGGCTGAGCCTGAACCTGAGGTTGGGAGTTGTGGATTCTACTGCTGTCATTCCCTTCAAACAACTGTGTGATCTTTAGACAAGTTACCAGTTCTCTGCGGGCTCCAGCTGCCTTATGCACGGAGCACTCCCTCTGCCTTCCTCCTGGGAGTGTGTTGTGTGGTTATGCCTGAGAAATCGTTTAAGATGCCTAGCGAAAGGCCAGATGGTGGTCGGCTTTCTGAATGGGAGATTGTTACGGCTTGTTTAAACTGCATTAAACCCCAGTCATTTCCTGAACCCTCAACAGAACATAGAATTACCCAGTCATGGCACCTGTGGGATGTCTAAATAAATAATAATTACACTGAATGGTTGTAGAACTAGTATATCTTTTAAATTGGATTTGGGTCCTTTACTTCCTCTCAGATCACTTCCTTGATTAGTACAATGCTTAGGTCAATGGATTGCAGTAGGATAACACCTACTTTTTCTTAAGAGTCACAGAATACCTATAAACCTGTATCTGTTTATGGGAAACATAGAGTAGTGTGGGGATCATCCTGCCTGCCCCATCTCTCCTGGTTTCTTTTTTTGTTCGTTTTTTGTTTTTGCGGTACGCGGGCCTCTCACTGTTGTGGGCTCTCCCGTTGCGGAGCACAGGCTCCGGACGCGCAGGCTCAGCGGCCATGGCTCACGGGCCCAGCCGCTCCGCGGCATGTGGGATCTTCCCGGACCGGGACACGAACCCGTGTCCCCTGCATCGGCAGGCGGACCCTCAACCACTGCGCCACCAGGGAAGCCCACTAGCAGTTTTTTAAAGGAACTGGTGTGTGCCAGGCATGTCAAAATCCTCATAGAAATTCTATCAGGTAGGCATCTCTCCCCTTTGTGCAGAGGATGAAATTGAGGCTTTGGCTCCAAGCCATTAGGTCCTGCCCCTGAGACCACACAGCCAGTAAATATCTAAATGTGCAGGATGTTATAGGACCGAGACTATATCATTTGACCCACAGCCTCTTCCATGTGGGCTGCTTGATCAGGGACCTTGATGAGCACAGCCCTCTGGGGTCAGTTACTCCAGCTTTGAAGCTAAGCTCTGCTTCTCACCCATTTTTTTCTCTCATTTCCTTCTCTTGGAGCCTGAATCTCCTTGCCTATATGAAGAAATATAATAACACCTACTTCTGATAATTATTGGGAGGATTAAATGAGTTGCTTCAGTTTTTACGTAGCACAAGGGCTGGCACAGAATAAGGTGTCCAGTGATTGCAAGTCCCCCCTTTCCTCCATCTTTCAACAGGCTTGGGAAAGTCATGGTCATGTATGGGACTGGACTGAACATGACATAATGTACAAGGATATGGGTGTAATATAAGGATCAGGACTGAATGAAGTAGGAGTAGAATTAAATTTCTGGAGTGAATGATTAAAGAAATCCTGCTGAAGAAGACTTAAATAGACATTTCTCCAAAGAAGATACACAGATGGCCAACAAACACGTGAAAGGATGCTCAACATCACTAATCATTAGAGAAATGCAAATCAAAACTACAATGAGGTATCACCTCACACCAGTCAGAATGGCCATCATCAAATAATCTATAAGCAATAAATGCTAGAGAGGGTGTGGAGAAAGGGAACCCTTTTGCACTGTTGGTGGTAATGTAAACTGATACAGCCATTATGGAGAACAGATTCCTTAAAAAACTAAAAATAGAACTACCATACAACCCAGCAATCCCACTACTGGGCATATACCCTGAGAAAACCATAATTCGAAAAGAGTCACGTACTACAATGTTCACTGCAGCTCTATTTACAATAGCCAGGACATGGAAGCAACCTAAGCGTCCATTGACAGATGAATGGATCAAAAAGATGTGGCACAGGGCTTCCGTAGTGGCGCAGTGGTTGAGAGTCTGCCTGCAGATGCAGGGGACACGGGTTCGTGCCCCGGTTCGGGAAGACCCCACATGCTGTGGGGTGGCTAGGTCCGTGAGCCATGGCCGCTGAGCCTGCACGTTCGGAGCCTGTGCTCCGCAACGGAAGAGGCCACAGCAGTGAGAGGCCTGCGTACCGCAACAAAAAAAAAAAAGAAAGAAAAAAGATGTGGCACATATATACAATAAAAGAAACTAAACTGAGTTATTTGTAGTGAGGTGGATGGACCTAGAGACTGTCATACAGACTGAAGTAAGTCAGAAAGAGAAAAATAAATACCGTATTTATGGAATCTATATATAGATATATGGAATCTAAGAAAAAAGAGTCATTGTAAAGCAATTATGCTCCAATAAAGATGTTAAAAAATATAAAAATAAAAAGGCCCTTAGGATGCATGTTAAAGAAAAACAGAAATCCTGCTGATAATTTAGGATTCCAGGAAATAAATAGTATGTCAATTATATTTTCAAATGAAATAGGTTGGTCTATAATCTTTAGTCAGAGTCATCTGGATACTAGGCTCCATGAAGACAGGGACTAGTTTATTACCAGCCTCAGTTGTCCCAACAGGCACCTAGGACAACTAGGACACCGTAGTTGGTCAGCAGACAAATGTTATCAAAATGAATAGACAGATGAACCTAATGCTTATTATGTAGGAATCCCTAGAACATTAGAGCGGTTGCTGAACTATGACACCATTAGGTCCAGAAATTTGGTTGGGTTTCGATCTGGTTTGTTTTCCTGCCCTTAATTAGAAATGTGTGAAATTTTGTTCCCTTTCCTCCATCTTCGTGTTAGTTAATGGATTCTTCAAAGACATCTAACTTCTCTGTGGGACCAGTACCCGCTTTATTGTTAACTACACACATTGAACCCAATTACACGCAGACATGAGTCTGAACATCAGATTAGACATGTATCTGATAGCTAATGAGATTAAGCACTATGAACTCAGAAAAGACTGCTGGGCATCTCCCAAATTCAGTGTAACGAGTGTTCATGATATTCTTGTTGCAGGGGTGGCCAAACCTAAGGGCAGCATGAAGTTCCCTAGTTCTTGCCACGTGGTTCTTTCAAGGACACGAAGAAAGGCCATGTTTGTTGCTAGGCTATACTGTATTGATGTTCTGAATGAAACAGTAGTAGGTCCTTTGATACAGTAGAAACATGACAGAGTATACAGATGCCTGAGGGCAGCAGAGTCAAAAAGCCGTCCTCTGTTAGGAAGCGGAACACTTCCTGCTTTAAGGGATGGGGACTCAAATTAGAGCCCTTTCACCAATTTTTCTTTTTCATCTGGCTCCCAGAGTTTCATTTCTTAGTCTTTAATTAGTCTTCCGACGTACTTTTTTTGTTTGTTTTTTAAATAAATTTATTTATTTATTTTTATTTGTGTTGGGTCTTCGTTTCTGTGCGAGGGCTTTCTCTAGTTGCGGCAAGTGGGGTCCACTCTTCCTTGCGGTGCGTGGGCCTCTCACTGTTGCGGCCTCTCTTGTTGCGGAGCACAGGCTCCAGATGCGCAGGCTCAGTAGTGAAGTGCTGTCAGGCATACTGAAACCTTTGGAGGAAAGGTAATGCATTCTTTTTTTTTTTATCTTAATAAATTTATTTATTTAATTGCTGCATTGGGTCTTCATCGCTGCACTCAGGCTTCCTCTAGTTGTGGTGTGCGGGCTTCTCATTGTAGTGGTGTCTCTTGTTGCGGAGCACGGGCTCTAGGCACGTGGGCTTCAGTAGTTGTGGCACACGGGCTCAGTAGTTGTGGCTCACAGGCTCTAGAGCACAGGCTCAGTAGTCGTGGGGCACAGGATTAGTTGCTCCACGGCACGTGGGATCTTCCCGGATCAGGGCTTGAACCTGTATCCCCTGCATTGGCAGGCGGATTCTTAACCACTGCACCACCAGGGAAGTCCCCAAAGTACTTTTATAGTACTATTCAAAAAGGTTATTTTTAAGTTTTAGAAGTATGAAAATCACTCAGTTCACAATTATCAGATCACCCAATCATGGAAGCCTATTTAATGTACCTTGATTTGTGATGGTAATTAGGGAAAGGTGGGTCCCCAGGGGGCAGACCAGTCAGTTTAGAAAAAGCCTGAATCAGCACATTGTTGACACCAAGAGTTTGATTGATCCAGCATGAATAATTCAAAGGCTTTATTTATATGTTAAATGTGAAAGGAGAATGGATAGTTTAGGAAAAGTAATATTCTTTTCTCTTTTTCCGATATGCACTTTTTGAAAAAAAAATTGTGCCATTTCATGCTCGGTTTAATGGCAGCTGGATTAGGCAGAGCCTGGGTGGTGTGTGTGCAAAATGCATGTCCCCAGAGCATAAGAACAAGTTCCCTGCGGGACTAGAGCAAGCACTTTGGCCAAGGGAGATGCTTGGCTGCAGGTTTGACATAGGATGGAGAAAGAATCAAATCACCCCCTGTTGGAGGGCCTGTTGCCAAACACCAATAGGGTTAATTTTTGCTCTTGGAGGAGGAAACGCTGTGGATGACAGTTAGTTTAACCAGATGCCAAATCTTTATCCAAGCTGGTCATTTCTTAATGTCTCTCCGGAGATTAAAATTTTTCAAAAGACAAAATTTAAAGCTTTTAATTTCTCCTTCCCTACATCCCTGACTCATGGGCAGGGAAATGGCCTTACCGGGAAATGGAAAGGTGCTTTGCGGCAGTCATGTGTCCAGAAGAAGGTTAGGTGTTTTATATGGGAACGAGGACCCAGAGCAGATTAGAAGGTGTGATGGTTTTATGTGTTAACTTGACTAGGATGTAGTAGCCAATTATTTAATCAAACACTAACCTAGGTCTGAAATTTTTTTGTGGATACCATCTACCATTAGTTGACTTTAAGTAAAGCACATTATCCTCCATAATAGGGGTGAGGCTCATCCAATCAGATGAAGACATTAAGAGCAAAAACTGAGGTTTTCTGGAGAAGAAACTGCCTCAAGACTGTAGCATCGATTTCTGCCTGAGTTTCCAGTGAGACAATTTCAATAGATAGATAGATAGATAGATAGATTTCCTTCCTTCCTTCATCCCTCCCTCCCTCCCTCCCTCCCTCCATCCCTCCCTCCTTTTGGTTCTGTTTCTCTGGAGAACCCTGACTGATAGAGAGGGATGCTGGGCTACCCTCTTCCACCCCACAAGAGATCTCAGTCTCTTTATCTCTCTCTCATGCACACCATTCGCCATGTGGAATCATACATTACAGATTTATTCTATGCATTGAAGGTGTGGGTTTGTCTAGAGCTCCTTGTTCAAATGCCACTACTATCCTGGAGAGGATAAGAAAATGCTGAAAACAAGAGATAGGAAGTACCAAGAACAAACATCTTCCTGGCTGTTCCAGGGGAGGCCAAGGTAATTTGAAGAAACTCCAACAGTATGTAGTTTCTATATCATTTAGAACTGATCTTGGCCAGAAAGTACAAATATAGGCAATTATTCAGGAAGTAGGTGGGGATGGGATTTATCAGGACATAGAGATGCGAGGACAGAGGGGTAGAGTCTTCCTCTTTCCATCCTTCAGTGGAATATGTCAGTGTATCCTTTTCTGACGTAACTGTGTTTGTACGGAGATCTAGGTGGCGTATGTACTGTGGCCTCTGCTCTCTGTCTGCTATGCTTGGTCTGCCTTCTCCAAAATTGGTTAACATTCATTAGCTTTGAGATCTTTTAAAAACTGCGTATCCTTGTTCCCTCCCTATGGGGAGAAGAGATATTATATCTGGTGCAGGCCTAGATCATATTATTTAAGTGGTGCTTATCTCTCTAAAGAAAGCTGAAACAAAGAAAAACTGCAAAACAGAAACCCTGATCATTGTACCTTTAAGATTTGACTCATTCCTGCCAAGTATGTCTTGCTATTAAGCTGTAAACCTAATATCAATTAAGGTTCTTCCCCTAACTAGCCTTTGGTTAGGATTTTGCTCAGTGTCTGCTGTGGTCATAGCTTGTGGAACAGGCGTTTATTTCTGTATACAGCTTAGGGGATCTGGTTGAAAAACCAAACTGAGGATCTCTGAAAGTGAAGACCCAAGATACTTTGTGCTCCCTTGTGAGTGATGAGGTCACACTGGATTAATCATATGTTAGCAGAGTGAGATTGACCCATAAAGGTGATGAATGAGTAGTCAGTTCATGGCTATGGTAAGGCTCCCATGGATTATTGGGGTTTTTTTCCCGTATCAAGGAGGTGATGTCTCAAAACTATAGGGCTGGGTGGTATTGCTATTGCTATATAGCTTCAGCTAGAAAAAATGATAAAAGCTGCCTTAAGAGCATTTCTTAATTTCTGCTATCCCATCAATTTTATGTTTCCTTGTTAGCTACCTGAAATCCTTTTGCAAACCAGGCTGAGCAGGAAATGCTCATGGGTCCTGGCACTGTGTCCTGAGTGCCCAGGATCCATGTTTATTCACTGTGTTTGAACAGAGGGTCCAGATGTAACACTGCTTAGTGTGATTGACAGCTAGCACGTATGTGGAAAATACCAAAATAAAAGAGCAATGAGTATGAGAGCCGGAAGACACTTGGACATGCTCTACGGTGAACAAGGCAAAAACAAAACAAAACAAAACAAAACTCATCAGACCACTAGCTAATCCACACTGGCGGCAAAATTAGATAGAACCTAATCATTAGGCCCTTTTACTCTGTAGATTTTCCTAAAGTTCATGGTAAGAAGCAACAAGAGATTATAGATGTTCATCATCCTTTTATTCTAGGTCTCTTGTGAGAGCAAGGGACCAAGACACTCTTTATTTCATTTTGCAAGGTTGGTTTCAACCTCCTAGATAGGAGAATATTTGTTCTATTAAAAAGAAATAAATCCAGGCACAGAAGTTCAGTATCTCTCTTAGTAACTCTTGTTTCTTCCACAATTTAGAAATATTTGTATCTGACTTGATTTCTTTCCACATCAGTTTATTTTTCTTAACTCATTTTTGTTGAATATAGCATACATATAGTAAAATATATTTAAGTATGCAACTCAGTAAAAATTTAAATATACATGTATATTCACATGTAACCACCACCTGGCATCTTAGAAGCCTCTCTTTGAACCCTCCCAGTCAGTACCCAACTCTCAAGGGTAAGTGGCATTCTGACTTCTGTCAACTTAGATTACTGTTTGCTGTCTTTGAACTTGATACAAATAAAAACATGCAGTATTATTTTGTATCTGGCTTCTTTTATGCAACATTGTATCTTTGAAGTACACTACATTGTTAGGTGTAGGAGTAGTTTAGTTTTCAGAGTTATATAATATTTTGTTATGAATATGGTATGTATGTATCCATGCTACTGTTGATGGTTATTTGTATTGTTTTCAGCTTGTGGCTATTATAAATGAAGTTGCTATGACATTCGTTGTCATGTCTTTAGGTGAACATATGTCCTCATTTCTGTCTGTTATATACCTATGAGTGGAATTGCTAGCTCACAGGATATAAGATATTTAGTTTTAATAGATAGTACCAAAGAGTTTTCTAAAATGATTGGAATAGCTTATACTCCCTCTAGTAGCAATTGAGTATTATAGTCACTGCACATCCTCATCAACACTTGGTATTATCAGTTTAAAATTTTTTAACCATCCTATTGGGTGTGTAAAAGTATCTTACTGTCATTTTATTTTGCATTTCCCTGAAGGCTAATGTTGTTCGGCACCCTTTGTGGGTGGTATTTATTGGCACTTCTTTTGTGAAGTTCCTATTCAGATCTTTGCCCAGTGTTTTCACCAGTTGTCTGCTTTTTTTCTGATTGATTTATAGGGATTATTCTGGATAAGTCCTTTGGCAGATATATGGATTGTTTATATCTTCTCTCACTTTGCAGCGTATGTTTTAATTCTTTTAATGGTGACTTTTAATGAAGAGAGGGTTTTAAATTTTTATGAAGTCAAATTTATCTTTTTTTCTATTCTATTTAAGAAATTAATCTTTGCCTACCCCAAGGTCTTAAAGATACTCTCCTGTTTTCTTCTAGCAGCTTTATTGTTTTACCTTTCATGTTTATGCATATGATTCATCTGTAATAGAATTTTTTATATGTTATTGGGGGAGTTGATAAAGATCGTCACCTCCACCCCTGCCCCAGCACTGTGTACTGAAAGGACCATCCCTTCCGTCTGTGCTGTATACGCACCTTTGTTGTAAATCAAATGGCTACATAGCTGAGTGTCTGTTTCTGGATAATCTATTCTGTTTCTATTCTAAAGTTTCTGGACTATTTAATCAGTTTCAATTACTGTGGCTTTATAATATGTTGATATTCCATCCTCTAGCTTTGTCCTTCAAAACTGTCTTTGCTATTCTTGGCCCTCTTTATTTTTATTATAAATCTTAGAATTAGGTTGTCAATTTCTACAGACACATGCAAAACTCCTGAGATTTTATTTCAGATTCTTTTAAATCTGTAGAACACTTCTGGGATAATTAATCTCTCTCCCAATCAGTGTTAGCTGATTTCTTCATGTTCTACCTTTAGTGGATGGAGAGGCATGATGTTTTTGCCTCATTTGGGACTGAATGGAGTCTGTCTAGGACAGCAGCAGGAGACATGGTTTCCCACCATTGTTCTCAGTTCCAAATGGGAGTTGGGTTGTGTATCTTCCATCTGCTCCTCTGGATTGTTTCTGTACCATCTCTGCTCTGCTCTGTGCCCTGGGACAGTGACCAGTCTGGACAGCTACAATGGGCTCCCTTGCCTCTGGCTTCTAGTTAGTTTCCACCAATGGGGAAGGAACATGGGCAGGCAGTCATAAGGAGAGGAGTGAGGTCAGGGTATTAATTTCTTGACTCCTTCCCTGAAGGGTCACTTTGAGTTGGCTGTGTTCTTAGACCAAAGGCTGTTACAGCTTCTACTGGGAAGCCTTCTTCTTTTTTTTTAAGGGTTAAAAAATTTTTTTAATTTGTTCTCTTTTTTAAAAATTGAAGTACAGTTGATGTACAATATTATATAATTACAGGTGTACAAAACAGTGATTCACAATTTTTAAAGGTTATACTCCATTTATAGTTATTATAAAATATGGGCTATATTCCCTGTGCTATACAATATATCCTTGTAGCATATTTATTTTATGCATTGTGGTTTGTACCTCTTAATCCCCTACCCCTATCTTGCCCCTCCCCACTTCCCTCTCCCCACTGGTAACCACTAGTTCGTTCTCTGTATCTGTGAGTATGGACAGCCTTCTTCTTATAGCTCCCTCCCTCTGGGACCCCTTTAGCCTAAGGGTGGTAACGGCACCTCCATCACTAATGTGGGGTACCCATTATCCCTTGTTATTTCCCATCACCCTTCCCATACCTTTGTTAAGCTCTTCCCAATTTGAGTAGACTGTCTCTTGCCAGGACTCAAATTACTACAGAAGTGGGAGAAAAAGAATTTTCTCAACAACTTAAAAGAACTTTGAGAATGAGGTTCAGCTATACAAGGGATAACCTCGTTGGGTCCGCTCACAAAATTGGACTTCTGGCTAAACCTGCCTGAGTATAGCATAAAGGCTCTACTCTTCTCTTTCTAGTATCACTGGAAATCAAGAGACTCTTTATGATGTAAAAAGTAAGATTAGTAGCCTTGGACTTCCCTGGTGGTGCAGTGGTTGAGAATCTGCCTGCCGGGCTTCCCTGGTGGCGCAGTGGTTGAGAGTCCGCCTGCAAATGCAGGGGACACGGGTTCGTGCCCCGGTCCAGGAAGATCCCACATGCCACGGAGCGGCTGGGCCCGTGAGCCATGGCCGCTGAGCCTGCGCGTCCGGAGCCTGTGCTCCACGACGGGAGAGGCCACAACAGTGAGAGGCCCGCGTACCGCAAAAACAAAACAAAACAAAAAACAAACAAGAAAAAGAATCAGCCTGCTAATGCAGGGGACACGGGTTCGAGCCCTGATCTGGGAAGATCCCACATGCCGCAGAGCAACTAAGCCCATGCGCCACAACTACTGAGCCTGTGCTCTAGATCCCGCAAGCCACAACTGCTGAGCCTGTGTGCCACAACTGCTGAAGCCCACACACCTGGAGCCCATGCTCCACAACAAGAGAAGCCACCACAGTGAGAAGCCTGCACACCACAACAAAGAGCAGCCCCTGCTCGCCACAACTAGAGAAAGCCCGTGTGCAGCAACAAAGACCCAACGCAGAAATGAAGGAAGGGAGGGAGGGAGGGAGGAAGGAAGGAAGGAAGGAAGGAAGAAATGTTAAAAAAAAAAAAAAGATTAGTATCCTCAAAGTATACCCTTAAATGTCCACAAGCATTTCAGCCATAGGTTATTGTTCACTTTCTTACTAACCTAAGTTGGTAATGGATGCTGCAGTGTTTGTGCTTATATCTGAGAAACACCCACGACACTGCCTGAGGATGTTAGAAGGTGAGGTGAAAGTGTCAAATCTGCATAGACTTTAAAGTAGCAATAAGATTGCTGTTATTTGAAAAATTAGAGTTGAAGCACTTCTGGGGACAGCAACCTTAAGCTACAGTGAGGGAGGGAGAATTACACTGAAATGATTACATTGAAATCATTTAACTCCTCTTTTGACAGTTGGGTGATTTAGTTGTCTGCTTTAGGAATTAATTTTTGGAATGACGTCTGCAGCACTGGTGAGGACTGCTGAATTTCTTTCACTGAAATAGAAATCATGTCCAAAATGTCATTTCATGACAACAGCAATTAACCCGAATCACACATCAGATAGTGCCAGCAAATGTGACAGGACAAGAACTGGTGGGAGTTTAAAATGAAAAAGTCAATAGCAAATAAAACAGGATATCACATATTTTTAAATGAAGTTTGTACTTCTTCAGAAGTATGCAATAAGTGGAATTCTGCCATCGTCAATTTACTTTTTTTTTTTTTTTTTTGTGGTACGCGGGCCTCTCACTGTTGTGGCCTCTCCCGTTGCGGAGCACAGGCTCCGGACGCGCAGGCTCAGCGGCCATGGCTCACGGGCCCAGCCGTTCCGCGGCATGTGGGATCTTCCCGGACCAGGGCACAAACCCGTGTCCCCTGCATCGGCAGACAGACTCTCAACCACTGGGCCACCAGGGAAGCCCTACTTTTTTCTTTTTAAACATCTTTATTGGAGTATAATTACCTTACAATGGTGTGTTAGTTTCTGCTTTATAACAAAGTGAATCAGTTATACATATGTCCCCATACCTCTTCCTTCTTGCATCTCCCTCCATCAATTTACTTTTTAATTGGACAGATCTGCTTATGTGTTCATTTCTGTGCATAAGTCAGTGAATCATGTATTTGGTTTTCATTACTGGCTGGAGCCCCCAGTGACTTAACTCTCACTTCTTGCTCCCTTGAGATACTGTCCAAAAATCCACTGTGGCATCACACTCCATCCCAGGCCATCCATCCTAGGAGGCCACTCCATCTCTTATACCCCAAGTAGCAAAATGGTGTCCATTAGACATGTTTGTTTGTCCCACACATCATTCTGAAGAATTGTCTTAAGCTGGGAGATACAAATAAAAATCTTAATTTCTGACTTTTCTTGAGAAAAGTGGGCCCTCCACTCGTACTTGGTGACAGTTGCCTGGGTGGTGGGGAAGGATGTGCCCGGCAGGGAGCCACGGTCTCACCTGGCCAGGCTGAGTTCATAAAGTGACCCACCTGTCTCGGGTGTCATGTGTTGGCATGTGTTAAACACATCAGGGATGATTCTAGGTACCAAATGTGGGTAAGAGAAACAGCTGATTTGTCTGTGTATTTATTGGTATGAGAAACTGTAAGCTCCAAGGCCAGAGACCTTGTCTCGTTTGTCTTGGTATATCCCCAGTGTTTCATAGTTAACTGAATTGAAAGAAAGCTCTACTTGGGCAGATGAATCTGGTAGTGGTATGTAAGATGCTTAAAGGAGGATGCTGAATGTTTGAAAAACGCTATAACCGTAAGTTGTTACTGAGAACATAGACCAAGGTGGTGGCAGAGGGAATAGAGAAAGACCCCAAGAGATAATTCGAATGAAAATCCTGGGGCTTCCCTGGTGGCGCAGTGGTTAAGAATCCACCTGCCAGTGCAGGGGACACGGGTTCGAGCCCTGGTCCCGGAAGATCCCACATGCCGCAGAGCAGCTAAGCCCGTGCACCACAACTACTGAAGCCCGTGCACCTAGAGCCCGTGCTCCACAACAAGAGAAACCACCGCAATGAGAAGCCCGTGCACCGTAACAAAGAGTAGCCCCCGCTCGCCGCAACTAGAGAAAGCCCGGGTGCCGCAAGTAGAGAAAGCCCATGCGCAGCAACAAAGACCCAACGTAACCATAAATAAATAAATAAATTCATTAAAAAAAAGGAAAGAAAATCCCATTGGATCTAGAGACGGGCAGGAAGTAAACGAGAAATAAAAACGGAAAGGTGAGTTTAGAGCCTTAGGAATAATGGTGCCATTAATACAGCTAGGAGGGTGATAGGTAAAAGTTCCAGGGTCCCTCGTGCTCCCCAAGTCCCAATCTTCTGGCGTGAAAGGAATTTGAGGCTTAATTATATTCATGATTTAGCAAATGCTAGTAGCTATGCTCAGAATTTTTCCCTTATGTTTTTCACCCCAGGGCTAAGACCATCAAGAATACAGTCTCTGTGAACCTGGAGCTGACAGCGGAAGAATGGAAGAAGAAATATGAAAAAGAGAAAGAGAAAAACAAGACTTTGAAGAATGTTCTCCAGCATCTGGAGATGGAGCTAAACAGGTGGAGAAATGGTAAGGAGGAATGAGGCATGAGCGTGTGCTCTTTTTCCCCCTACAGCTGTTGGCATCCTGGGGCACTTGGGAAAGAGTGGATGACGGTGGAGCTTGGTCCTGCCTTGCAACCGCCCATGTGAACAAGCAGATATTGTCTTATTCCCTAGCAGTCAGTCACTCCCGCCCCACCCCATCACTTGGCTGATGTATATTCTTTTTTTTTTTGACCCAAACTCCCCGATGTCTTTTGGGGGAAGGGTTTTTAAATTTTTTAAAATTTATTTTTGGGCTGCGTTGGGTCTTTGTTGCTGTGCGTGGGCTTTCTCTAGTTGCGGTGAGCGGGGTCTACTCTTTGTTGTGGAGCGTGGGCTGCTCATTGTGGTGGCTTCTCTTGTTGCAGAGCACAGGCTCTAGGTGTGCAGGCTTCAGTAGTTGTGGCTCGCGGGCTCTAGAGCGCAGGCTCAGTAGTCGTGGCACGTGGGCTTAGTTGCTCCGCGGCATGTGGGATCTTCCCGGACCAGGGCTCGAACCCGTGTCCCGTGCATTGGCAGGCGGATTCTTAACCACTGCACCACCAGGGAAGCGCCTGACATACATGCTTAGTGTGGGCAAGTGACTGTTTGTTTACAAGGTTCCCTTAATCTTTTTGCAATGAGATGCGCCTCTGTCTGTCACTGTAATTCACTCCCTGGTAGCCATATTTGAGGTTTAGAGGGCAGTGCCCAGGACTTTGGGGGCTCTGATTGCTTTTGATTAAATGAAAAATATCATTCTCTCCTATGTGAGTCTTGTAATCGATTTGGGGTTAAAAGTCACCACTAGCAAATATTTGCATTTTTATTTGCCCAATTCATCGTCATGCTCTGCTTCTTCAGAGCCAGAAATAGGGGATTCCTGAAGAAACTCTGTCCTAAAATGGAGGCTTAAAGGCTTGTTTCGTGACTCATTTTTCTTTTTCCCTGAAACATTCTCTTTGGTTTGTTCTGCTCAAAGAAAACAGCTCAGAGGGCTGACATGCAGTGGTGGGTGGGTTGTGGGAGAGGTGCTGAAGAAGGGTTTCCAGATCCAGGCTCAGACAGATTATTTTAATGGTTTTCGCTTGGTGACGGAGGTTAGAAGGTAGCAGTCCCCCCCCCCCTTTTTTTTTCACTGAAACAAGGCAGCATGGTGCGTGTGTAGGGGAATAGTGGAGAGTTGGAGGTTGTCCTTCAGATTCTCTGCTGCCACGTTTGGTACTTATTTCAGGTGCTGCATCAGATCTCAGTCTTGGGTAAGTGCAGGAGCCTAGGGATGGCTGTGCAGGTTTGGCAGGTAACCTGCCTGCTTATAACTGCGGAGTTAGCAGCACATCGTCTTGTGATTATATGTTTGCCACTGTTTTTGCTAGGAAGGGTGGGGTGTCCATGAGCTGCTGTTCAATTGAAAAAACAATTACGTGGGCGACCAGGATTCAAGAGAGGTTCAAGAAATGACCTAGTAGCCTAAATAACACAATTCTTTTCTTTTGGGGAGATTTTCTAGCTGCATAAGTGTTTTGAAGGCTGCTGGAATTACTGAATAATTCAGCACCTGCAGCTGGTGGATGATTCCTTGCAATTTGGCAGGAGTAGGAGAGTAGGGAGGAGTGCTTGGCAAGGCAGGGAGTGGCTGTATGAAATTTTGTTCTATTTCTGGGATTCTCTTGGGTCACTTCTCTGCTGGGCAACTGGAACCGACAAGGGGAGGGGGAACTGGCCTTAGAAACACTGTGCTGTAGGCAACTAACCTTGTGTTTTTCTTTTCTTTCCTGTCCTTTGCCAAGCTCCAACCCTCCAGTTCTCCATCCCTTAGTCAGCTGTCCTCTGGGGTCTGCCCACTGCCCTGTTTGCCTAACCCACGCTCATGCCTTGCATCTCTTTTGGGTGCTGTCTCCTGCTCTTGGATTGCTCACTTGACATCATTTTAATTCTTTGTCCCACCCCGCAGATCCACTCAGAAATTTACTGTTTTCCATGCCCTATAGGGTGAGATCCTACCTAAGCCCTTAACTTACATAATTCAGGAGAACTAATGTATGGTTTCTGACACGTGATAGACTTTCATAAATGTCTGTTAAGTAAGCATGTGTTTAATGCAGTGCCGGAGGTTAAAGGGTGAGCAGTCAGGCATGGTCTCTGCCCTCACGGAACTTACAGGCTGGTGGGGGAGATAGTCTCCAACCGCGACGAATAACCGTGTGATGCTAGTCTGTGCTGTTCATCAAGAAGGGAAAGTATAAGGTGCTAAGAGTTATTACAGCAGAGGGCCCTGAGCTTGACTCAAGTCAGCAAAGATTTCCCCAATAAGCGACCTAGGGAATAAGATCTGAGAGAAACAGAGCAGTTAGCTGAGCAAAATAGGTGAGGGTGGAAGTGCGGATAGGGTGGGAGGAGCCAGGTTTACGATGACCCTGATGGGACGGGAGCGAAGGCCAGTGTGGAGATCTGGGGCTGGGCGAGACGGACTGAGATGGGTGAGAGAGGGACAGGCAGGCCCGTACAGGGCTATGTAGTCCTTGTTCAGGATTGTGGTCATTATCTTGGGAGCAGTGAGAAGCCATTCAAGGTTATTCAGCTGCAGATGGTATGATGAGATTTACATTTTTGAAGATCCATTGGTTGTGTTGGAGGATGGACTGGAGGGTGTGGGAGGAGGGCTAGGACCTGGGGTGGTCTTCCAGAGATGACATTATAGTCGTTGAATTGAGAGACAGGGCAGTGGAAAGGGAGAGAGATGGACGGACCGGAGACGTATTTAGGAGGTGAAATCAGCAATGCTTGGTGAGGAGTAAGCCGTAGGGAGAGAGAGTGTCAAGTTTTCTAGCTTGCTGAGTCGGATGGAGGGCAGAAGTGCTCCCTGAGACAAGAAACACAGGGGGAGAACCAGAAGGGAGGCGAGGGAGGTGAGAAGGGAGTTTGAAGTGCCCATGTAACATCCAGGTGAAAATGCCAAATAAGAAGTTAGGTCTGGAGCTCAGGGGATCTGCCATGGATCTTCTGGAGGTAATTGAAGGCATAGGTAGGGGTGAGGTCCTGTATAGACTCCCGAAGAGAGGAGAGGGAAGAGAAGAGGAAGGGTCTTGAGAGACCCCTCCACTCACCCCCACCATTACCATGTAATCACTGAGTGATTAAGAGTAGGGAGATCGATGCAGCTCTCCTGTCCGGCAAGCTAACACTTTTTTTTTCTGGAAGCAAAAGTTTTCAAATGTAGAGAACCTACTGTAGTGGTATAAAAATGTCAGGCAGGAAAGGAGACAGGTGGACGCATGGTGGAGTGGTCCTTTTACCAGGTATGAATGAAGAACTATTTTAAGGATTAACTGCACATCCAACAAAACCCGGAGGCTTTCTGTCCTGTTCTGAGAGACTAGGTGTTTAATCCTCCGGCAGCCCTTGAGGCAGGATAGGAGACTCGCCCAAGGTGACTCCACGGGGCGCTTGACTCCTGAATTCATTCTCTTTCCCTTGTGGGTGCAGCCTGCGTGCCGCCCTGCTGGTTTGTGTTTAGGCCACGGAGGTGAGTGTGAAAAAAAGGGACTGGAATTCCTTCCGTGGTGTCCCGTGCACCCTGATTCCTCATGGTCACGAGGGCACGGCTGGGATGTGTCAACTAGAGAGCAGGGATTTTGAAAGGTGGAGTGGAGAGAAGAGGCAGTGCCCTCCACTACAACCCAAGCGGCAGGATATTTCCAACTTGCTTCTGAAATCTGGTACGCACCTTGGTTCTAAACGTGTGGGAGGGCAGCCGCTGAGTTCACTGCAGTGACGGCTACACATGGATATTCCCGGGTTGCAGTCAGAATGTGATAAAGGAGCGTTGTTCAGCTGTGTGCACCCTCCCTAGGGAAAAAGGTTCCTTTCCGCACAGTGTTTATCATTTAAAAATTTGGCTGCCCCACTCCAGCGGTAGGAGAGCAGGAGAGGAGGAGTGTAGCAAGGAAAAGCATGCATATGTGTGCATGCCTGTGCTTTTGCCTGTTTGTTGTTACACAGAATGAGGTAGGAATACAAAGGAGTAGGAGAGGCAAAATAATATGATGTCTCAGCGGCCAGTTGGGCCCAGGCAGATACTGTAAATAAGTGAAGAGCAGTACGTCTGATACAGTTGGCCACAGGAGAGAGCATTCCCTGCCCAAAGTCATTCAAAAGCCATGAAATACTATCCTATTACGTGCCTGTAGGCTGGTCCTCGCCCCATCCCCACCTATATTCTTATAGCGTAATGGGCTACTTCCGATGCAAGGCTGGCGGTTTTCTCCACTGGGTGTAGTAGAACATTGATTCTCAGAACATGGCCTGGGACTCGTAGTAATGCGCATACCACACCAAGCCTTAATTCATTTCTGCCACTGCCGTTCAGGCAGCGTGGCCCAGGGCATGTGCGTGGGAGCTTAAGGGGGTGGGGGGAGTCATACCTTGTTTTTTTTATTTTGGTTTGTTTTGCGGTACGTGGGCGTCTCACTGTTGTGGCCTCTCCCGTTGCGGAGCACAGGCTCCGGACGCACAGGCTCGGGGGCCATGGTTCACGGGCCCAGCCGCTCCGCGGCATGTGGGATCTTCCCGGACTGGGGCACAAACCCGTGTCCCCTGCATTGGCAGGCGGACTCTCAACCACTGCGCCACCAGGGAAGCCCTCACACCTTGTTTTTACAAAGCAGGAGTGGGGAGAACCCTCCACTCTCCTGGCTCCATTCCCCACTGGGCCAGTGAAGGTCCTGCCAGCTTAAACAAAAAGAGAAAGCAGGGAACTACATTCAGTATCTTGTAATAACCTATAACGGATAAGAATCTGAGAAAGAATAGACGTGTATGTATAACTGAATCACTTTGGTGTATGCCTGAAACTAACACAACTTTGTAAATCAGCTCTTCTTCAGTTAAAAAAAAAAAGAAGGCTATGAGTGACTCACAGAACCGAAAGAACAGCTGAGGAACTGGGCTTATAAGGGGCCACACCTGGAGTGGATCCCCTCTAAATGTGTTTCCATCCTCGTCTCGTGCGTTGGAGACCCAGAGGCCCTGGAGAGTTAGAGGATACTGCGCTGGGTGGTGTGCTTTGTCTGGGGAACGACAGGACACCCTGATGTGTTGTCTGACCAAAACTACATGCACTGGAGAGGGTAATTCCTCACAAGGCAGTCAAGGTGCTGTTGTGAGAGTGGCTGTTGAGTGTCTGAAAAACAACACATGCCCACCACAATCTCCTAGTGACATCTTGTGGGCTAAAATCGACGGGCAGTCTTTCTGCAAATCTGGAGGCTCTGCTGGCAACTTTAGCCTCATGAAAATTTGTTCAGCCTACTTGCTTAAGGACAGATAGAGGGAGTGGGCAGCTGTCAGAAATAGGATCTTTCTTTTTTTCCAGCTCTGTTGCTTGTTGATCGGATGTACAGAAAGGATTTGAACCATCCTGTAAGTGGGGATAGATTTAGGTAGTTCAGCTTCCAGTTCACCGCTGCCCCCTCCTCCTCAATCCATCAAAAAGACTCTAGACAAGAGGATGGGGAAGGAGGGCTGAAGGCCCAGGGGCATGATGCTTAGAGAGGGGTTGAGTCCATAGTTGCCAGTCTCTGCCAGGTCAGTCATTACACATGCCCTCTTCTCTGGTACTTCTTTGAATTTTGTTCTTAAAAAAAATGATAACTTTTTACAAGGGCTTCAGTCAGAAAAAGAGGCCCTGAATATCCAGGTGTCAGAAGTGCAGGGAAATGACCTGATGAAACTGCATATCTGCAGCATCTCTTGCATAATATAATATTTTCTAACAGAGTGGATGTAGATTTACCCCATCTGCTGAAGTCCTGCAAAGAAATTATTTCATCACAATCTGAGAAGGTGTGGAAAAATCAGTAATCTCTAGAGCAGATTTGTTCTCCAGACTTAAAACCTGCCAGGCCAGCAGGCTTGTTTCTCCAAGTAGCTAAATCTGTAACCTCGAGGCTGATGGGGGCTCTGTGGAACTGTGCAGCCTCCGTAGTTTGGACCCAATTTGCTTTTTTTGGCATTAAATATGTAGAAGATGCTGGCCCCCCTCTCAGACTCATGATTATTGTAGAACTCCAGAAGTTAGCATTTCATTTGAGAGGTCTAATTTGTTAGGCCCTCTTCCTTCTTTTGAGAGCACAACGAAACACTAATAGGAATACTGATCGCTAGGAGAATCGTGTGGCCTGTTTAAGAAGAATGTAAAGAGGATGCTGAGTCCTGGGTGACCAGTTTATTAGAAAATTACTGTAGAAAGGATTAGAGAATGTCTTAAACTTCTTACAATATCTTGAGGAAATAGGGTAAAAGCTGCTCTTTGAGTGCAAAATAATCCCATAAAGGAATGATTTTTTTTAAACCTCCCATTTATATAATGACATCTTGTATCCAGCTGCCCATCTGGCAACTTAAAGGTTTCCTTTTCGTTTCTTTGATATAGAAATTACCTGCCATTAGGTCTGCCACTGGGCCTGTTTAATTGGTATTAAAAGAGAGTGCCTCCTTTGCCAGATCTGATCTGGTTTCTGGCGGAAGCTGTGAGTGACCAGCCAATCTTTGCCCTGGAGCTGCAGAGAGAAGCCAATTACCTTACTATGTTCTCCAGAGGCTGTAGGGACTCAACTTATGAAAAGGATAACTAGCTTGTTGCTACTTCATGTGTGAAATTTTAATGAATTACTGGCAGCCTAATGGTTTTCTTTCTTTCTTTTTTTTTTTTTTGAAAAAAACAAAACCCCCAAAAGCCTGTTTTAGCATTTTTTAACTAATAGCACTAACAAGAATTTTTGATTAGTCTGTCATTCTTGTTTATTGCAATTGATGGATTTCTACTTCTTGTGGAAATGTTATTTATGCCCTCTGGGGGGTTTTCATTTTATAATTAAAGTGCTCTGCAACCTTATAGGTATGCTCCAACTGAATGCTCCTGTGTACACACAAATGGTTTTAGTCCTTAAAGGTAATTACATCTGACAATAGGAAATTAGGAAATGCCAGAATGCTTATGTAAAAAAGGGAAATGTTTCTTGGGGGGGGTGGGAGGCGGAGTTTTCATTCTAAAATAGCAGATGCTTTACAATATTATAAGCTCTTTCCTTATAAATCCTCAAGGGATAAACTAAGAGAAATTTGCTTTTCATGTAAAGGAGAATAAAAATAGATGCTAATCTTCATTTGTGATCCTTTTCTTGTTCTCCTACCTCCAGATTTTAGGGCATTATTTCTCCAGGGTTTGTTTGCAGCTATCTTCTGTGTTACAATCAGTTATTCCATAATCACCTCACGGGGGCTTCTCCGGAGACCCTATCCACTGCATTGCAGGGAATATTCTCCATTAATGCTGTGAGATTGCCATGGAGACAGATTGCCTAGTGTCAGGTCCTGCATAGTGCTGGGAATTTACAATCCCCAGACGCGTCTGTGAGCTGGACAGTGTAGTTACCAGGGACGCTTCTGGAAGTCATTTGCTCGGTCCTTTGAAGGGCAGCGGTGTTTGGGAAAACCTGTTCTTGGTTCCTCTCTGGGCAAGAGCTGTGCTCTCCCCCAGACACCCTCTGCTTTTGTTCCTGTGTGTTGCTTTGTTCTTCTCGGCCTGAACGGCTGCTGCAAAAAATAATACTGACTGCCTGACCTTTAGAATAAAAACTGGGATGGGCTCGCTGTTTAGATGTAGTTTTGTGGGGGACATGTTGATGCTTCGATTCAGAGAATTGTTCAAGGGAAACCAGAAAACCTGCTATAGGTTTCAAATATTGTTTTCACAATAATAAAAATAACCCAGGCTAGTGGGAAGCAGCGGCATAGCGCCCGGAGATCAGCTTGGTGCTTCGTGACCACCTAGAGGGGTGGGATAGGGAGGGTGGGAGGGAGATGCAAGAGGGAGGGGATATGGGGATATATGTGTACGTATAGCTGACTCACTTTGTTATGCAGCAGACGCTAACACAACATTGTAAAGCAATTATACTCCAATAAAGATGTTAAAAATAAATAAACCCTAAAGGCACTACTCGTATGGCTGTATTGTATTTTTGGGGGGAACTGAGCTCTAACTACCAAAGGTATTGTGAAGACCCCAGAAACACTAATCTCAGGATAAGTAAAAATGATATTTTATCTGCAAAACCTAAAAAGTTGACAATTCGTCAGGAAGAGGAGGGGATAAGAGATGGACTTTTGTGTTTTTTACATATACTAGTTTAATTAATCTTTAGAACAGTGCTGTGTTAAAGGCATTGTTATTTCTTCACCTTTACAAAAAGCGAGAGGTTAAGCAGGAAATGGCTTGATAGGTGGCTTAGTGTCCCACTGACCATGTTTATGCAGTGTCTGTTGGTCACTTTCAGGTGCCTCAGAGCAGTGTTGGCTAGCTTGTTGAACCTCTCTAAACTGGGACAAGTCTGGAACTTTGTAATGCTATAACTTCTCAGTGGAAGACGAGGGCAGTTTTAGGGGTAGTCAAGCCTGTGACTTTTGGTTAGAGCAGGTCACCCACTGCTAGGTTGTGGGATTCATCCCTGACTCCTGCCCACCCAGACAAACGGAAATACACACTGGGCAACTCCTTAGCTCACCCCAACCTCACGATATCACTGCCTCTGTGGCCATTTGGAACCAAAGAATGCAGGGAATATGTCCTTTTCAGATGTTTTTGTATCTTACCTCTGGACTTGGGCTGAATTGGCCTGTGGACAATATGACTATATTCTGGCTGGTTTCTGGTCTAGTGCAGTTAAGAATTTCATCTTCAATATGCTTTAGCTGGAAGATCAATTCATACTGCACTGGATTGCCCTGTTCACAAATTTCAGAAGCTAGGATTGAAAAATTAGAGAGAGATACAGTCATGATCCGAGTGGGGGAAGGACATTTACCAAAGTGTTAGTGGTGAAATTCTCTAGAGAAGGAACAGAGTTGGGAGGTAGAGGAGAAGGAGGGCGAAAGTTTTAGTATATCCTCTATGGTTAAAAAAAGATATTTACATATATATTTTTATAATTTTATATATATATAATGTTTTGAAGCACACACACACAAATCCTTAGGAACTAGAACACGGTATTGCTTTTATAGCCCATGGACATAGCAAGCTCTAGATAATATAGATCCTTTAA
The DNA here is from genome assembly GCF_003031525.2 of Neophocaena asiaeorientalis asiaeorientalis. Taxonomy (NCBI): domain Eukaryota; kingdom Metazoa; phylum Chordata; class Mammalia; order Artiodactyla; family Phocoenidae; genus Neophocaena; species Neophocaena asiaeorientalis. Next base: position 1,742,242 of record NW_020174372.1, on the reverse strand, counting down.
TTGGATGAAATCCGGTCTGCGCACTAAGGTTGTTGATGGATGCTTCAAACCAGGAATTGGAACTGAATGAAATAATGATTTGGTTCAGATTCAACTCAAAGGCTACTCAGATATTCTGGTTTTGTTTCAGGTCAATAATTTTAGAAAAAGGCTTAGGTACAGTACAGTGTAGTTGAGCTTCAGAAGAAAAACAAGTTGGCTCAGTTTTGTATTCAGCAAAGTAATCATTTATTCCAGGCTTTGCTTCAAGTTGCTGCTTCAAATGGAACTGTGATACCAAGGTGAGATCATTGAGTGTTAATTTTATTTGACGTGGAGGCCTATGGTACCGTTTTGTGATTATCAAGTGAGATAATGGAGTCTTAAGCAGCAAAGCTAACCCATCACAGTGCTTTGTTTATATTGAGATAAATGTACACAATCAGTGTTCAGGTGGGTTTCTTGAGACTTGATATATACTGTTCATGAAGCCATGGATTAGTTCAGTTCTTCTCTCCTTTGTTTTGGGGTGTCTTTTTTTTTTTTTTTTTTTCTCTGTGAGAAATTCCCTCTGGCTCAGGACAGTTTTCCTGGGGAATTCCACAGAACGCATTTTACGGGCTGAGAACTGGGTGAGGCTTGGAACGTTGCAGACACTCACTGATTGTAGCAAACTGAGTGTGAAACTGATGGTAAACATTGTGTCTTTCCTTTTTTTTTGGGGGTTTTTTTTTTTTTTTTTTTTTTTTCTCTGTGAGAAATTCCCTCTGGCTCAGGACAGTTTTCCTGGGGAATTCCACAGAACGCATTTTACGGGCTGAGAACTGGGTGAGGCTTGGAACGTTGCAGACACTCACTGATTGTAGCAAACTGAGTGTGAAACTGATGGTAAACATTGTGATGGAAAAGTATGTTTGGTTTTGGTTTGCTTTCCAAGAAGATATTTAAAAGACACAGTTGAGCCACGTGGTTTTCATCGACTCCTTTTTATGCAGTCTGTCTTTGCAAGGTGGTTTTCTTGTTGGGGATAGCCGTTGACCAGCTTGAGAACTTCACCTTTTCCCTCAATTTGCATGGTCACATTTGGTACTACTTCCTTCGAAGGCCCCATAAATGCTCCTCTGCAGACCAAGAAGCGGTCTGCAGAGTGTCTGCATGATATTCTAGATGGGCTGCTTTTTCTTTCCTGGGATTACCTGATATCACAAGAAATTATTCTATTTGAACTCTCCAGTTGAGACAATTAATTCTGACTTCCTGGGGGAGAGAGTGGTAGTGGGACGTGTGTTTGTGCGATGTCAGTCAGAGTTCCCGGGTCCGGGGCTACCCTGACTTCCTGTTTCAGAGTGAGAGATTCTCAGAGTCTGAGGATTGGGGCCCTACGGTGTTCTATTAACAATGGTGAATTTGTTCCTTGATTTTGCTGTTTCTATTAATGAAACAGTAACCTAATTAATTGTAATTAGGATGCCTCAGAGGTCTGTTTCTCTTTGAATCAATCGCTAGAGAGAATATGATTCTAGTAAAGCCCTAGCATATTCCTCAACAAAGAAAATTGTATGCAAAATTTCTGGGTATCACTGCAAAGTTGGAGAGCTTGTGTGGTTGATGGAACCAGTTTACTTCAGTGATGCATCATGGGGGAGGGAGTGTTACATAGTCTCCTTCTTCCTTAGACCCATTTTGGTCAATTCACTGTGACCTTTCTGGTCAAATAGAAAGAACACAAGCTATAACTCTATGCAACAGCTCCTTATTCTGTCCTCTGTGTCTTTTTCACGGGAGTGACTATTTTTGGACCTCTTCCTGGAGGGCTGCACGCTGAAATTCTTCAATCCCTAACTCCTCTTGGCTGTGCTTTGCAGGAGAAGCTGTGCCTGAGGATGAACAGATCAGTGCTAAGGACCAGAAGTCCCTGGAGCCCTGTGATAACACCCCCATCATAGACAACATTGTTCCTGTGGTTGCTGGCATCTCTGCAGAGGAGAAGGAGAAGTATGATGAGGAGATCTCCAGTCTCTACCGACAACTGGATGATAAGGTCTGTAGTCAGAGATTATAGACCTCACACTGGTACAAAAACTAAAAGCAGCAGGTCCTAGATTTATTGGCTGGAAGCAGCTCAAGCCCCCCGGAACTGATGTAGGGCTGCGGACTGCTGTTTGTGCCTGTCTTCCTAGTATTTACCCTAGCTCTTCATTGGGCAGACTCAGGGAATTGGATTCATGTGGAATGGATACTTGATCGGAAGAGTGGAGTGTTGACCTGGGTAGACAGCGTCTTCACCTCTAGAAATTGGATGGGGCCTTATCACTGCATGAGAGTGGAGGCTGTGTGATCTTTCTTGAATTGTCCCTTGTTTTCTTCTCTGGGCCTATCCATCACCTCTTGGAAATTCCAGCAGTGTCCCAGCTATAGGGGCAAAGGTGGTAGCTCCCAAAACTCAGGTGTGTACTTTAATTATGTAGCTCTAAGACCCTGGAATGAGGAGCCAGTAGTAGCAGCATCAGTAAGGCTGTTTTCAGGGGCATCCTCTTGAACGAAGTAGTTTGGACATGCTGGGATGTCTAATTTCATGGCAAACTTTTGGGACTCAAAGAGCCATGTCAGTGCACAAACTGGAATAAAGGAAAAGAGATCTTGGAGAACACTGTATCATTCATTCCCAAAGAAGGTCGGGTTAGGAATCCCAGAGGCAAAGGAAATAAAATTGATGTTTCATGTGATCTTGGCATATTGCCCTTGGAATATCTAAATCCTTTCAGTGCATTTCATCAAGGTTGCCGATATTTTTAGTCTGATTTAATCTTTTCTGCTGTGGTTCAGCGCAGAGTGCTCGGGGACACCTCTGGCTTGGATGAAACAGCTTTGTTATGTTAACGTTGTCATTAATCTTACAGGCCTGTCTCTTCTGAGTAAAGCTCAGAGTCTGGTATCACCTTCACAAGGGAAACGTAACTGGTTGCCATAAGGAAGCTGGTTCTCTTTGTGCTTACGACTCGGGGGGGTTTGCATTATAACTGCAGTGTTAAACTGGGGTCACCCTACCCTTTGGGTAACATTTAATAAGATATTCACACTGTGAGAGCTGGGTTAATTACTCTTTAGGCACTAGACATAGTTACCCTTCCATTTCTACCCAGGTGTTTTATGTAAAACCTCAAACAAAATGAGAGAAAAGGGAGATCAGTAAGTTAGTGAATAGTGTCTGTGGATTTCTCGATTTCTCCAAAGAAATGCTATTGTTTAATAGCATTTAGAATTGATGGTTCATTTTTAGTATCCCCAAAGAATCCTGGATGCGGGGTGATAACCTGATTCCGCTCTCTATTCTCTATGAATAGAAGCCCGCAGTGATTGGAATTGGGATCTTTTACCTTGGCAGCATGAGGATTTCTCTTTGCTCTGAGGGAGACTTCAGAGTCTTGACTCCAGCTCCTGAAGTGTAGGAAATGCCAGGCCTTGGCAGTTCTCAGTTGGTAGCTGGCAGAGCTGACCCTAGAGCCTCGGCCACCTAATGACCAACCTAGGACATTTTCTGTTATATCATTTTCCTTTAGCGTGTGTTTTGAACCCTGTTAAGCACACATTTTGAGATTAGCATGTGTGGTCCATCACAGGGTGATGCTGAGAGATCTGAGAGGACTGAGCCCCAGAGCCTCAGCCTGGGGAGGGGGGCACCAAAGCTAGTGGTTTGACCTTCATATCTCTACCCATGGATGGCCTGATTATGACTTGTCAGCTGTCATTCTTATTTGTCCTCCTCTTAAAGGTTCTAGGAGCTATTTCATGCTTCTGATGAGGTAGGTGGTGTGATACTTTTGAGAATGCATGGGTCGGTACAGGGCACCTTCATAGATTATTAGTGGCAGTGCTGAAAGTATCTAAGTCTAGATGAAAGGCTAGCCCAGGGTGGTTAGATGACTTACATCACCTGTAGGGGGCAGAGCTGCAGTGAGATTACACATCTTCTGACTCCCATTCCGGTGCTCATCCCATTTTGGCCTTAGCCCTTGAAATGAGGAACTTTTCCGCCCTAATGAATTTGTCAAGAATGCAGTGGGAGAAAGACTATGCGGTCTCCTCCCTGCTGCCTGCTCTGTCCCTCTGTGCTGCCCCTCCAGGGGTCTAAGGACAGGTGCTCTTCCAGGGCATCTCTGTGTGATGGAAAAGCATGCACTTTATTATTATTTTTTAATACTTAATTTTTTTTTTATGGAAGTATAGCTGATTTACAGTGTAGTGCCAATCTCTGCTTACAGCAAAGTGACTCAGTTATACACGTATAGACGTTCTTTTTTTATATCCTTTTCCACTATGGTTTATCACAGGATATTGAATATAGTTCCCTGTGCTATACAGTAGGACCTTGTTGTTTATCCATCCTATATAATAGTTTACATCTGCTAATCCCAAACTTCCAGTCCTTCCCCCACCCCCACCTTGGCAACCACAAGTCTGTGCTCTATGTCTGTGAGTCTATTTCTGTTTTATAGATAGGTTTATCTGTGCCATATTTTAGATTCCACGTACAAGTGATATCATATGGTATTTGTCTTTCTCTTTCTGGCTTACTTCACTTAGTATGATGATCTCTAGGTGCATCCACGTTGCTGCAAATGGCGTTATTTCATTCTTTTTATGGCTGAATAGTATTCCACTGCATATATACGTACCACATCTTCTTTATCCATTCATCTGTTGATGGACATTTAGGTTTTTTCCAAAAATCATGTACTTTAGAGTCAGACCTGTGAGTTAACAATGCAGAGACCTGGGCCGATGACCCACCTACTGAAGATGTTTTTCTCGTCTGCAACATGGAGTTCGCATCTGTTACTTTAAAAGGTTTCATTGGGGAGTAAAAGTTTCTAAGACATAGCAGATGCTCAATAAATATTGGTTTCTTTCTTTCTTTTCTGTCTCCTCCCTTTGTTTGCTTAAGGGAGAAGCCACATTATATATGGTATCAGAGGGGTGGTGGTACAGAGGTGGGCTGAAAGCAGAGTTGTAAGATAGGCAGCTCAGCACTGCCACTGTCTCTCTTATTCCCCATCACCTCTCCAGAGCTTCTGTACTGTTGGAGTTGTAAGAGAGGAATTAAGTGTAAGTAGAAGTAGAAGTTGAACCTCATTTCACTGATTACCATTGCAACAAAAACATCTTTATAATTAAAGGTGACCAGTGACCTGTTGACGGCTCACTTATTTTATTTCAAATACCAGAATATTTTTTGAAAGGTTCCTGGAAAACCATTATCCATAGACAGATCGTAACAGTTGGCATCAGAGTGAACCTGTGTAAACATGTTCTAAGAGATGCGCTTGAATGTACAGATATAGACTGCACAGCACATCTTACTCTGAAAGTTTTGAAAATTAAAAAAGAATCGCAGTAGACTATGCTAATTCCTTAGAGAAGTTTCCTTAAGAAAGGGTAAGTGTAGTTTTGGTAATGTCTCTGATGTAAGTGATTCGTGTCCTTATAATGTAATCCTTGTTCTTCATCCTTCCCAGATGGGCTAAGGGCCCTTAGATTCTCACAGTACCTCAAAAATCACTGCATCGCAGCCCTTCACCTGTCAGGAGCAAGCCTGCGTCTCAGGCTTTGGAATGAACACAGTATAAGAACAAAGCACTTGCACTACCGTTTTGCTTCTCTTGTGATTTATGTCACTTGTAGCTGTTGCTCATACGTCCCAGGGGAAGAGATGGTAGCTCCCCCATGTTAAACTTCTTGAGTCTTTCATGTTAAGATGTTTAATATTTATGTGCGGAGGGACATAAGCACAGAATCGTTCCTGGTAAATGACATTCTAAGTTTATAAAGTAGAAGAGAAAATATGCCCAACATATAGTCTTCTCACTGTGGAAGTACCATTTTTGGGGGGAGGTTTCACTCTGATATAACTTCCCTAATTCTCCTGCCAGAAATCTGACTTGAAGTATTTTTTAGAAGCATTAAAGAATTTTAAATTGTAAAACAATTTTCAGAACTTCAGAGTAAGATGTGCTGTGCAGTCTATATCTGTACATTCAAGCGCATCTCTTAGAACATGTTTACACGGGCTTGATGCCAGCTGTTAAGATCTAGTCCGTGGATAATAGGTTTCCGAGCACTTTTTGGAAAATATTCTGGTATTTGAATTTTCTTATACATAAAATAGGTGAGTTGGTGTAAAAAGTTCAGTAGAAACAGGATCTCCCTGAGCAGAGAAATAAGCCCCAAAGATGTTCTACACAAAGGAAAAGGAGATGCAGATCTCATAATATTGGTGTTAGCATTTACTTGCTCCATGGAAAGCATCCAGTTGTGATTTAATAGATTTTTACATTTAATCTGATTTAAATGGATGCACAAACACGACCAAACAGGCAGGAAAATATCCCGTGGGAAACTGAGGTTCTGCCACCTAGGCCCTTGGGTTTACCCTCTTCCCTCCCCGCCCCTGGAAAAGGCAGAAAGCACAGTGCAGGTTTCTTGTGGGCTGCACATGGAAACACCTGGGCAGCTCCTGGCACAAGGACGGACACAGTAACACTGAACTGGATCCGACTCTGCTTGGGGTTTAGACCCCAGAAGCGTCACCACAGAGCATTTCCTCCTGTTCCTAAGGGAGAGGCACATGTGAAGCCAAGCTGTCTTTCTTCACAGGCTGTGCTTCCCAATTCCGTTTGAACTCGTGAAAATCTTCGTAACCAAGACCGAGTCTCGTGCGGTTAGGCCTGCTGGGTGCCTGCTGCTTTCCACACCGGGTGGACCGCATCTAAGGAGGGGAGAGGCAGAGGTGCCTGCACGGGGCCGCGAGAGGCCGCGGTTCTGGCCTTTGTGGCAGCAACACCTAGTGGCAGAAGTTGAGAGTGAGAAGTGTGAACTTGCCTGTGGGGAGATCCTTTCCCACTTCAATGACAGGCCAGAAAGGAAGCAATCACGTTTCTGCACACCAGCTTCCTTGAGGTTTTTTCAGACTGGTAAGAAAATTAGCTCCTAATCAAAGGGAGCTCTGTAATGCCAAAGATTAATTCTCTAGTGAATGTTTTCCAGTTTCTGCACGTAAGAGGTTTTAAGTGGAAATACTGGTCTCTTCTACCGATCAAATGGCAGTGTTCCCGGCCACAGATGTGTTAACAAGGTTTGGGACATGTATGTATTACACTGCAGCTGGCTAGAAATTCACTCCCTTATTTTTTTTTTTTTTTTTGCGGTACGCGGGCCTCTCACCGCCGTGGCCCCCCCCGCCGCGGAGCACGGGCTCCGGACGCGCAAGGCCCAGCGGCCATGGCTCACGGGCCCAGCCGCCCCGCGGCACGTGGGATCCTCCCGGACCGGGGCACGAACCCGCGCCCCCCGCATCGGCAGGCGGACTCCCAACCACTGCGCCACCAGGGAGGCCCCATTTCCTTATTTTTTGAGCTAGGAGTTCACGGTTAACATCTTTAAGCTGGAGGGATAGCTCCAAAGTTCCTTTCGGTTCCCAAGCCCTTCACCGCCGATTTCTGGATGAGCGGGAATTGAGTTGAATGTGTAGGATATTGTATTTCCCAGAATATCCAGATGTTTCATTGGCTGAGCAAGGTGGGCAAAGTGGTATTTTAACCAGTCTCTCTTCTGCGGGGAAGCACCACACCATCTCCTTCATCTTATCAGCCAGCTTATAGCTGGCATCCTGCTATCCAACGGTCATCCGTCGAGAAACCAGGATAGCAAAAATGACATAACCGACCACAAAAAATTAAATATGGTATTTCGTTTCAGGATGATGAAATTAACCAGCAGAGCCAGCTGGCTGAAAAGCTAAAGCAACAGATGTTGGATCAGGATGAGGTAAAGAATGCAATAAGAAAATTTTTTTACACAGTTCTTTTATGACTCTGTTGTTGATGTTTGTTCCAGAAATTTAACTCGCAAAGTGTTTTTTTTTTAAATCACTGCATCATGTGAAAATTTCTTGGAAGATTTCCTTTCAGTGCCTGCTGAAAGCTGATTTTAGGGGAATTTAGAAAATAAATGTGACTTCCTAGAACTCTAGGGTTTTGAGAGTACATAGCTGGCTGCTACACAGTCTATGAAGGGCAGAAATAGAGGAGCTTGGAGGTCGGGCAAGGATGATTCTGCTTCCTCATACTCAGGGCCCAGCGCTCCTGGTTTCTGCCATTTCTGCCTTTCTTCGGCTTTGCAAATCAGACAGCTCAGGTCTTTGATATGCACCATGTTCTTGTGCTGTCTTGTAGGAAAAAAAATAGCCCAAAAACAAAAGTAGAAGGTAGAGGAGAGGAAAGCAAAGAAGATAGGGGTCCAAGTGTTGCGTTAGAATATATGTGATACGGTAACGAGGAGGGAAATTTTTTTCAGTCTCTTCCTGGATGGCATTCAATTCTCCAGTAAATGTCTCTATTGTATTGTGTTTTGCCAAGCACTTTACAAATAGGAACCTAAGCAAAGAACAGATAGCCAATCTATCAAACACAGATGATTCGTAATTCTCTTACTGAGGACATCTAAGTATGTTTTCTCTTTTTGTGCTTTAGGGTGCTTTCTGCTTTGTTGCTAAAATGCTGTGAGTTGGATCATATGATGCAATTATAGCAAGTGGCTTAAGTTCATGGCTCCAGTCCCAGCCCTCTCGTAGACATAACTCTCTCTCTAACGATCTTTTTCTCTTCCTCTTTGTTATCCTTCATCTCTCCAGGACAATGATTATGCCCTCTGCCCAAACACTTCCCTTGGCAGGAACCATATTTAACTGATTCCACTTTTAACTAGAGTCTTCATTTGCTTTGTGTTTCCTGCCATCTTCCTCCCATTCTGTTGCTTTTCATCTCCAACTTGGTACAACTGCCTGTGATAACCTTTCCTTTTTGTTACAGTTAAAACTCTTAATATTTTTTTTCTCTACTATCAAGACAATATCTGTTCATTACAGGAAAATCAGAAAATATAGTAAGCACAAAAATAATGAGAGTATCCATAAGCTCAGTCATTCACTTTTAACTAGTGTTAATATTTGGGGTATATTCTTCTATAATCCATGATGAATATTAAGAAAAATTAGTGGGCTTCCCTGGTGGCGCAGTGGTTGGGAGTCCGCCTGCCGATGCAGGGGACGCGGGTTCGTGCCCCGGTCCGGGAGGATCCCACATGCCGCGGAGTGGCTGGCCCGTGACCCATGGCCGCTGGGCCTGCGCGTCCGGAGCCTGTGCTCCGCAACGGGAGAGGCCACAGCAGTGAGAGGCCCGCATAGCGCCAAAAAAAAAAAAAAAGAAAAATTAGTGACTGCCCTTTTATACTGTTTTGGTTGACTCTAAAATCGACCTGTTTACAATGTGAAATAATGATAATAGTAAAAAGCCATGTAAGTATTATTATAGTCCTTGGAAATTATTCCTCCTCGTCCTCTGTTCAACTTGTGGAATAGCCAGCCAGCTACAAAGTGTGGTGATTTATTTATATATTTTTTTGATGTGTAATCAATTCTTGGAGTTAAGCCTATGTAGCTTTAAATAAGAAAGAAAGAAAGAAAAATTAGAAAGAAAGAGAAACAGATTTTCAAAACAATATGCTATTTTTTCATTTAGCATCTGGATATATAGTAGCATTTCTAGTTATCCTGAGCTTTTCAACTTATTTTCTTTTATCTGTTTTTTTTAAAAAATTACTTTATTTTGGATAGAGCACAGAGCATAAACTCTTGAACATTCGATTCACCAGTTCCATGCCATCTAATTTCCCCAGCTTTTAGCTTCTACAAGAAGAGACTATGAGAAGATTCAGGAGGAGCTGACACGTCTCCAGATTGAAAATGAGGCAGCCAAAGATGAGGTGAAAGAAGTTCTCCAGGCCTTGGAGGAGCTGGCTGTCAATTACGACCAGAAGTCACAGGAAGTGGAGGACAAGACCAGGGCCAATGAACAGCTGACAGATGAGCTGGCCCAGAAAACGGTTGGAGCATTTGTGTGTAGGGGGCAGGACTTCCTCAGCAGCCAGTCGTGTACTTATATTAATGTTTGCTGACAGACACTGTATATAGCGAGGCATTTGGCTGAGTGGTTCTTCGGTGTTAGGCATAGATGCATTCTTTGAAATCCTCCAATTATTGAAATACTTTGTGTAAGTGACTTGTCCATTCCCCCCGGAACTGCATGTCAGAACTGTTTTATATCTAGGGGATTTGTAACACCAGCAGGGATGCCTTGTTAGGACAGTCAAGAGAGCACAGACTTTGGAGCCAGAAAAACCCTAGCTAAAAATTTGACTTTACAACTATTAGGCCTTCGTCGAGACATTTAAACTTGAGTATTCATTTCCTTATCTGTAAAAATGGCGATAATAACATGTTCCTTTCAGGGCGTGAGAATTAGTGACAGTTTACATAAAGCCCTTAGCACGGACCTGTGCATATGCTACAGTCTTAGCAAATAAGTCTCAAAATATTAGATTAACAGGGGAGAGTGGCTGACCTGTGGAAGGTCTGGATTTCACTCTTCTTGTCTACACCCTCCTGAATGCAGTTCATTCCTTCCCCAGAGCTGCTTATCCTCGCCTAGGACCAAGCTGTCCTGGTTTGTCTGTTGCCCTTTTCAGCCAGTGTTTCAGTCTTCACATTTCCTAATTTTCAGATTCTCCCAGCGAGAAGGTTCTGCTCAGTGAGCTAGTGGCAGAGGGCCAGTGAACATTTGGTGAGGTGGCTGGTGGTGGGATGTGTCCATTTTGTGTTTTTCTACTTGGAAGATGGGCGGTGGGAAGCCGAGTGGCTGTAACTGGCTGCCCTTGGCACTTTGGCCTGGTGGCCTGGTGTCATGGGATTGTGCCCAGCCTGCTTTGTGGAAAACAGCCAGTCCTCCCAGGCAAGGGGAAGTAGCAGATGGTGCAGGAAAGCTCTGATCTGCTGACCGTAGAGCTGATAGAAAATGCTCCTTACTCCATACATTCAGCTGCACGAAGGAAGACTTTTTAATGTTTCCCAAGATGGGAACTACCGCTTCTGTGGATTTTAAAAACAAAGTGTAAGAAGCAGTGGCAATGCCAAAATAAAAACAAAAACAAGAACCAGAGAAACAAAGCAGAAGTCACGTAGGAAAGAAGGAGACTTAGATTTTCTCTGCTTATGGTTTTCTGCCATATTCTTTAACTAGTCCTTGGTATTAGTTGCTTCCCAAAACAATGAAATGTTTTCCATGATACAGGTTTTATTTTCTGTCAAACCAAAGTACTGCTAGACTGGTTTAGAGTGCTATTTTTAGTCGTATCATTAAAAGTCCTCTAGTAAAAATGCTCTAGTAAAAATAGCTGCATATGGAAGAATTACATGAATGGCTTCGCATTAACCTCTACAACTCCATAATTTGGGGAAATTATTTTCTTTGTTGGCTGAGTTAGTACCAAGACACCAAAAGATAGCTGTTCTGTTGGTGTTGAGAGTTTGTTAATTAAAAATATATACATTTGGGTAACATACATGAAGGATGGGAAAGGTAGATTTGTTCGTGTTTGGTAGTAAAATGGAGCGTCTGCTATATATTAAGAAGCCATCTCCAGTTGAACCAGACCAATTTTGAAACGAGGTGAAGTATTCAATTCAGCTTCACCGTGAAGATTAAAAGACTTTTTCTAGGTTGTTTTCGAGACTCACTGATGTCCCTTTGGGCCTTCCAGACCCATCTGTTTTGAAGCCAGATGGGAATTTGGAAGTGGTCCCAGGGAGCAGGTTTTGTTTGGAAGTGGAGGTGGGGATGCTTGCAGGTATGTTTAGACCCTGGAGAATGTGGACTGAAACAGAACATTTGGTAGGTAGGACGATATGATTACACATAATAAACGTAAGGATTCCTTTTGGGCTTTATTTATTTTTAATAACTTATTTTTAATAACTTATTTAATAACTGACCTGGAAGTTGTTGTCTGATATGCAGACAAATGACATATCAGGCCAAGACAAATTCCTTTTCTTATCAGAGAATGCAGTGCTATGCTATAGTCTGGCTTAAAAGGGCTCTTGTGTTGAAATCACATGAAATGATAAAAGAACGCTATCCTACGTTATGTTGTTATTCTTTGCAATGCCATGTGTATGAAATTGATGAGTGTCCCTTTTAATTTGTTGTTAAAATGTGTTTTGCAGACTACATTGACAACCACGCAAAGAGAGCTGAGCCAGCTGCAAGAGCTTAGCAATCACCAGAAAAAGAGGGCTACCGAGATCCTGAATTTGCTGCTGAAGGATCTGGGGGAGATAGGAGGAATTATTGGCACCAATGATGTGAAGACTGTAAGCCAGCCTTTCTTTTATCCTCTCTACCTGCACTTACAATGGCATGATTCTAAGCAAGCAGGGGCTGTGTTTTATTCTCCTAAGTATCCAGTGCTTAGCACAGTGTTTTGCATCTGCTATGTGCTTGATAATATTTGAATGAACGAACAAAGGGCTGATTGAATGACTAAGTAAATGATTGGTTAAGGAGGAGAAAAACATTTACCTTTCAATTATAGGAAATGTCCTCGAATCTTGGTTGGCCTTACGTAAGTTGGCTTATTCCTCAAAGTTGCATACCAGTGTCACAGAGGTTTGGGACTGGATACGTTAAGCAAAAGTTCTACCCTCAGAAACGTTTCTCCTTTTCTATGAGAATCCAACGGAGTGAAAATCGCCAACCAATCAGTATGAATTAGGAGAGCTTTCAGCTGGAAGTAATAGGATTCTAACAGTGGCTTAAAAAAATAAAGCCACATTTAATTATTCACAATATGAGAAGTCTAGAATCTTGTTATTCAGGTTGTGATCTGCATTCACCTGAGAACTTGTTTGAGCTATAGACTCTCAGGCCCACCTCAGACCTACTGAATTAGAATTTTCATTTTAACAAGATTCCCCAGGTCATTCTTACGCTTCATGAAGTTTTAGAAGCAAAATTTGGTTTGTTGCAGTATCTCAACAATGTTGGGCATCCAGGCCTTTTCTTTATTTTCTTTCTGCTTTCCTCAGCCTATTGCCTTTTCACATCTATAGATTTTTATCTCAAGGTAGCAAGATAGCTTCTATAGCACCAATCATCACATCCCCACACAACCACATCCAGGGCAGGATGGGCTGCAAAGGCAGCCAGCTTTCATCCAGGAGGGAACTATAATCCTGGAAATCCCCAATAGACATCCCCTTATACATTATAAAGGCCGGAATTGGGTCACACGGTCACCTCAAACTTCAAGGGAAGCTGGGAAAGCAAAGAGAAATAGTATTACTATAATGGGCTTAAACTAACCATGATTAACCCCTTGGGTGGTGCACCTTGGTGTAGCAAGGATGTAAGGGAGATGGGGAGAAAGAGGGTGGTATAACGTTGTCTATGAGTTAGGAATAGAGAGAAAAGAGAATAAACGATGTTATCATCTGAGAACAATTAACAATTTACCACAATATAGAGAGGACATTGGAAAATAAGAAAGTGACATTAAACAAAATAGCTTTATTGAGGTATAATTGACGTAAAATAAGCTGCACATATTTAAAGTGTACAGTTTGAGAAGTTTTGACATATGTATACACTCATGAAACCATCCCCACAATAAGATAATGAGCATGTCTGCCACCTCCAGAAGCGTGTAGGGCTATTTCTGGTCTCCTAGTCTATTTCGGTGATCTAATCTTTACGCTGTACCACACTGTTTTGATTACCATAGCTTTATATGAACTCAGCGCCTTCTGGGGAGTATCCATTGATTAAACGTGTGTGGATTTTATCAAGCCAGGGAATAGTGTTATAGTATTCAGCTTCGTCACAGGTCCCTAAAACCAAATTCTTAGAGTTTAGCCCTTCAGCCTTTAAAAGGCCAAATTCTACATCAGTCTGCTCTGTGGGAACACTCAGGTTTTGAGTTGAGTTTGTTAAATACTAGAGAAGCCTCCCCAAATTACTTTCGTTTATTGACATTTCTGGGAAACATTGAAAGTCCTCCTTCGATGGTATAACAGATCTAGGTTTAGAGTATATGGCTTCTTGTAAACCCAGTCATTCTTTCATGGAACCTGTATTGTAACTGAATATTTCATGAATCTTTGCAAATGAGTCTAATTTTAGCGTAGAATTCTTAGGTACTATAAGATTAATCCTTTCCAGTTTAGTGATTTTGTATTTGAGGACTTATTTTTAGAAGCATGTATTGGTGTTGAGCTATAAGCTTCTGAGGTTGGGGTGATTACATGGCCCTTGCAATGTGAAGGTACAGTTGATTTATGGGAAGTTGGTTCCTGCTGCTGATAATGATAAAGGAAGATATTTTTATGCTAAGTTCTAAAATAGAGCTGATGAAAAATGCTAATGAAATCAAGGAGTGTCCGGGTGCTTTGGAATTAAAAAAAAAAAAAGAGTCCTTACCTTTGGGATATGAAGTATGATTGAGATTATTTTTAAATACTTTCAATGTTTTTAAGTTAGTTTTGGATTCCAGAAATTGGATGCCCTAGTTAATTTCGTTGGTAACTAAGTTCATTGATAACTTTCACTTATATAGCATCATATTCTTAATTGTTCTGTTTTTTTTTCTTACAATTATGATTTAATCATTAGGGCAATGAGAGCTAAAGGGGAGGAATTATGTGACTTTGGGCAAGTTACTTTACTTCTCTGGGTTTCATTTTCCTAATTTGTAAAATGACAAGATGAGGGGCTTCCCTGGTGGTGCAGTGGTTAGGAATCTGCCTGCCAATGCAAGGGACACGGGTTCGAGCCCTAGTCCGAGAAGATCCCACATGCCGTGGAGCAACTAAGTCCGTGTGCCACAACTTCTGAGCCTGTGCTCAAGAGCCCGCAAGCCACAACTACTGAGCCCACGTGCCACAACTACTGAAGCCTGCGTGCCTAGAGCCCGTGCTCCGCAACAAGAGAAGCCATGACAATGAGAAGCCTGCGTACCGCAACGAAGAGTAGCCCATGCACAGCAACGAAGACCCAACGCAGCCAAAAATAAAAACAAACAAATAAATAAAAATTTTTAAAAAAAGGCAAGATGAGTCCAGATTATCTTGAAGGTTGTCAGCTCAGGAATTGCATGAGTTATGTGTATATTTCTTAGATCTGTCATTGTGGGTACAGATACTTTTCTTACTGATTATGAGTATTCAACTGATATAATTCTTTTGATCTAAAAAACGAGATCAAGGAAATCTTTTTCGGTGATCTTGTATTTTGATTCCTAACATGTCGTTCGGTCCCCACAAGGTCCCTCCTAATAGTGCTCTGGGGTGAGAGGGAAAGATAGGTGTTGGAGTCTCCCTCAGTCCTCAGTTCCAGGATATGACGGGCCTAAACAGCAAGGAAACAGAAGAACCCATGTTTCTCCAGCTCAGTCACATCTGGAAACATTTTCAGAGCCCAGGCAATACTTTAAGTCAACAAAACAAGATGAGAGCAGCTGATGACAAGACGAGCCTGGGGTTGACTTAATTCGGGTTTATTAGCGAGCCTCCCCTTCCTTTCATGTTCCGATGTCACCGGTCTTTCTTTAAAACGAAGATTTCCAGATTCCTAGCCACAGGCAGAATAGCAGGTTGAGGTAGAGTGAACGAGATGGATTGGATTAGCTGCCTAATTTTCTTTCGGCCTCAGGTCTGGCTGAGGTGGAGGTGAAGAAGTTCAAACAGGTGACACAGACCCTGGGCCCCGGCTCCATCAGGGACCTGACTATGGGTGGACCAGAGATGCAGATAAAACTGCTCCAGATCCTGGGTCTGAAGTCAGTCTTCATCACCGACAGCTCCCTTTCCACCAACTTCTTCAACACAGCCTGGGGTCTCCTGGGGCTGGGGTCCGAGGTCCGGTCCCCACCCCCAGGACAGCTTGCTTCTTCAGTCCCCTCTTGCCCCTCAAGCTCTCGGAAGCAACTGTATCATACCTTAGCTCTGTACTGCACTTATAAATAAACCTGACAATTCTGAGCACTTTTTTTTAAAAAGGAGTTTTTAAAGTCCCATTATGACTTTTAGGTCTTAGCGTGTGAACAGTCACCTCACTTACCTTTTACTTGACCTAGAAATGGCACCTTGCTCAGCTGCTCCATGCTCTAGAGTCATGGGGTGGGCGTGGGGGGTGACTCCTTCCATACAGGCCAGATGGAAGGAGAGGCAGCCTCTTCTGCTGGATTAGTCATCCATACCGGATCGCACAGTCCAGTACGTACAGTGGAGTCATTGTCAGACCCAGGGGAGAGTTATGAAATAATAGTGCAGCAGCAAACTCTGATTCTTCTTTTTGAAATAACAGTATATACTGGAATTACTGAAAACTCTGAACTAAACATGACTAAATATTTGAACTCATAAGTGGTAGGAAACCGTACAGTTAAGACCATTTGTTTGGAGTATTGTTTTTTTCCATCAGGTGTGGATTCAAAATCTCCTTTTAGACCTCCTAGGACAAGTGTAGGCTTCAGAAGTTATGGTTCTGGTTTGGGGGAAGAAATATCCAGCTCTCATTTTGGAGGGAGCCCATTGTTGTACATTTTTTTCACTCTTCCCCGATTCACATGGCACCTGGGCATAGCATGCAAAGTGTCCTCATCTAAGGAGAGCCTTAGAGGAGGAGGTGTTTGTTCCCTTCTCATGACGCTCTACCTCTTGGTTCAGCAATGTTTTCCCACCAGGAGATGGTGTAGGTTGTGAATTCCACATGAAAGAGATGGATGTCCCCTTACCTTTATACAGAAAGACAACATGCAGGCACACCTGGTCGGGCTAAAGAATGAGCTTCTCATCTCTGTTCCACGTTGGACCAGTCACAAAGGCAGAAGGACAAAACTGAACTTAAAGAGGGAGGGATTTTCTCACCCGTTACCTCCATAGTATTGGATTATAAAAGGAATGTAATGAGGAGTGGTGTTAGTAGGCAAATCGTTGGCAGTCAGAAATGTAACTAACTGATTAGCAAGAATGACCATCTAACTGATGATCAAAGTAAGATGGAGTCAGATATTGATGCTCGTGGATTTTCTTGCTGTTAACATAGATTCTGCATTGCGTTGATGGACACTGGAGTCATTTAACAAATACTGTTGTGGAGTTTTTAGGGGAAGGTTGACACCAAATTACAGGCACTCAGCGCTGTCTAGCGTATTTCCTATCTGCTACCAATTTTCCGGTTGATACATGATTCCATATTCCTAGCTCTTAAATGTTTACTGAAAAAATAGTCATACGATGAGTTAATGACGGTAATAATGACAAAAGTGGGCAGCGAACTGTGGAACATCAAAAAACCATAGTTGGAATCATTGTCTTAGAACCAACTGAAGCCTCTGTTCACGGGCTGGGTACTGGACAGGGCTCTTGTTTTCTCCTGAGGTGCTAGGATGCCCTCTGGTGGTTAAACAAAATATTCACACAGTTGCTTTGCTCATGTGGTCAGTTGCCCTTCAAGACCATCATCTCTGCTTCTCAGCAAATGGGTTTTTATCCCAAGTAGCTTGCTGCAGTGTTTGTTTCCAGTAGAACTCTGAAAATTAGACAACAAACATGAGATGGTACAGGAATGCTGGTTGTCAGAATCTTTTCTTCTAAAGGTGGATTTACATTGTTATTCTTAGGTGATATAGATTCCTGTGTGCTTGGAAGGGACAGTTGGGTAGGGGCAGGGAAACAGATGGGTAGTACTGAGAAGTTATGCAGGAAAATTTTCATCCAGAGGTACTTTTGGTAATAGCACATTCTTAGTCATTAGATTTTTTATTTAATCGAAGACTACATAGAAAATCCTTTTTATTTCAACCCTTGCTTATGGAAACATATTCAAGCTATTACACTGCTTGCCTCTCTGGATAGCAGATTATAGAGAACATAATTGAAATTTTGATTTGACTTCTTATGGGGACTCAGAGTCACCTTAGGAACACTGGGCTTTGCTGCTGTTCCAGAAATGTAAGGTGTAAGACATTGAATGGAACATCTCTTCAGAGTTATCTCTTTCTAAAATTTCAGTGTCTTTTTCTTC
Organism: Neophocaena asiaeorientalis asiaeorientalis; assembly: GCF_003031525.2. NCBI lineage: Eukaryota > Metazoa > Chordata > Mammalia > Artiodactyla > Phocoenidae > Neophocaena > Neophocaena asiaeorientalis. Next base: position 1,724,288 of record NW_020174372.1, on the reverse strand, counting down.
TATCATCTCTTTTATCCTAAAAATCAGTTGTAATGAAAAACCTGGTTAATTGAAGATTATGTTAGTAGAGGATTTATTTATTTTTGGCTGCATTGGGTCTTCGTTGCTGTGCGCGGGTTTTCTCTAGTTGTGGCGAGCGGGGGGCTACTCTTGGTTGTGGTGCATGGGCTTCTCATCGCAGAGGCTTCTCTTTGTCGCGGAGCACGGGCTCTAGGCGCGTGGGCTTCAGTAGTTGTGGCTCATGGGCTCTAGAGCGCAGGCTCAGTAGTTGTGGCGCATGGGCTTGGTTGCTGTGTGGCTTTTGGGATCTTCCTGGACGAGGGCTCGAACCTGTGTCCCCTGCATTGACAGGCGGATTCTTAACAACTGAACCACCAGGGAAGCCCCCAGTAGAGGTTTTTAACTGAAAGTTTTACCCGAGGTTTCAGAGAACTTGGGGTTAAACGTATAGTACTTTTTAGAGAAAAATTCTCAGCTTGTGGTCCTCCAATTAGGGTTTCTTAACCAGAAATCCACAGGCATCTTGAGTTCCCATGGACAGGTTTCAGGGCCCCCATGAACCTCTGGAAATTGTAGGCATAGTTGAGTGTGTTCCCTCCTGTGCTCAGTTGGCAGATGTGAATGGAGTCATTGAGGAGGAATTCACCATGGCCCGGCTGTACATCAGCAAGATGAAGTCGGAGGTTAAATCTCTGGTGAACCGCAGTAAACAGCTCGAGAGCGCCCAGCTGGACTCCAACAGGAAGATGAACGCCAGTGAGCGGGAGCTGGCAGCCTGCCAGCTGCTCATCTCCCAGGTAGGCCACGCCTTTCTTCCTCGTTTCACACCCTTGTGCTCTGGAAAATCTGCTTCCTCCGTGCTCTTACTGGGGCCCGGTGGTGCATAACAGGGATAGTTGATGGACTTTGCTTTACGTAAGACTTGTCCATGGCCTCCTAGGCAATGACAGCCCAGGCTTATTTCTTAAGGCTAGGTTTAGTTGTGTGAATTACATGGATTACCTTCAGTCCCTGTTTAAAGGATGTGTCTATATATCTTTATCTAGCTAAGTAGGTAGGTAGGATAGATAGAGATATGTAATGAATGGACAAGACTGGGTGGCATCTAAAACTGCTATCAGCTAAGGCAACATTCTTTCATCTTTTAATCTCTACCACAGGTCCAATTTAATATGGGACAACAGAAACTACCATCACTACTACTATTATTAATAGTAGTAGCAGTTAACCTTTTACTGAGTGCTTACAACGCACCATATACTATGTTAAGCACTTTACGTGCATTCTCTCACTTGATCTTTTTTTTTTTTTTTTTTTTTGCGGTATGCGGGCCTCTCACTGTTGTGGCCTCTCCCGTTGTGGAGCACAGGCTCCGGATGCGCAGGCTCAGCGGCCACGGCTCACGGGCCCAGCCGCTCCGCGGCACGTGGGATCCTCCGGGACCGGGGCACGAACCCGTGTCCCCTGCATCGGCAGACGGACTCTCAACCACTGCGCCACCAGGGAAACCCCTCTCACTTGATCTTTAAAAAATTCTGGATGGGCAGGTTTTATTTATTTATTTATTTATTTTTTGCTGTACGCGGGCCTCTCACTGCTGTGGCCTCTCCCATTGCAGAGCACAGGCTCTGGACGTGCAGGCCCAGCAGCCATGGCTCACGGGCCCAGCCGCTCCGCGGCACGCGGGATCCCCCCAGACCGGGGCACGAACCCATGCCCCCTTCATCGGCAGGCGGACTCCCAACCACTGCACCACCAGGGAAGCCCGCAGGTTTTATTATTGTTCCTGTTTTTTTTAAATAAGGAAAATGAGACTTGAAAGATTAAATATACTGTCCAAACTCATATAGCCAGTGAAAGGCGGAGCTGGGACTCAAACCAAACTGTGTGAACTCAAAGCCTTGAAGGAATCTTCAAGCTCCTGGGGCATATGTCATTCCCTCAATGAGTAAGGCTACTCTTCTTCCATTAGAAGGGTATTTTCATTTTAGTAAGGTGGTTTCAGAAAATAGCAGCCTCGTTTCTGACTTGCCACTGACACCTGAGCTTGGTGTTTGGGCTTGAGGCTTCTGTGAGTGGTCCAATGTGTGCTACTCACTGCCTTAGCCCAGGCATTAAAACAGCTAAAGTCATTTGGGGTAAACAGATGCCAGTATGGAATGGCGCATCTGACAGTGCTGAGAAACAGACAAAAGCACACTTCATCCTGTATGCTTTTAAACATAGGGATGTGTCATCATAGAACCATCTCCTTGTCTCCTACCATAATCATCTAAGGGATGCAAATTAAAACATCAAGTTTCCATTTTATAAATAACATAATAAGCAAAGATGTATTAATATTTAAGAGATTATTCAGTGCTGGTGTGTGCTAGTGAAATTTATTGAGAAAAGTATAATTTGGTCAGTCCTTTTGGAAAGGACCTTGGGAATCAAAAACCATAAAAATGTAAGTATACTTTGGTCCAGTAATTTCGCTTATAGCATTTTTCATTGATAATGAAAATGAGAATTTTTCATTTCATATGGTATTCTCATTCCCTGATTAAAAATATTAGCGTTTATATGGAAGATGTTTAGTGCAGTATTACTTTCATTTTAATTAAATAAAATACGCAACTATCTATTGAGAGACTAATAACATAAAGTGACATGGAAGGATTTATGCAGCTCTTACAAAAAATTGATAAAAACCAGTCATTTGGAAAGTATAATTATACAAAGTTAAGTAAAAATGAAAATGCTGAGTTACAGATCTATGCTATGCCTTGCAACTTGGCAAAATATGCATTCATATAGATAAGACCAGGAATATAGGGGGAAATGGTTAATAAATTAGAGTGGTTAATGGGTGAAATTTATACTACTTTTTCTGTATTTGCTTTACTGTTTGACATTTTTATAACTTGTGAAAGTTGAGAGGAAAAACACTAAACATTAGGACATAGTACACCTCAAGTCTGATTTCCAGATCATCTGTTACACTGAGAGCATGTGCTTCTGGAGGTCCCTAATATTTGGAGGCCAAGGCAAGAGCACAGACAGAGGCCCTGCGGCCTGCAGCCCAGTGTCTCTCCTTCCATCTGGATGTACCAGCCTCCATGTCCAAGTCGAGTCCCTTCTGCACGTTCTGTGAACTGATGGAAGTGTGTAACTGTGTCAGCTGTAATCTGTGTAAATGGATGATGGGAGCCGCACTGCTGGTCCTGGGAGTGGCCTTAGGGCCATTGGAGTAAGGAGTTTCTAGTTCCCCAGACTCACTGTGGTCTAGAAGAGGATGTGGGCTCCAGGTGGGCACGCTCCCTTGGCATATGAACTTTGCTCAGTGGAGTGGGATGCAGCCAGAGGACCGCCCAAGTGGGGTGCTCTAAAGTGTAGGGCCCAGGACAGTTGCCCAGATCTTAGAGTGACACTCACTCAGGGTATATGAGATCGGAGTCAAGAATATTAGGACGGTTTTAGTTAGACAGTGCTTTCTGCATTAGCAACAAATACAGTTTTCCATGAGGTGCTATTTTGTACTCTGCTACAATTTACATAAAGCCAAAGATTCAGTCATAATTGCCTGGGGTTCAAAAGTAAGAGAAATCTTGGCTGTTTATTATCTGACATGATCTAAGGAATCTGACAAAATATTTCCAGCTAAAATGCTGTTATCTCCTTTGTTTACACTCATCCTTGTCACCAAAAGCTATGCTTATAAAACAACTGCTCCAACAGGGTCCCATTTCCCAGAGGTTATTTCGTTCGATTAGAGCTCAGTCTCCAGAGTGTTCCTGCCTAAATATGAACCCTGTAGATCTGGAGGGGTGAGTGTTCGCATATTTCCATCTGCCTAGAAGTGACTACTGTCCCTAGTCAGTCACGAGCTCTCATTCATTCATTCACACCATTATTATTTATTAACTCTCTATTTTCATGGAGCTAACAAGTAGAAAAAAAAATAGATAAATCAAGCAGAAGTTAGGTGCTATAAGAAAATGTTGGGGCCTGAGTGATAAGGATCCAGCCAGGACCATGTCTGGGAGGGTGCTGGGGAGAGCTTCCTAGGGAGAGGAAAATGTAAATGCAAAGTCCCCGAGACAGGAATTGGTGTGTTTGAGGGACAGAAAAAGAAAAGACATAATATTTGAGTTCCAAAGAAGAAATCTAGAGGTGCAGTTTCAAAGAACGAAGCCCTCAGCCTTGACGTTTTCCCAGTCCCTTTCTCTCCAGCACACTCTGTTTTCTGTAAGGAGGAAAAGCAGCTTGGTCTTTGGTATCTCACTTAAGAGGACAGTGAGGAAGGGCACGGCCATGAGTGGGTCTGTGGGGAACGAAGCAGAGAAGCACATGGAAGGAAAAGGACAGATCCCAAACAAAGGTTAGAATATGCACCATTTGGGTGCTGGGGCTCAGAAAAAGGACTCAAGAACTCCTCCTCTCTTGCGTTGTCCCATCAGACAGTCCCGGGCGAGCCAGGATGGCCACTTGGTAGTCATTCACTGCTCCCTTTTATCTGTTCGCTTGTTTAAAGCATGAAGCCAAGATCAAATCCCTGACAGACTACATGCAGAACATGGAGCAGAAGAGGAGGCAGCTGGAAGAGTCCCAAGACTCGCTCAGTGAAGAGCTGGCCAAGCTCCGAGCCCAAGGTGAGTAACTGACCACTTTGCAGGTGTCTGACTCTCAGCCTGAATCAGACACTCTCTGGTTGGCTGGACTCATGATGTTTAATTTTGCTCGATTAAAGCATTTCTAGGTCTACTGAAAACAATGGCATAATTGGGCAGGGGGGGAGGGGGGAGAAACATCAAGAAGACTGCCCCCACCCCATATCTGCTCCTCTTGCCATTTTCCCTCAGTCCACCCTGCTGCCCAAGTCAGAATCCTCTCCCTTCTTTACCTCCTGCGTCCAGTCTGTCCCCAAGTCCTGTCCATTCGACCTGCCAGGGGCTTCTCTGGTTCTGCTCTTCTCCGTCTTCACTGTCGCTGTCCTTAATCCTAGTTAAGAATTGTGGCCATATCCATCTACCGAGGAGCTCATCTCCAGCCTGCTCTAGGCTGACCACTGTGCTGTATTCCAAAGGAGGATTCCAAAATCAAGTTCTACCTCGTGTCCAACCCCAGGCCTCGACCCTTCCCTGGTGTCCTGTTGCTCTTAATATAAAGCCTGAACTTGCACCCATGGCTTACCTGCATCCCCCATCCTTTTTTATTTTATTTATTTTTTTTGCTGTACGCGGGCCTCTCACTGTTGTGGCCTCTCCCGTTGCGGAGCACAGGCTCCGGACATGCAGGCCCAGCGGCCATGGCTCACGGGCCCAGCCACTCCGCGGCATGTGGGATCTTCCCGGACCGGGGCACGAACCCGTGTCCCCTGCATCGGCAGGCAGACCCTCAACCACTGCGCCAGCAGGGAAGCCCCATCCCTCATCCTTTGAACAAGCTCTTCCTTTGCCAGGCAGTCTCCTGACCCCCTTTGTTGAGGGAAGTGCCCAACACATAGGAAGCACTAAATAAATGTGAATAAATAGAAGAGATTTGAGAGAAATGACTAGAAATGTAGAAATCAGAACAGGATTAAGAATGTAGGTGTTGTGGTGAAACGGAAACACACAGATCATATTATGAGTTGCAATGAAAACTGGTAGAGTCCCTTTGGAAAGCATTTTGAAAATACATATTAATAATTCTAACACTTCTCATACCTTTTGCTCCTCAAATCTCATATACTCATTGCAGAATTATTTATATTAGTGAAAAAAAAAAAGGAAAGGAAGCCACCTAAATGTCCAAGAGTTAAGTGAACTATGGTATGTTGTTTAAAAGAACAGTTTTTTTCATCTTGGAGATGAAGTACATGAAGGCCATGCAGCAGTGCTTATAATGCATTAGATTAAACATAATATGTAATTTCATCTTTACTGTGGTTGTAACATTTAAAAATCAATAGATGCTTATGTTCCAAGGCCTGTAAATTAATATTTGAAAGGAAATGGTTTTGATAGGTTAATAGGATTGGCGATGATGCTATCCTTTTTAATGTCCTTTATTGTTGTAGAGTCATTTGCCCAGTAAATACATTTTGCTTCAAATGCCAAAGTAAATTAACGATGAGAGAGAGCACACTCACCCCCGCTTTGACCTTGTAAGGTTTTCTTTATGTCATAAGGGGTGTTAGGAACAGAATGCTCCACCCAAAACTTGACATGGAAAAGAACTTTCCCCTCTGGTAAATGGCTTCTGCAGTGGTGCCACTGAGTGGAAATGGAATCAAAGCAAGAAGAGCCGAAATAAAGTGAAACAGGCTAGAGAGAACACTTAATGACTTGAATGTCACTGTCCGAAATGCTTTTGCTCCCTCCACCTTGGGCTGCGCATTGCCAGCTGTGCTCAGGGAGGGCCACTGACCAAGAATAGGATGGGACTGGTCCCTCCCTCCCAGAGGTGTGCCACATAACAGCCCTGCCCCCAGTACGAGGCGTGGCCTTCCTGTTTAGTCTGGAGAGTGTTATTTTATATTTCTGTCTTCTTTGTGCCTATCCTTAGGTTGTTTTCCTGCTCCAGATTCTTAGAGAATACCATGGGAGGTAAATCACCTCTTTCCGAAACTCTAATAGTGGCGCGAATCCAAACACCACTAATATCAGCAGAGTGCATTTTCATGGACAAAGCACGTTTACATGTGCTGCCCAGGAGTAGCTCACCAGGCCTGGCGGGGAACCAGTCCTCCGAGGCGTGAGGTGACAGCTAGGTCAGCTGTAGCGTAACCAGTCCAAGTTAGCACTTCCCCTCCAATGGCCACTGTCCCCGAAGGACTTCGATAATCTCCCAGGAGAGATCAGCCTTGATTTAAAAAGCCAGGAGTCCTCCTTCAGAGGCACGTTCCTTTATACCACAGTTGTAATTGGTTAGATAAGCTGATGTTTCACCCCATTCTTTTTTCGTTTTCTAATTTTTACTTTTGGATGTGAGTCCTACCAGTTAAATCTTAAATCATCGTTTAAAATTCAAAACAGAAAAAATGCATGAAGTCAGCTTCCAGGATAAAGAAAAGGAACATCTGACACGGCTGCAGGACGCTGAGGAAATGAAGGTGTGTGTGCAGCCCCTTCCAGAAGCCCAGCCCATGTTTGGACTGGATTTGCTTGATCTAGGAAAATCCAACTCCTTCGGAGATGTGTGTGGCAGGGTAGGAGGGAGGCGGGTTGGGACTGGGGCTGGGCATCAGAGCTGCTCGCAGAGTGTGGCTGGGCTTAGCAATGAGATGGAGGTGGAGGTGTCCAGGAATCCCGAGGTGTCTGTAGATAGTAGTTATGTTGTGTTGGTACATTTCTCTTCCCGTTCATGACCAGGAAGGAGAGAGCACACCTTCCAGTCACTGCATGGGACCACTCGGCAGAACTTCTGCAGGAATGGTCGCCCGAAACAGCCCAAATTTGAGTTTTCATCTTAAACATAGAGATCTTTATTTTTGGTCACATTTTAAACAGAAAAGGAAAAGCGGGAAAGATGATTGGGAAATAAGATTTTTAGGTGGATACAATGAAATAGGAGAAAATGTGGAACTTTTGATTATCTTTAGGCAAACCCCTCTCCTGGGTCTGCATCACTTTGGTGGAAAGGTCTCCTTTGACTATCACTGTAAATCCATGCTGTGGGCAGGGCCGGGAAATTATCTACATTTTACGGTGAGGAAGTGCAACTCCCACAGGTTCCATGGCTTGTCTGAGGTCACCCAGGTGGTAAGAGGTCCATGCTCTCTGACTGACCTGGCGAGAGAAGCCATGTGGCTCAGATGAGCTATAGAAGGTCAGGGGGAGACCCTTTACTCATGGAATGGGCTAATTTGCCCGTAGGGACCACTCAGTTTTCTAACAGATCCTTGAGTTTTGTTATCCCTGTAAAGCATGGTGGGTTCTGAGGGCCCCGGTTTGGGGATCTGACAGCTGAGGGATATGGGGTAGGAGGTGGCGAACAAGGGCTTTGTCACAGAGCCGGCTGAGAGCCAACGTGCGGCTGATACATTTCTCCCGGCCTGGGTTGCAGAAGGCGCTGGAGCAGCAGATGGAGAGCCACCGGGAAGCTCATCAGAAGCAGCTGTCCAGACTCCGAGATGAAATCGAGGAGAAGCAGAAAATCATCGATGAGATTCGGGAGTGAGTTGGCCTGGGGGCTCGTGGGGCGTTTGGGGCAGACACGGCCCCTGGGCCAGCCTGGAGGTCTCTGCTTTCCCCGCCCCATGGACCCTGGGCTCTGCCCTGGTGCCTCAGCGAGCTGGATGTGATGCTTCTGCGGTCTGTTCCCCACCTGGAGCCGAGCCTCCAGGGGCTCTGGTGGGCAGGTGGCAGGCGGGTCCAGCTGCCCTGCCTGGTCCCCGCGGAGCAGGGGCACGTTGGTGATTCAGCTGGGCAGACACATACCTCAGAAGGTGGGGATGCTGTTCCTATGAGAAGATGAAAGAGACCCCCAAAAACCCTGAATTGGTTCTGAGAAGACAGTCAGCTTCCGCTGTCTCAGCCCAACACATACCTGAACACTGCACGCCCCAGAGACACCTGCTCACAGGAGCACACTCCTTAGGGACCCGTGCTGTTGTCTGTCTGTCTGTGCTCGAGGGCATTGCAGCTGGGCTCAAGGCCATTCTCCTGTTGTAGCTGCTGAAGAGCCCCCTGCTCAGTAATTATCCCTCCCCACTCCTCTCACTTTCCCGCCTCATCAACACAAGTCCCCAGGCTGTGTTTAAATGCCCCAAATTAAAGACATAAGAAAACCACTTATATTGAAATACACTTCCACCCACTGACACCCTCCTCCCCTGTCTTCCTCTTCCCCGCCACCGCAGGTCTAGACTAAAGGTTCCCTCCTCTCTGTTTCTATAGATGAAGAAACATTTCTAGATGGGAAGCAAGATTAAATGATTTACTTAGGGTCACACTGCTAAACAAGAATCAAACTGGAGTTGGAGTTTAATTCTCTCTCAATGTCCTGTGAGCTACTCACACAGCACATTTGCATTTTAAAAGCAAAAATGTAAATGATGTGATGGGGCTCTGTGCACAGTCTACCTAGGAAAGCACTTAGCATCGCCTCTCCCCTTCTTTTGGTCCACCCCTGTGCTCCCACTTATGCCGAGCTTTCCCCTTTAAGTGTGACTCTTATTTGTTATGTTGATGAATGACCCTCAGATTGTTCACCTGGAAGGGGAGGGGAGGGAAGGAAGGTGAGAGAGGTGGAGGGTCTCTGAGTGAGTTGACAAGTGGGGACATTTCCTTGGCCTTTGCGTTTCACATGGGTTTTCCTTCAGAGAGTGTATAATCTGTTGTCTACAGTCATGTAGGCATGGCCGTAGGAAAGGTTTTATAAGGACCGGGCTGATATAAATGGTGACCAAATACCCCCAACTGGATGGTGAGTTTCTTTTTTGCAACAGCCCCTGGACTTTCTTTGTGTTTCCCCTCTCTGCCCACTGCCCCCTTTCGCCCCCAAGACTTCACAGAACAGAACTGTCCCTGTGTCAGCTAGGGATTTGGATTTAGGGGATGTTTTTGGAGCATCAGGCCAGAGAGGAAGGGAAGGTCAAAGTGGCCAAATAAGGTTCTGGGAATGTGTATGTACCATCTGTAGGGCAGAAAAGCAGAATTCTTCCTGGGCTCTGTTTTTCTGTTTTAAAATATCGGCCCCTTTCCCATCTCATTATTTTCCCTCCCAAAGGTCTTGCGCAAGCCAACTATAAATACGTTATTAAAACCTTATGCTTCATGCCTCTTAGATGTTCCCAGAAATTTCATTTTCACTTGGGCAGGGAGGAAGCTGTGAGGTTGTTCTCTGATCCCTCCAAATCTTCCAGAGTTGCCGCCTTTATTGCATAGGGCTAATGGGGTTAGAACAGAACCACGTCTTTAGCAGCATGACTCAGAATTTCAGGCTGATGTGGAATGTATTGCTTTTTCCTCTCCGTTTCAGTTTGAATCAGAAACTGCAACTGGAACAGGAGAAGCTCAGTTCTGATTATAACAAGCTGAAAATAGAGGACCAAGAGAGAGAAATGAAACTGGAAAAGCTCTTGTGAGTGTGCTTTAAATATTTCCTCTGTTTTCTCTCATCCTTTCGAAGTTTTTTTTTTTTTTTTTGCCAACTGCACGGCACGCGGGATCTTAGTTCCCTGACCAGGGACCAGGGACCGGACCCATGCCCCCTGCAGTGGAAGCACAGAGTCTTAACCACTGGACTGCCAGGGAAGTCCCACCACCACCCTGCAAAGTCTTAAAAAGTCTACTTTGGTGATTCAGATACCCAAATATTCAGGTTAGGTCAGGCCAATTTAAAAACAGACCGTGGCCATTTGGGTGAGTTGGTTTGTTTTGTTGACTTATCTGCAGATGCAAATGGTATCTGTGAGAATCTCTGATGCCCCTTTGGTGGTTCACAGTTCCTTTCTGTTTTTTAGATTGCTCAATGATAAAAGAGAACAAGCCAGAGAGGACCTCAAAGGACTGGAGGAGACAGTGGTATGTTGACGTGTTTCCCAACTCATTTTAGTCTCAAAGACCAGATTGGTTTATGATCTTTTGAATTTGTTTCTTCTAAAATTTTATTTGTCCATGCCTTTCTTGAATATCATTTTAAACATAAAACTTCCTATGGAAACATGAAAGCTGTAGAATTTATTCCCCTGGTCTTAACAGAGTGACTAACCATCCATCCATCCATCCATCCATCCATCCATCCATCCATCCATCCATCCATCCTTAAGACTGTAACCATGGAGCCCTGACTGAGATTTAAACTCAAATCAGTGCCTGCAATTTTACAACCTCTGTATGTTGTGACTTACTTCCATGCAACAATCAATGGATATTTATTGATCACCTACTGAGGGCTGGCATGCTTTTAGGTGCTTGAGTTGCATCAGTACAAAACAGAGTTAAGATGCTGGCCCTTGTGAAGCTGTCTTTCACCTAGACAGTGAGAAATAAGGATGTAGATCATGACCTCCATTAGATGGTTATAGAAAGTGCAGGGGTACTGGTTTGGGGTGGCCCCACTGGGAGGTGACATTTGAGCAGGAACTTGAAGCAGGTAAAAGAAGGAGCCATGGGGATGTCCAGGGGAGGAGCCTTCCAGGAGCGGCAACAGCCAGTGCCAAGGCCCTGAGGTTAGCCCATGGCAGGCATGTTGGGGTACAACAGGGAGATCAATGTGTATGTGACCAAGAGAAGGGGGGAGGGCAGGAGGTAGGCACAGAGAGGTCAAGGCCAGAGGAGGTGCAGGCCAGGTAGAGCCTTGGGACCTGCAGGGTTTGGGGCAGAAGAGTGACAGATCTACTTCCCTTTGGAAGAAGGGCTCACCATCTGAGATCCTGGTTAGTTTTCTCTGTGCTTTCATTGGGTTTGTCTCCTCTGGTCAACTTCTGTCTCAGTTGCCCTGGGGGGTAGCTGCCTGGCCCCGAGGGCTCTCAAGAGCCCTTCAAAATGCCACACAGCCTGTGTTTGAAGACAGACACCCCAAATAGTCTCAATTTGGTGAAAACATGTCGAGTCATTTCACATGACATGACAACAGAGAGAAACTGTTGTTTAGATACAGTCATGCATTTTGATTTCATTCCCACGTCATGGGAATTTATGTGGGACTGAGCCTGAATCCAAGAACTCGGTGACCCTAGACTGGAGGCAAGTGGTTGATCAGGGCTGGACCCGAGGCTGCACTCTGGCCGCTGGGCCAGTGTTAGCTGCTCCTCAAAGCCAGCTGTGGGCTCGGAGGGCACAAGCCGTTCAGGACAGAAGTAGGATGACTGTTCACAGGAAGTTGGGCCTTTTGAGCCTGTTGGAGAAGACGGTGGACAGGGCGGCTGGAGGGGAAATGGAAATGAAGCCATGAAGTTGCTTCCTCCGCATCTGTTCACCTGGAGAAGTGGTACCCATAATCATAGGTAATTATAACAATTCAGAACTATGTTGCACGTTAAAATTCCCACCAGCCCGGGATCAGTATTTCAGTATCCTTTCTTCCTTTACACCCTCGCCCTCTTTCATGCACACTCACGCAGCACACACACCTTCCATGCCCACACCCAGAAGCTCACTCTTCACCCCTCTCTCTCTCACGGCCTCACCCACGCTCGGGCACAATCACTTATTCTTTCTCACACACACATCTTCACACACACTCACACCCACAGGCCCTCACATTCACAGTCTCACGCCTGTGTTCATCCACTCACAAATTCTTACACACTCACCCAGCACACCCCATAACATGCTGACACACACATTCACACTCATTAGTGACCATCCACACTTTCTCACTGGCACACTCACACTTTTGCTCATTCACTCTCACACCCTCCCTCACGTCCACTCACACACACTCACCCCACGTGCTGACTCTCTCCCAGACTCACAAGCTTTCTGTCTTTCACACTCACTCATGAGCATGTTCTTTTGCCCTTTTGAATGTTTTGTTTTGTTTTGGCCTCACTGAGCGGCTTGTGGCCTCACTGAACGGCTTGTGGTATCTTAGTTCCCTGACCAGGGATCGAACCCATGCCCCCTGCAGTGGAAGCACGGAGCCCTAATCACTGGACCTTCAGGGAAGTCCACTGAATACATGTTTATTTATTTATTTATTTATTTATACTTTTGGCTGTGTTGGGTCTTCGTTGCTGCACGCGGATTTCTCTAGTTGCAGCGAGCGGGGGCCACTCCTCGCCGCAGTGCACAGGCTTCTCGTTGCAGTGCCTCTCTTGTTGCGGAGCACGGGCTCCAGGCACACAGGCTTCAGCAGTTGTGGCACACAGGCTCTAGGGTGCAGGCTCAGTAGTTGTGGCTCACAGACCTAGTTGCTCCACGGCATGTGGGATCTTCCCGGACCAGGGCTTGAACCCGTGTCCCCTGCACTGGCAGGCAGATTCTTAACCGCTGCGCCACCAGGGAAGTCCACTGAATACATTTTTAACGACACATTTTCCTCACTAGCCTCCTCCACTGGTTCTCCTTCCCCCGCCTCCCCACCCAGCCCACTCACCTATGTTCCCACCCTCACATCCATTCTCCCCGGCCCCCCTACCACACATACATGCTCACACAACACACTTGGTCCCTCACACGTGGACGGACCCACTAACACAGCCTCCCACGTTCCCTCTGCAGCCCTCACTGCCCATCCACACACATCACGCACACACACGCTTTCAATTCCCAAACTGGAACCCCACGGTCTGTGCCATTCCAGACGTGGGTGTTTTTACTTATCCTTCCATCACATCCTCCCCAAGCTGTCAGTGTTCCTCAGGGGCAGGCCTGCTGTCCTTGGCTGACCCTTCCTGAGCCCCCTTTAGCCCTAGGCCTGCGCTGCCTCCTGGACTGTCTGGACAGGGCCCGGGTGGGACCTGCCACCCAGGGGTTGGGGTCTGTGAAGCCCACTCCAGGGGGGGATGTTGGGAAAGGCCAACCAGCCAGTGGGGACGTCTCTGGGGTCCCAGGAAGCCATCTAGCTTTAATAGGACACTTTGTGTGGGCTCTGGGGCTGGACCTCTCCTCCTGCTGCGTTGATGGGCCTTGTGTCCCCACCTCTCTGGTCACACCCTCGCTGTCCCCTGTGACAGGAAGCTGAGCCCTGAGCTTTTACACAGAGGGCAGCGTCCGTGCCAGGAAAGGCTTGTGACTTACTTCACAAGGGAAGGGAATCAGGGTGGGTGAAGGAATGATAATGGATACGATGGAGGAAAATTCATTGCCCCAGGAGGCCAAAATGGGGTTACGCAGGCATTCGTGTGCAACTTGTCAACTGTTCTAAGGTCTTGAACAGCCCCTCCTAAACTGTTCCTTGAAGTTACCTAAAAACAAACAGTAATGAGAGAAAGTCGCCAGACTCCGGACTCTGGATTATTTGGTGTTCGGCCTGGAAGAATTGCCTGGCCCTTTGACAAGACACCCGGGTCTTCTCTTCTCATGTCCCTGCAGGGTGGTGGCGTTTTTCATGGAAAGTATTTACTGTGATTATAGTTCAATCAGTAAGGAAACCCCTGAAGCGGGAGAGAGAGCTCGCAGAGCAGGGGGCCGAGGCCGAGCTCCCTCGGGCAGGGGCACAGGCAGCACAGCTACATCGCTGAGAGCTCGGAGCAGCCCCCCCGCACCTGCCAGCCAGTGGCTCAGCTCTGGGCACGCACCGCAGGCACGGCGTTCCTAACAGCAGGCCCGCTTGGCCTCCTGCAGAAAGTAATTTGCCTCATCTGAGGAATCAATTGACTTCAGGTGCTTTTTATTTCAACTCAATTATGGAATTGGACCCAGTAATTTGACCTTAAATTAACATAGAACCTTTATTCAAGAAACTTATTATTTCCATGGCTTTAGAGCCTGTTTCTTCCTTTTTTCTGTGAGCTTGTGTGAGCTCCATCCCTTGACGTTCTGTGTTAGAGTAGGTCAATTTAGACAAACTGAAAAAACAAACGCGAGTGTATTTCTCTCCTTATGGGAAAATATTTTGAAGGGAACTAGTCGTACGTCCTGTGGTAAATACACAGAGACTTAAATGGAAGGAAATATTTTGGTTTTCTGATTTTGTTAAACAGAGGTCACCAGATTTGACTTAGACCTTTGTCTTAGCAATCTAATTCCTAAGCGTTCATTAGTAGAAAAGACTCCAAAATGAAGAAAAAAAATGCTCCCAAGAAGTTAATTTTGTGGAAGTTATAACAGCAACCAAAGGAAGCAATAAAAGTCTAATGAAGAAATGTCTGTCAAGTCCGATGCATCAGTACATTAATACTAGCGAATATTTATTGAATGCTTACTATGTGCCAGAAATGGTTGTAAGAGTTTTATAAGGATCATCTCACTGAAGCTTGATAACAGCAACTATGAGCAACTACTATTTTTATCCTCATGTTACAAATAAGAAAGCTGAGGCACAGAAAGGTTAGATAAGTTGCCCAGGGTCACCCAGGTGGAAAGTCCATAAGCTCAGTGATGTAAAGCAAAGGAGCGTATGGACCACGGCCAGAGGGGTGTGGAAACATGAAAAATGTCGGTCAGTTAGGGTGAGAGACACGGTGGCTAACTTTTCATTTAAATTTGTTAGCATTTTGTATAACATGTACACAATAGGTTAGAGGGAAAAAAGAGTCCATTCTGGTACAACACAGCCCTCCAGGAATTTTTATGAGAAAACTTTTGAATTTTTGTGGTTGAAGGGGAAAAAAGGTTCTATTTAAAACACAGCAAATGAACAGGCTTTGTTCTAGTTTACACTTCATTGTTTGAGTTCCCAGTCTCTGAACCTTGGGGTGCCCGTGGGAAGATGCCAGGTGGGGGAGGATATGAGTGGTGGGCAGGTCAGAGGAAGTGGTGAACCCCATGGCCTCGATGGTTGGCTTACAGAGCTTTATGGAGATGTCTGGGGTTGATGGTCTGGTGCCAGCTGTGTCATAAATTCAGCGTGTTCCCTCATTTAAGTGGCATTTTAACAATCTTCTCTTCCAGTCTCGAGAGCTACAGACTCTGCACAACCTCCGTAAACTCTTCGTCCAGGATCTGACCGCCCGGGTTAAAAAAGTGAGTTCTAGTTTGTGTGAATGGGACTGAGAAGAAAAGTTGGCCAGAACGAATCATTTTCAGTTGAAGTATCACTTGCTTAAATCAGGGCTGGTTATGCTTAAAAATTAATTGCTTCGTGCCAGAGAATGTGATTCAAAGAATGTGCTGGAGGGGGAAAAATACTTGGGAACATTTTTCCATCTGATTTTTCCTTCTTAGTACAAGGAAGTTATTGGGTTGGCCAGAGAAGTTCGTTAGGGTTTTTCCCGTAACATTTTATGGAAAAACCCAAGCGAACTTTTTGGGCCAACCCAATATCCTTTCAAACGAACACATATTTATCTGGCCACAGTGTGAAAACCTCTGAGTGTTGCAGGGAAAACCCAGAGGGGTCTCATCAGACAGCGTGGCCCTGAAGCCTGGTGAATGATGTCAGGAACGTGGAAGTCAGGGGCTAGAGCCTCATCTTTGCTTGTTAAGAGGCCATGAGGGGCCAGGTCAGAGTGTACGAAGCACTTTAACATCCGGCGTCTTGTTTGCTCTCCCCAGGAGCCATGTAAGTGGTTCTTAGTGTTCTGTTTTGCAGCTGTGGAGGTGGGCTCAGAGGTTACGTGACCTCCCGAGATCACACAGCTGGGGAGAGCCAGAGATGGGATTGTAATCCAGGTCTGTGTGACTCCAGAGTCTGAGCTTCTTTGGTCCTTGTGCCACACACAGTGACGGTGATCTTGGGAGTCACTGAACGGTGAACCCTCAGAGCAGCTAGCAGAGGTTTTGGGAGGGGGGAGGGGGAGAGGGAAACAGCAAGGGGGCTATGCTTTAAAGATATTTGAAAGTGATGGATGAGGGGCAGTGGGCATGCCCAGAGGTGTGACAGGATGGACGGAGGGTATATTTAAGAAAAGTGTGTGCATGGGGGTCTGTGTGAAGGAGCCAAGGAAAAGGGATGAAATATATTATAAAAAAAAAAAGAGGAGGTGACTGATGGAGTCGGATCTGAGAAGACAGAATTGATGGTATAGGGGAATGTATTAGGCTTGGTAGATGGAAAGAGCCCACTTTCCCAGAGAGGAGACGTGGAGAAGCCAAGATGGAGACATTCGTAGGGAAATATATGACACTGGGAAGAGATGCATCTGAAGACTTGGACCTTCTCAGTTAATGTGGAGAAGAAGGTGCTCAGTGGAGAAGAAGGAAGAGAATGGGAAGCCCACAGAGACTAGAGGCGGCTCAGGCAGCTGTGGGGGACGAACAAAAGGATGCTGAGCAGTGTGGGAGTGTCCAGCTGAGGGTCAGAGCACGGATTTGTCGTGGCACCTGACAGCACGATTCTAGTGAGCTTGGAGGCCTGGAAATAAAAACAAGGAAAGAGGGTGGAGAATGATGGGAGGTTTCAAGGTGGCACTGGTCAGGCAGGTAGGTAGTGATCACCGTCACCAAAATAGAAAGGACTGGAGGACCTGGACCAGGGAGGAGAGAGAGGCCAGAGCAGAGGTGATGGAGACAGAGACTAGAGAGGTTATGACAAGAACCAAAAAGGCTCAGTTGGAGGGAGGACGTGCTCCGAGGAGGGTGCAGAGCTTGAGATCAGACTTCCCTGACTTCACATTATAAAACTCTCTAGGAAGAGCCTATTCCTAGACCAGTGGTTCTCAAAGTGTGGCCACCTGGCTAGCAGCACTAACGTCACCTGGGAACTTGCTAGAGGTGCAAATTCTCAGACCCACCCTGGATCCACTGACTCAGAGACGAGGGTAGGGCCCAGCAATCTGAGTTTTAACAAATCCTCTTCTGGGTTTGAGAACCCCGGATTTAGATCAAAGAGACAGGTTTGAGATGCTCATATAGACATCCCGTCTCAGAAAGAGAAGGGTGATGATCTCTTCTCTAATGAGACAAAGCAAGCGTGCTTTGCCATTTTGGGACTCCAGGATGTGTTTCTACATGTATTTCCCAACTTATCTGGCCACTCAGTGTGGCAGTGCTGGGAGAACAGTGTTTTTATCAATCTCAAGACCTGATAAATTTCGAGAGTTGATTCAGCACAGCGAGCAGATGCCGTGACTTGTCTGAGATGGATTCATTAAGTAATTTCATGGAATTGGAAGCTGAAGGGACAAGCAGAGGCCATTGAGACCTCCCAGTTGGGACCACAGACACTTTCCCACAGCTTGATGACTTGTTATCTCACGTGTGATGTTTGAAATGAAACTTGGGTCTTGGGCTTATGTTGTTTCTTTTTTTAACATCTTTATTGGAGTATAATTGCTTTACGTTGTTGTGTTAGTCGCTGCTGTATAACAAAGTGAATCAGCTATACGTATACATATATCCCCATATCCCCTCCCTCTTGCATCTCCCTCCCTCCCACCCTCTCTACCCCGCCCCTCTAGGTGGTCACAAAGCACAGAGCTGATCTCCCTGTGCTATGCGGCTGCTTCCCACTAGCTATCTGTTTTACATTTGGTAGTGTATATATGTCCATGCCACTCTTTCACTTCATCCCAGCTTCCCCTTCCCCCTCCCCGTGTCCTCAAGTCCATTCTCTACATCTGTGTTGTTATTCCTGTCCTGTTGGGCTTATGTTTTCACACTAGTTCTTCTTAATGAGTTTTGGAACACTTCCTTTTGAAAAGAAAAGCCTCTACCTGCATGCAAAGGAGAGGTATATTTCACAAAGAGAGCTGAATCCCTCAAAAAAAGATTTGAAGTTTTTTTGTCAGCAGTCCAAAGAAAGAACACTTTTGATACCGATCAAGGAAATTAATTGGGAAGAAGGTCGAGTCTAAACTTTTAGAACCACTCTTCATTTTCACTTTCAGAATAACCTTTAGTAAGATTGGGGGTTTTCTTTCGAATGGCTCATCCACGTGATCTTGGGACTGGGGGTGGGCAGTGTGGAGGCCTGTCCCGCTGACCCCTTGGTGTTGATGCAGAGTGTAGAGCTGGACAGCGACGAGGGAGGAGGCAGTGCTGCCCAGAAGCAGAAAATTTCCTTCCTGGAGAATAACCTGGAGCAGCTCACTAAGGTCCACAAACAGGTAGGAAGGTTGCGTCATCTTCCTCCTGCTTCTCTTTCTCTCCTGGAGAGAAGCCCCGCTGGATTCGGCCCTAGTGAGGGAGGCGACTCTGATACAGAAGGTAAAAGGACAGTACATCACTAGGGAACATCAGTGCTGGAAGGGACCTGGCACTCTTTTAGTCTTCAGTGACTTCCCTTGTACAGAAAATACCTTTTTTTTTTTTTTTTAAATTTTATTTTTTGGTCGTGCCGCCTGGCACGCAGGATCTTAGTTCCCCAACCAAGGATTGAACCCGCACCCCCTGCAGTGGAAACGCAGAGTCTTAACCACTGGACCACCAGGGAAGTCCTAAAATGCTTTCCTGATGGAAGCCAAATATAAGGAATTGAGTGTGAGCTCTCTGGGGCTTGGGGAGCAGGGTGTTCAGTCGTGTCTTTTCATCCTGCCTCCCATCCCAGCCTCCAACCCCAGCTGGCCTCAGTGTCTCCCGTGATGCTTTTCAGGACCCTCTGTGGACCCAAAGACTCCACAGAATGCAAAGTGGATGCCACCGAGCTGGGTCAGGCTCCCTCTTTTTATAGATGAGGAAACAGACTGGGCGAGGAAGCCACTGGCTTCATCCCACACGTGGGAGCACTGGGGCCGGAACCAGCTCCCTCTCTGCACTGTCGCCCTATTTCTTGGGCATCCTCTCAGGTTCCTGCAACACCCTGGAGTTTGTCTAGAGTGACAGTGTCCAAACCTACCGGTGACTTAGGCAGGTTATTTGTCTCCTTTCTGTTTAAATGCTGGAAGGTTCATGACGGTTTTCCCTAAATCCTCAAGATTTGGGATCTGATAAAAATGGTCCAACATTTTGGACCCCGTGGCCCAGGGGATGTTATTTCTCTTTGACTTGTTACATCCTCTTCAACATTACTGATGATGGCATTTTTCCCCAAAGGGAGGATGACAGATTCAACATGGTTGAAGTCATTCAAGCAAATTGTTGATGAGAAATAGAAAAGCAGAAACTACCGGGGAACTTCAAATAGAGCTCTGAAATTCATTCATTATTTTATTCATGAATTCAATGAATATTTATTAAAAACCTACTCTCTGCTGGGCACTGGAGCTGGTGCTGGGTGCGGGGGGGACACAGGAGTAAAGAAAACAGGTGTAGACCCAGCAGTAGTTCAACCTTTGTTTAGCACTTAAGATTCTCAAAACTTTTCCTGATCCATTTGGATTCCCACAGTGATCCTATTTATGTAGCCTGTAGACTTAGAGCGGTTGAGTGACTCACACCTGGTCAGATGGCCAGGCAGTAACAGATATGGCTCTTGAGCCCATTCTTAACCCAGGGCGAGCTTGCTCCTCCTTAACTGAGCGTCTTAGGTAATGAAAGAATGAGCAGTATCCCTGAGTTACCCGTTAGCCTCTGGATATGTTGCAAAGTGGGGTCCAAACCCGGTGCTGGTGTAGACAATGTGTCCTGGCTTGGAAGGAGGCCTTCAGAGAGCTGTAGAACATGAATGCCTTTCACTGAGCCTGTCTGAACTGGCTTCACATTTCTTACCTTTCACATGTGAATGTCCAAGTAGTCCATTTTCTCTGGCAAGTCCCCCCCTCACCCCTCAAACAAAAGAGGCAGTAAATCCCACCCACGCCTGAAAGTTTCCTACAGCTGGAAATGGCTTTTGATTCTATCGCACACCCCTCCCCGCTTTCTCGTACCCGTGAATCCTGTGTTTGGCAAATTGGAGCCTCAGGGTATGGGATTTTTATTCCCGTTGGTCCCACCGTTTATGGTCTTACGGACTCTCCAAGACGGCCCTGGTGGGGTGCGCGGGTGGTTCGCTGCTGGTCCGGGACAACGCAGACCTGCGCTGTGAGCTGCCCAAGCTGG
The DNA here is from genome assembly GCF_003031525.2 of Neophocaena asiaeorientalis asiaeorientalis. Lineage (NCBI taxonomy): Eukaryota > Metazoa > Chordata > Mammalia > Artiodactyla > Phocoenidae > Neophocaena > Neophocaena asiaeorientalis. The sequence continues at coordinate 1,703,853 of NW_020174372.1, read as the reverse complement.
AGAAGCGCCTGCGTGCCACGGCCGAGCGCGTCAAGGCACTGGAGAGCGCACTGAAGGAGGCCAAGGAGAACGCCATGCGGGACCGCAAGCGCTACCAGCAGGAGGTGGACCGCATCAAGGAGGCTGTGCGAGCCAAGAACATGGCCAGGAGGGCCCACTCGGCCCAGATCGGTACGTGTGCCCGCACCCGGGCCCTTGACAGAAGGCGAGGGCTCCTCTGGCTGGAAGCTCTGGGCGGGGCGGCCCGGCTCCTCCCGGCACCCAGGGTCCATGCTGGGAGGATGGGGTGGCCAGGCGTGCGCTTCTTTACACTGAGAGATTCTGGGGGACCTTGTGATCGTCAAAGCTGTTGAGCTGAGCAGAGAAGGCGGCCAGCCCTGGCTGCAGGCAGAGGTGTTTGGCTGTAAACAGACAGAGGTATACTTTCTCTGGAATACCGGGATATATGGCTTGCTCAGGAAAGCCCGAAGGCCCCTTCTGTTCTGCACCCGGCGGAACCATGAAGGAGCTACGTGTAGCCAGAAGCCTCAGGGAGAGCTGCTTGCAAGCGCAGCCTTGGAAATACTCTGGAGAGAGCCAGGCCTGACATCAGTGAGTGCAGGGGGCCTGGACATCCAGCCCCTTCAAGACCTGGATTTGGACCCATGCAAAGAATGAGAGTGGGCCTGTTGAGTCATAGTTCTTGGGATAATGCTGTGATAGTAGAAGAGATTTAAGGATGTTCTCTAGAGCGCTTCTTTCTTTCTTTCTTTTCTTTTTATTTTTTAAATTGAAACATCTCCAATAACATGTAATATTATTTCTCATCAGATATTGCTGTGCAGATGTTATGTAAACCAGCAACTTCACGTTTCTAGTTTTAAGATCATAACTTACATTAGTGGTTCATTGCGTTTATTGGGTCTTATACCCTTGGACTATCTTACTGAAAACTGTGAACCCTCTCCCCCTAAAATGCATCACAGACAGAATTCTGCATCCAGTTTCAGGGAGATACTGTCGGAACCCATTGGGACCCACGGATCTGTCTCAGATAAAACTGAAAGTGCTCTGTTTCTAATTTTCCTTGATAAGAATTGGAATAATTGATACACAAGGTCTCTCTGTCCCCTAAACATTGGGTGCCTTGCATTAACTAACTGTACTAATTGGAGGGCAAACGCCCCACTTTCAGAAAGGTCTGGTGATTGATACGAATTGTAATGTCGATAAAAAGTGTGCCTCTTGGTTTTCGCACGTGACCTGGAGGTATCTCGGCACGGCTGTTTAAGTCCTTTCCGAATGTCTTTTCTCTCTTTTCTGTCGGTTGGATACAGCCAAGCCCATCCGCCCTGGACACTACCCAGCATCGTCTCCAACGGCCGTCCACGCCATCAGAGGGGGAGGAGGCAGCTCTTCAAACTCCGCTCACTACCAGAAATAAACACGAAGTGAGTCCTTAGTGTCAGGGGTGGCTTCCGTCCGGGGCAGCCCTGGGGTTCTCCCTGCTTCTGTCTGGCTCTCAGCCATGTGTGTGTGGACCTGCAGTGGAGAGGAAAGGGTGCAGCTCTACCCCAGCACAGGCCCTGGGGCTTCAGGTTATCAGGGGCCTGGGTCTACCTTCAATTCAGTGTAGGACCTCAGGGTCTTCCAGCTAAGGTCACCTGGTGCCAGGGACCCTCCAGGGACGGGCAGGATGTGGTGAATGATTCATCCGAGCTTTCTTTTGTCTGCGGGACTCCCCTCTGTAGCTGGCATCCAGAAGGGCATTACCTGTTTGTCAACTGCTTTTACCCAGAGCAGGCAGGTGTGGGTGCCTGCTTTAAGTCTCAGGAACTGAATATAAAGAAAGAGCCAGATAATAGACAGTCCCTTTTTTTTTTTTTTTTTTTTTTTTTTTTTTGCGGTACGCGGGCCTCTCACTGCTGTGGCCTCTCCCGTTGCGGAGCACAGGCTCCGGACACGCAGGCTCAGCGGCCATGGCTCACGGGCCCAGCCGCTCCGGGGCACGAACCCGTGTCCCCTGCATCGGCAGGCAGACTCTCAACCGCTGTGCCACCAGGGAAGCCCTAGAAAGTCACATTTTTATAATTACTATCTGAACGCAGCAAATGGAGTCTTTAAGAATTGTGCAGATTTATGTCTAGGTGGGTCCAGACCACTCTTTGCTTTGAGATGGCGGTCTGAAAACTTCTCTTCCCACACTCCACATGCCTGACATTGCTATACCAGCACAAGGGAAAAAGTGATGTCCTTTTAGAAAAGAGAAGGAGAGAGCACAAGCCTGTCCTCTTGTACTTGAGATAAAGAGTTTACTGGTTGGGCAGGGCAGACAGCTAGGTGGCCAGAAAACTCTGTTTAGAGAAACTCTGACTTTGGGCCAGTAACCTGTAGATGGGAGGAGGTGGATCCTAACGTTGACCTTGGAGTCTTCGTCCTCACTAGGAAAGCTTGTGAGCTTGACAGCAAAGCCGCAGCAATCAGGGGCAACTCAGGAGAGTGGTGGTTCCTCACCCAATCCTTTTTGCATCAAGGTAAGGAAAGTGAATATGAGGGGCTGGAGACTCCACTCAGGGGGTACGACAATATTGCTAAGGCTCAGACTAAAACTTCCACGGAGGAAGCTTGGCGGCTGCACCCAGATGACTTTCACCTGCCCTGCCCCAGGCAGCATGTCAAGGAGCGGGACAGGTCGAGGCAGGCCACGGGCGGGCAGCGTGCCCACCACCTTCTGCCGTGTCCTGGGAGGGTGGATGCAGAATTATCTTGGCTGTGGGCCACCCTATTCAGATGCGGTCTCTGCTTTCAATCAGAAATAAAGTAAAGCTGGATGTTACAAAATTGCTTCTGACTGCACGTTATCAGTGTCGGGGATGACACTTGAAGGGAACCGTAAGAACAAATCGGGCCGCTTAGAACAGAAAGCCTAAAGCAGTGGTTCTCGAACTTTGGCGGGTGTCAGCATCACCTAGCACACCCAGACACCCAGGCTCCTTGAAGTAGCACAGGCCCAGAGCCTTTGTATTTTTACCAAGTACCCCAGGTGATTTTGCTAGCCACCTAAGTTTGAGACCTGCTAGCCTAAAATATCCTAGAGTGGCTGATACAGGATGGACGTTTATTTCTTTGTCATGTAAAGGACATTGGAGGGTGGTCTGTCAGGGGCTGGTAGAAAAACTCTACAGTGACAACAGAAAGCTATAGCCTCTTAAATTTGGACTCGCTGTCCTCAGCAAGTACCTTCCTTGCTGGTCTCCTAAATGACTTCCTCAAGCTCGCCTAAATGACTTCTGCAGTTCTAGCTATCGTGCCTGTGCGTTGTGTGTTCAGCAAGCAGAGAGGAGGCTGGGGAGAGGCAAAAGCAGCTTTTACAGTTGAATGAGCTTCCTTTAAGTAGCCTCCCCAGAAGTCCCATCCAACTCTGATGCCTGCATCCCTCTGGCCAGAGTTGAAACACGCGGCCACATCTAGCTTCAAGGGAGGCCGGAGAAGGTAGTCTTTAGCTGGGCACATCGCCGCCCCAAACAAGAGTGGTGTTCTGTTGCCTAGGACAAGGAGGTGGAGGTTGGGTGGGCAGCCAGCACTCTACTTGTTGAACACCTGATCTGCAGCGGCACTGTGCTAGACGTAATACCTACATCACCCCATTTGACGGAAGCACCGGGTTAGTGTGTGCGCTTAGCTCCCAGCAAGCTTTTAGTGACTATACCGGCCCAGGGATGCCGGGGTCAGAGACTGTGCAGTGGACAGTCCCTCTCCTTGTGCATGCCCATAAATGCCTATCAGACCCACGTTCTGTGGAGGGTGCGTACAACCAGATGTTGGCCAGGACTCACCCATATATCCCCTTCTCACTCTGAAGACCGAAAATCAATAGGTCTGGTGAGACTTTGAAGACCTTCAGCGTATAGAACCACCCTCACCTGTCATGGCCATTCGTTTCTTTCTCTAACTCAAAGTGTTATGAGTGGTTTTGATGATTTTATCTGAAATTGGAACCTCCACCACCCACCATATCTATTCAAATGACTCCTGTAACTGCATGTTTTCCTCACAGTGTCACCAAACAAACAAGCCCCATCCAGGTGTCGGGATGGTGGTAGGGTCGAAGGGCCTGACTTTGGACGAGCGACCCAGGTCAGGTGTCAGGTCTTCCACTGCCTTCGAGTTACTTACCCTCACGGTCAGTTTCCTTGTCTGTGAAATAGGGAGAATCCTTTCACTGGGCCACGGGCATTGATTTGAGGACTAAATGAGGTCATACTTCTGAGCTGCTTGGCACATAACAAATGCTCAAGAAAATGTCAGCTGTAGGAGAGGCTAGCACTGCAAGCTTGGCACACAGTAGGTGGTCCATGAATGTTGGTTTATATTCTCTTCTAATTCTCGTAGTTGTTACAAAATAGTTTTTAGTCTGTAGCAATTGATCATAACCACAGCAGGGAAGGCCCATGTCTGAGTATCCTATTTGGTGCTATGACCAGATATAAGGGGTTTTAAAGATACTATCATTTATTTATCCAAAAGTTATGAACAGCAACATTGACTATTTTTATGAAAATAACTGGGCATTGGTCAGTGGAGGTTAAAAAAAGCATGATAACCAACGGAGTAGGGAATTATAATTGGAAGTGAGGAAATGCTTATTAAAATATAAGCTTATTTAAAAAATTGGAAATATGGAATTAATTGCTTAGATGAGACCAAAAGCTTTTTGAGATGATCTTTCCTGCTCTTTGGATTCTCGTTCTGAAGTGTGTCTGTCCTGTAGAAATGATCTCAACTGCTGACTCCTCCCAGCCCTCCTTTTGGAGCCAGAGCGGCACATTCATACTTGGGCAGCATCTGGGTACCTTTGGGATTTCTTTCTGCTTCATTTAGGATTCAAGGAATATAGTCACAATGAGTCTTTCGGTTTATGTTCAAAGTTTCAGAGCAACCAAAGATGCCAACATATAGAAATCAAAAGAACCCAGGACAATGCCAGCTTTTATCTCATCTCATTCAAATCTGGGGGCGTGGGCTGCGTCAGGAGGAGCGGCCCATCTTTTTCAACCCCCCAAAGCTGGACATGGGGCAGTACAGTGTAGTAAGCTGACGACACGGGATATGGGGTTGGCCAGATGTGGCCTTGGCTCTATTCCTGTGTGACATTGGGCAAATCGCTTGATTATTTTTAGCCTCAGTTTCTTCATCCGCCAAATGGGATCAGGCATTTTGTACTTGCTCTGTACTTGGTTTAACAGTAAAGAGACAAAGAAGGCTCTGTTCTTGTGTACTGACACGCTTGTCAGAGGGAGACAGACAGCAAATAAAGACGGTAACTGCAAATAGTGTTAAGTGTTCTGAAGAAAATAAGAACAGGTTAATGAAATAGAGATGAGGGACACTTATTTAGAAGAGGGGGTGACATCTGAGCTGAGAACTAAATGATGAGAAATGCCAGCCCCGCAATGACATGGGCACAGACACTCGCTGGAAGGTGGGTCCAGACTGTGGCATATTTGAGGAACCACAGGAAGGCTGATAAGGCTGGAGGACAGGGGAGACCATTAATACTAGGAATGTTGGGGAGGGAGATGGGACCAGATAAATGAGGGCTTTGAGGCCGAGGTGAGCAGTTTAGAGTGTCAGCTAGGCGTGTAGGGCCAGTGGGGGCTTTGGGCATGGGAGTGCTGGAACTCAGTTCATATTAGGAGAGGTCTGCCTGGGCTGGACTCTGGAGGAAGGAGGGGGGTGGGGTGAGCGTAAGAGCAGGGGGCTCCCTTGGGGGCTATTGCGGGTGTCCACTTTGCGGGGAGTAGCATTGAGCCAGGGTGGCAGCAGCAACTGGTCAGAGTCGGCCTGTGTTGGAGAGCTGAGGGTGGAGGGGAGAGAAGGAGGGGTGGGTGGGAATCAAAGGTGATTCCTAGGTTGGGGCCCTAGCAACCAGGTCAATACTGGTACCTTTTAGCCATGACTGGGAAAATTGGGCAATGAACAGATTTTATGGAAAAACAGAGTTTGGTTGATTATGAGATGCCTCTTAGACAATCCAACCTAGCTCACCATCCAAGCGGGTATGTTGAGTAGGCAGTGGGACCCATAAGCTCGGGAGAAAGCTGAGGGCTGAGATCATAGAGAATTGTAGCCCGTAGATTGTGTTTAAGGCCATGGGGTGGAGGAGATGACCTGCAGAAAGGTGGATAGAGGCAGAGGGTGGGGAGAGTTAGGCCAGGCCTGGGGACTGGCCAATGGAAAGGTCAGAAAAAGGAGGTAGCACCAGTAAAGGGGTCTGAGGGGGCAAGAATGTGATGTTTGAGGAGGTGAACTGGAGCCCTCCTTCCTAAGGGGAGGTCCTCAGCTGTGCCAAAGGGTGCTCAGAGCTCCAGGAGGATAACCACAGAGACTGAGGGCAGTGGTGTCAGCTTCAACACGACGGGGAAGCATGGACCAGAGCATGGGGGTGGGGAAATAGAGCCAGCCACTGCATGCAGCTTGAAGTTTCGTTTGAAGGAGCAGAGGAATGGAGGAATGTGGGGTTAAGATGGGATTTGCATTTCTTTTTTAAGGTAGGAGCCGTTACAGCTTATTTGTACGCTGATGGTAATGATCCAGCTGGGAAGGGAAATTGATAACTTAGGAGACAGGAGACTTACAGTAGAGAGTATTGGCTTTCTGAGAGGTGCTGTGATCCAGAGCATAAGCAGAGGCAACACTGCACCCAAGGTGACAGGAAGGCAGAGCAGAAAAGTACGGATGCTGGTGGCTGGTAGATGGGGGTGCTGGTAGATCCATCCAGTAAGATGGATCCCATCTTAGCGCTTGTTTTCTCATGCAAGTAAGAAGCCAGGTTACCAGCTGAGAGGGTGGGGGAGACCGTGTTGCAGGCTGAAGAGAGAAGGCGTGAAATAGGCCTCTCGGGCAGTGCTGAGTGCTTACTTGAGGCCCCATATTGAAGGTAGACAGCATTTAAATACGTGTTCAGCTCCCTGGTTCTGAGGGCCCTGGAGTACGGCGGTGCCAGTGGACACTGGTTCGAATTGCCCACCAGATGGCGCCAGTGGGGCATTGCTGAAACCTATTTTCTGACCGGCTTTGGGGCAGAATTGTGTTCTCTTCGTTTTCCTATCTGTAGACTGTTATTTCTCAAGCTTGAGTAGTAAATAGAGTAGTTTTAGGGAAATAAAATTCTCACAGATTCCTGGAGTTTAAATCATAAAACAATTATAAAATATTTCAATTATTTTAATACTCAAGTATTTGCACATTAAAAACAGTGTACGCTCCCTAAACTTAACGGATCTTCCATAACTATCAAGTTGAAACAAATTTAGAAAATAGATTTAAAAAGTCAAAAATCCAAATCACCAACCTTTACTAAGCTTTACTAATTTAACGAATGACAATCTTTTGCTGAAAATAAAGAGCTGTGTTCAGTGTGACTCTGGTATGCATTGCTTCTGGTCAAGTTTGGCTCATGTGTCAAGACATGACAGTTCTTTCACCCTCTTTCTCTGTTAAAAACCACTGCAGAGTCACAGCATGCTTTCAGGTCATTTTGTCTTCCTGTGGCTGGAACGCATCATTTTCCCATTGCCCAGCTTTAGCCTGAAGATGATGAAAGTTGTGAGGAGAAGCAACTCGGTGTTGGCATAAAGCAGGTGTGGTGCTGAAGTTGGTTACAGGTGGTCAGCTAGATAATCTAGAATACGCACATGTTGGGCTTCCCTGGTGCCACAGTGGTTGAGAGTTCGCCTGCCGATGCAGGGGACACGGGTTCGTGCCCCGGTCCGGGAAGATCCCACGTGCTGCGGGGCGGCTGGGCCCGTGAGCCATAGCCGCTGGGACTGCGCGTCCGGAGCCTGTGCTCCGCCACGGGAGAGGCCACAGCAGTGAGAGGCCCGCGTAAAAAAAAAAAAAAAAAAAAAAATCCTAGAATACGCACATGTTAACGCTTCAGATTTTCATGGCAAGAAAGGCATAAAATTGAAAATATTGTGAAATGAACCAAAGACTGCGAATGCCTTTCGCTTTGTTGATATAGATGAAGACTGATATTTTGAGGACTGTACTTTTATTAGAAACCATATATATCAAGTCTAGAAATCATATTCTATTTAATAAAGTTTTGATACATGAAGCACTTCTGCAGTTCATAGCAGGGTCACCCAGGTGAACGTAACTACAGGAAGCCATCAAAGGAGCCCAGGAGTCTGTCATGACCCCTGTGTCATGATTTATGTGACATTCGGTGGGTCACTAACAATCATTGTAGGATGGCTCTGTCTCTTTCTGGTTTTACTACCTCAGGAGCTTATTGTGACTATATTTGCTAATTGTTTTCTTCTTTTTTTAAGTTTATGTCTAAGTGTTTTAGGTTTTTTTAATTTAATTTTTATTTTATATTGGAGTAGAGTTGATTTACAATGGTTGTGTTAGGTGCACAGCAAAGTGATTCAGTTATACATATACCTATATCCATTCTTTTTCAGATTCTTTTCCCATATATTAATAAAAATAATATCTTTAACTCCTTAAATGGTGGGATGGAGGCACACGCATAACAAAGATTTATGGGCTTTCACCACCCTTTCCTTTTGCTGCCATGACGGTCATCTGTGACTGAGGGTCTGAATTCCTGGACCCCATGTTGCCTGTGTGCCTGCTGCTGTCAGGATCTTTTCAGCCTGTCATACTTGGCCCAGACACTGAGAACGCACAAATGACTTGCTTTTGCAAGCAGTCTTCTCACAGTAAGCTACATCCAAACAGGGAAATTCCAAGTGTGCATTAAAGACAGGAGACCCTCTAGCCTCGCACATAAACCTCAGATCTCCTTCACTTTAAATGCCCCATGCCATTTCCTCACATTCACCACTCTCAGTGGAAGCCCTAAACGTAAAGTCCACTTGGGCTGCTGGTTCTTTTTTCTTTGAATTGAGAAAGTTCCACCTTCTCTGCAGCCCCACCTCACCCTTCTCCCTTAACTGCTTTCTTCACCCACCCCAGGCAGAATGGAGTTTTCTCTCTAAGCTTTTGCCTATTGGAACAACAAGGCTGTTTCTGGCTGGTCCTTGGTATATCCTTAGGTTCAGGCTGAGCTTCTCAAAATGGCATCTGCTCATTTATACTCTCTTTGCTTTTCTGACACACTCTGTCTTTCCTTCTTTTTTTCTTTTCTTTTCTTTTTTAACATCTTTATTGGAGTATAGTTGCTTTACAATGTTGTGTTAGTTTCTGCTGTATAACAGAGTGAATCGGCAATATGTATACATATATCTGCATATCCCCTCCCTCTTGTGTCTTTCCTTCTTATTACCTTTCTCTCTGTCCTGAATTCCTGCATCCAGCCTATCTTGCACCATTTTGGGGGTTCATCTTGACCTTTCTCCTGTTCTTGATACCCTAATCACAAATAAAAAATATAGCGGCATAAGACGCACAGGTTGACTTCTGGCCAGAGCAGAAATGGGTTCACTCCACATGTGGAGGGTGGGAGAACTGCTGCTTTGGGATTTAGCCCTTTGAAGCCGAAAAGCTTCATTTACAGTAGGTCATGAAGCCGCACGTGTGGTCTGCATCAAAGCCACTGGGCTGTTCAACTTGCCGCTGCTGTTGGAAAATCCTAGCAATTAAATGAGTAGCAAGTATGTGCATGCAGAGAGGGACCCTTTGCTACAGGCAGGGTAGCTGGATGGTTGTGGGCTCAGGATCTGGAGCTAGACTTCGTGGGGTTGAATCCCAGCTTGGACATGTCCTGGGATAATTACCTCATTTCTCTGGGCCTCAGTGTCCTCCTCTGTAAAACGTGGCCAGATAGCCCCTACTCACAGGGTGGCTGTGAGGATTAGATACATGAGTATCTTAGGGCTTAGATGAGTGTCTGGCACAGAGCAAGCTCTCAGTGATCGCTGGTGTGGTCGTGATGGAGTCCAGCTTCACTCAGCATGCTACACAGAGGCAGAGTGAACTGTCAAGATCTTAACAACTTGCTAGTGGTGGATCCTGGTCTAAGAGCTCTGATCTGCTCTGCAGCAGTTCTCAGGGTTCCTGACCTTGGGACCTTTGACATTCTTAAAAAGTATCAACATCAAAGAGCTTTTCTATTTCTGGGTTGTATCTATGATAGGTATTATGTTAGAAATTGAAACATTTAAAATAGTAATTCTATTAACAAGTGCCATTTTTGGACTTCCCTGGTGGTGCAGTTGTTAAGAATCCGCCTGCCAACGCAGGGGACAAGGGTTCGAGCCCTGGCCCGGGAAGATCCCACATGCTGCAGAGCAACTAAGCCCATGCGCCACAACTACTGAGCCTGCGCTCTAGAGACCGCGAGCCACAACTACTGAGCCTGCGTGCCACAACTACTGAAGCCCGCACGCCTAGAGCCCATGCTCTGCAACAAGAGAAGCCACCGCAATGAAGAGTTGCCCCCACTTGCCGCAACTAAAGGCCCACGCGCGGCAATGAAGACCCAACGCAGCCAAAACTAAATTAACTAATTAATTTTTTTTAAATGCCATTTTTAATGAAACATAATTATTTTACAAAACAAAAAACTTAGAATGGCACTCTTATGGTTTCACAAATCTCTTTACTATTTAGCTTGATAAACGACAACTGGATTCTCATATCTGCTGCTGCCTTCTATCTGCTGCAGTGGGTTGTTTTAGTTCAAGTATATGGAGCAAACCCAACCTCTTCCCTCCAGAAAAGGTTCTTGGCCATTTAACAGCTAAGAAAACTGTGGCATGGAGAAGTTATGATCATAGTACCTTCATCACAGGTTTGTGCTGGGAATTGAACAAGACAGTGTGAAAGGAGAATGAAAAGTCATAGAAGAATGCCTGGCAAAAATCTGGCCCTGACAAATATTCTCCAGTGTTATGGTGGTTTCATGGGGACAGGCCTAAAAGGAGTAGACGAAGCAGGACCTCAGGAAGAGAGGAAAGAAATGACTGCAGACGGGCACTGGTGGGACCTGGGATGGGACTTAGAAACTGGCATTGTGAATTCAACGGGAGGGATCACAGAGGGACCCTTACTTCATTTCCAGCGCAGTCAGCTGCTGGACCTAATTCACCTTAATGGCATGGTTCTCAGAGTTATGAATTCAGAGCAAGTAAAATTGTCTCTCTACAGTAGATTGCACGAATGCCCCCGTAGGATAAATCCACTTCTGTTCAGCAATGATATGTCCAGTACAGTTGGTAATTCTTATAATGTGGGGATTGAATTGTAGAAAGGCAAAGGAAAGATAAAACTATGTACTGTTTGGATTAAGCGTAAATCCACTGCAGGCAATTGCAAAAGCCAAGGTTGGGGGGAAAACATCTCTGACTACTACTTGCAAAACCCACATAAAATTAGCTTCTTTCTTCAACCTTCCCCATCCCTCCTAAAGAAAGGTGATTTTCTTTCCTTCTCAGTCAGTCACACATTGCCACTCTGCATTACCATCTCCAGTTGGGTAGAGGCCCAGGGACAGTCCAGTAGCGGGTCACTTGGTTTCAGTACCCTGCTTTTGGGAGAGTGAGCGGCTCTTGTAAACCATCTAAGGAGGTCAACAGAACTGGGTTTTAAATGTTTTTGAGATGCACCAGCCTCTCTGGATGGTCAGTCTATTTGATTGGAACAGTCAGAAATGTTTTTCCTTGGGGCTCACCCATTTACCTCTATACATTATATCCATTTTCTCCCCAGAATTTGTCAAAGGAGGTGAACTTCCAGAAGGTTGGGGGATGGATGGAATATCGTAGTTAAATCCATTCTTGGGCCTGCTGGAAAGACTGCTTTGGCAGACATGTCTGTAAAGATCTTTAACTCAGGATGAAAAAGAAGCACCTCTAGATAATAAGGGACATTTTCTTGGTGGAGTTCCTGTGTTTTCCTTTCAGAGCCCCTCACAAAGTCTCAGTTCTCTCTTGCGCTCCTGGAGGTGGTTAAACTAAGCAGATTGGGCCTCCTTTGTGGCCCCCTGTTTGTTCCAAACTATTAGCTAATACGTGCAGAATCTTACACGTTGGGGGAAGGGGGGATTTCAATGAAAGGCCTTCTGTGGAAATCGTGTCACTTTGTGGTTGGCTGGAGCTGTTGAGGCTACCCTGTTGAGTCTGTGTGCCTAGCGCTTGGCTGTCAGCATGGGTTGGCTGTGGTTATCACGTCAGGCCATAACCCTACGATTTAAGGTAGGGGCTCGCACCTCCCTGCCTCCAGGTGTGTAGGACGGCTGTCCTCTGACCAGGGTGAGCCATAAGTGATTCTGAGATCCTGTGCTTGGAAAAATGAACCTGGAAGGACAGTGAAATGGGCATTTCAAAGGGAGTATGCAGAAAGCATTCCTGAGCCTCTTGGTTTTCAGCTCAAAATGGATTTGAATGACAACTGGAACTATGCTTTCTTAGGTTTTTCATTTCTGGTCCTAATAATAAGCACAAAATCTCACCAGAAAGTCTAAACAGTACAGAGGCTCCTCCCAAAGGCAAATCTCTCTCTCTCTCCCTCTCTCTCTGGGACTTCTAAAAATGACAGGAATATAAGGTTGCTTTACCATTTTTAATTGAGCAGCTTTGTAATTGCAAGTGATTGCACTACTGGAGCAAGAAATGGTAGTCATCAGATGAGCTCCCTGAATATGTATTTTTTGAGTTGGGGAAAAGGTAGTATTCTCTTTCTGACTTACTTCACTCTGTATGACAAACTCTAGGTCCATCCACCTCACTACAAATAACTCAATTTTGTTTCTTTTTATGGCTGACTAATATTCCGTTGTATACATGTGTCACATCTTCTTTATCCATTTATCTATCGATGGACACTTAGGTTGCTTCCATGTCCTGGCTATTGTAAATAGAGCTGCAGTGAACATTTTGGTACATGCCTCTTTTTGAATTCTGGTTTTCTCAGGGTATATTCCCAGTAGTGGGATTGCTGGGTCGTGTGGTAGTTCTATTGTAGTTTTTTAAGGAACCTCCATACTGTTCTCCATAGTGGCTGTATCAATTTACATTCCCACCAGCAGTGCAAGAGGGTTCCCTTTTCTCCACACCCTGTCCAGCATTTATTGTTTGTACATTTTTGGATGATGGCCATTCTGACTGGTGTGAGATGATATTTCATTGTAGTTTTGATTTGCATTTCTCTAATGATTAATGATGTTGAGCATTCTTTCATGTGTTTGTTGCTAATCTGTATGTCTTCTTTGGAGAAATGTCTATTTAGGTCTTCTGCCCATTTTTGGATTAGGTTGTTTGTTTTTTTGATACTGAGCTCCATGAAGAGGTAGTATTCTAAAAAGGAATGTGTTCTTTTTTTTTTCTACTCAATTTTTGTTCTTTATTCCTTTTTTTTCCCTCACCCACTTTGCTTTTATCTACTTTTAAAATCCCTTTCCACACTCTGAAATTTTTCTATTATAATTTATACCCTGCTTATTTATACAAAAATATGTGAGATTGTTTACAGTATTATAACACATAAATCAGGAGAGTGAAGCCAAAAAAAAATTAGAGAGGGAGAGAGCACTGTAGCAGGAACCTGAGTCCAGGGGGTGGGCTCGGGGAGCACTGTAGCAGGAACCACAGTCAAGCACTAAATTTGGATGTAAGCCTTCTAGGGGCAAAAACGGCATGAGGTGTTGAGTTGGAGTTCTTTTCTTTATTGAGGTGTAGTTGATTTACAATATGACATTAGTTTCAGGTGTACAACATAGTTATTTAAAATTTTTCTAGATTATACTCCATTTATTGTTCTTATAAAATATTGGCTGTATTCCCTGTGCTGTGCAGTATATCCTTGTAGCTTATTTACTGTATACATAGTAGTTTGTACCTCTTAATCCCCTACCCCTGTCTTGCCACTCTCCCCTTCCCTCCCCTGCCATCGATAACCACTAGTTTGTTCTCTATATCCATGAGTGTGTTTCTCTTTTGTTATATTCACTAGTTTGTTTTATCTTTTTAGATTCCACATATAAGTGGTAGCATACAGTATCTGTCTTTCTCTGCCTGAATTGTTTCACTTAGCATAATGCCCTCCAAGTCCATCCATGTTGTTGCAAATGGCAAAATTTCATTCTTGTTTGTGGCTGAGTGGTATTCCGTTATATATCTGTATGGAGTTCTTTTTAAAATCAGAAGAGCAGGTGGGTTTTTCTTCGTGTCTGTCACATTTCCTGTGCCAGCAGTCCCCATGTGTTTCTCAAGGATGAGCCTCCACCTAGCTCTCTTGTCACCCACTCCCCACCCCAGAAGCACCATGAGCTCTGCACATAACCCACAGGCAGGATCACAGACAGACCCAGGGCTTCCAGCTGATGTGAGGAAGTTGAGCCTTTCCGTTTCTTCCTGAAAGTTGAGTTCATTAGAGTCGGTCCAAAGGCTGATAAAGGGCTGGCCTCTGAGTCAGGACTAGTCGCCTTTCATCCTGGAGACTTGACGGTGATCAGGTGAACATCTGGTGGGACGTGGAGTGAAATCATAGGGGGTGCCCTACTGAGTAACGTCATCACACTGGGGAGGTGAAACACACCTTTCAGGACTGGGAGCCTCCTTCTTGAGAGAGCCTGGCTGAGGGGGTGTGTCTGACCTGCCTGGGTATCTTAAAGTGCTGGCAAGTGAGAAAGGATGTTTGGGTTCCCTGGAGGAATGAGAAAATGTGTTATGTTTCTCCAAATATCTATAGTTTCAATAGGCATGGCTTTGGGAAGAGACAGTTGTCAGGGCTAAATACTTAGAGCAAAAGCAGTAATAGGAGGCTGTACTGTCCAGTAGGCTAACCACTAGCCACATGTGACCACTGAGCACTTGAAGTGTGGCCAAGTCCGCAGTGAGATGTGTGGGATCTGCAGAATACACACCAGATGGCAAACGCTGGGGGAAAAAAAGACTGTGAACTGTCTTAGTAGCAATATTGTAATGGAAAATATCTCAATCCCTACTACTTGATTGCGTGTTGAAATGATAATATTGAGTATATTGGGTTAAATAAAATGTATTATTAAAGTTAATCTTACCCGTTGCTTTTCACTGCTTAATGTGGCCACTTGAACATTGAAAATTAAATGTGTGGCTCACATGGTATTTCTATGGGGACAGCTCTGGTCTAAATATCTAAAATTTAAAGTTTTTTTTGTTTTTCTTCCTGAGGAGTGAATTTCCATTGTGTTCTCTAACTCCTGTGTTCTCTCTTTGGTTCTCTTTCAACAGATACGACTCTCCACGTAGCATGTCAAGGACTACATTAATCACCAATTCCTTTACTTTTTTTCCCACCTACACAATTTCCATTTTCTTTTACACTTGCTCACCCCAGCCGTCTGCAGTACACCAGTTTCAGATACTTGAGCTGTGTAGAGTTTCTGTGTACAGATGTGTGCTTGGACTTTTCTCGTCCCGAGAAATCTGAAGGGGGCGATTACAGAAGATCCACTTACTCCTGGGATCTGTTGCTGTGGCCCCGGGCCCGGGGCATTGGGTGGTCCCTGGGTGGTCCTTGGAGACTCCTTCTCTGCAGCCACGTCCCAGCAAATACCATTCCCTGGAGGGGAACAACCAAGTGCCGTGGAGGCAGCAGCTTCTGCTTCGCCGCCGCAACTGTCTGGTTTCCTGTAAAATAAACACCTTACTTTATATTTTTAGGGAACACAAAAGTGCTGCTATAGGGCGCAAAATTTTCATTCTGGACGCTTTTCCAATACAAATCACCCCAAAGACGCATTTTGAATATCCTGGTCGCATCTTTGGATCTGTAAAATACACCTTTTGGTATGGCACCCGTTAAAATGCAAAGCAAATTTCTTCAAGGCAGAAAAACAATCTGACAGTAGCAATGTAGAAATTGTTCACTCAGACACATCTGTGTAAATGCGAAAAGTGATAGCATTCACCTCTGAGCTGCTTGCTATTGAAGCCGCAGTGACTAGTCTCAGCCGGCCCAGGTAGAACATCATTCCTTCAGAAGTGTTGAAAATGCTGCAAAGTTGGCTGAGTGGAAGTGCGGCTGCCCCCCCTCCTTGCTTCCTCTTCCCTCATCCTACTGGAGCTTGAATCAGGGATGGCCTCTTTCTCTACGGAACCATCTTGAGCCTGGTGGGGGTATTGCTGACGAAATCCAGGATCATTCCAGCAGTTGAAAAAGGAAGCCCTAGGGGGAAAGCAATTGACATATCTTTGTGCCTATGAATAAGTTGCCATGAATAATTTGTTACATTAACCCATCCTTGCTTACCACTTAGTCGAGTTCTCTCCTTGGCATCAAATAGATAGGTTTCCTCTTAGGCAGAATTAGAAGAAATCAGTGTGGACGGATTTTTTACACTCGGCTATTGTTTTATTCAAATACATGAATCTAAAGCTGAATCAACTCTTATTTCCAGTTGTGCATATTAAAATGATCGAATTCCAAGTAGTAAAGTTTTCAGGGAAACTGACAAGGATTCAATTAAGTTAGTCTTGTGTGCTGCTACTTGTTTTGATAAATTTGAGGGTTAACTACTTGTTTTGATAAGTTTGAGGGTTAAGTCAGTGATAACCAAACCAGTCTCAGTGAAAGCACCCATCCTATGGTTGTGTCAGCCCAGGATGAGTGAGCTGGTACTGTCCCTGCTGCTGTCACCACTGGAATGAAATTTTGCCAGAAGAGACGTTGCGCTTTCTCATTGCTGGTGGGTGAAAGATAGTTCAAGTGTGTGTGTGTGTGTGTGTGTGTCTGTGCGTTTGTGTGTCTGTGGATAAAGCACTAAAGACTGAATTGACTTCTAGACTTTTCTTGTATAAAATTTCCCGAACCAGGCAAAGCTGCTTTGACTTAATTTATTTGTTAAATGTTGCACTTTGTTTATGTGTGGGTTTTTTTGGGGGGGGCAGCTAGTAAGTAGAGAGAAGAGGACGGATTCTACTGACGTATTTATTTAGTAAAAATGACAACTTTGCATTCATTTACGTTTTAAAAATTCTGTCTGATTTCTTTTACATTGTTGCTAATGCTTGCCCAACATAACTGCTCCAATGCTATTTGCCGTCTGACAGAAGGATCCTTGTAGGACAGGCTTTGCAAACCTTATCAGGTAATAACATATACCATAGATTATAACCTTGCTGTTAAGATGTTTGCCTCTTATATTAGAAGTTAAAACCGGCCTTTGAGAGGATCGCCAAATAATAAATGGTCATACCACTGCTGTCTGTTATGCAACTGTGTAATAACTCCATAGTTGGAAATTGAACAAAGGTTAGGAATTCTTTCCTTCGGGCTCTCTTGTTAACAGATTATTTTAGATTTTTTCCGAAGTAAGTTTTCCCTGGGCACCCCTTTTCTAATTCTAAAGAAGTGTTTGGCCCTTTCATGTTTCAAAAAGAAACATTCACTTGTAGTTCCATATTTCTTGATCTCTATAAAAGACTCACAAAATTCAGTTTACTTTTATTCACAGAGAAAGTTGGCTTTGATGTCTCTTAAAGATAATTCTGCTAGCTGCTGATCAGCCAGTCAGTTCACCTAGCTTCAATCTTTATAGGACCTCTAAACTAATTTTCCTACACTGTGACTAAAAGGTAGGCAGATCATGGGAATGGATTATACAGTATATTCAAATGGATCCCTAATATTACTTTGTTTAATAAGGTAATATCAGGACCACATATTCTGTAGGCCTCTTTTGTTAAAAGCCACATTTATGCAATTTTCACTTTTTTAGGCTCTTCTTCCTTTACATTTGTACTCCAGGTGTAAAAACCACATTTGTGAATGGCTGAGCCTATGATTATACTTTCGGTTGTATGCTGCTTTTTGCTAGTGTGTGTGTGCTTGTGTGTGTGTGTGTTTCTCCTCTCTGAATAATTTTATATTTCATGCTACTTCTTGAAAGTTTACTCTTTGATGCTAAAAGGGAATAACCAGATGATTTCTAAAAATAATGTCTCCCTGCAGGATGGTGGCTTGTTAAATTAGAGGAATGCTGTTTGCTATATCAACATGTATGGTCAGAGACTAAAATATATTAACGCCAAGTGTGTTTTGGTCCATAACTGGAGAATTCTGTTTAAATGCATCATCTTTTCCAATGTTTTACAGTTTGCCATGTGGAATGGCAGGTAGCAGGGAGAAAATAAGTGTGGATTAAGACTTTTAAAGGAAATAGTATCATATGATTAAGAAAATTAGAATTCGTAGAAATATTGGGATAAGTGAAGAAATAAAAATGTCTGTCTAGAATGTAGCATCTAGAGAGTTTTTGGAAGCCCTACCTTCACATGAGGGCGTGATATTCCTATCCAAAGCCAGACTAAGCCATCAGCAAGACGCATGGGGGGGGATTATTACCTCTCCTTTCCTAGAGGAATAACCAAAAGCAAATAAAAATGCTTAACAGTCCCCTCTTTGAAGTGTATTTTTTAAGCAAGGTGGAAAACATTTAGACTCTGGCTTTATGACACATTAGGGAAGTTGTTTGTTGGCAGGGGGCAGGAGGCGGGGGACCCGGAGGATTTCACTTATAGATTGTCTCACCCGCATACTGTGAGCAAGCTAAAGGAACCATCCCAGTCTAAAATGCCTTCATTGAACAATAACAGTTTATAGACTTTTTAGAAAGTATTGAATAAGGGTCAGGGGACAGCCGAAGGCAGTACCGCTCCGTGAAGTCTGCTTACACATTTACAAATTGTCCATCAGTTTAAAATACTTTTCACCGTGTGCAGATATAAGGGGAATAGGGCACTCTGTAGAATTATACATGTCTAGTTTGTAAAGTATGTCGTGTGTACTGCAGGTGTATGTTCTCTGGGCTCTGTGTATCTGTACAGTAGCTTTCATTAAAACAAAATTGTGGACTAACTTGTTTTGGTGGTGTGAGGGGGAGAAGGGCAGTTTATACCAAGTAACGATGCTGTAATATAGTACATGTAACAAAAGATCTGGAGTAACCCTTCCGTGGCCCATGGAAAATTTTGGTTATCTTCTAGATTCTGAAATGAAGATGTATGGATACTCTGGCGGACTGCATGTTGTATAATTTGAAAAATACTAAAAGTGGAAAATAAAATTGAATTAAACTTTGGCTGGTCTGTTTTTTCTTAGAGTCATCTTAAAGACACTCTCCTTGGAGGCCTCAATGCCATTGTGAGGATGGGCCTTTTTCTGGCCTTGAAGGAGTTCCTTTCAGTGAGCAGCTGCTTGAATTCAAAGCCCAAGCAAGGTCAACCGTGACCTTTCTGTCTTTTACTTTGCTTGAATATCTGTATTTAAATTTTTCCTTCATTGAGGACCCAAGAAAACCTGACATTTGTTCCTTCGGCCCTGAAAAGACAGCCGCCTATGTCAATAAGTGTCTTAACTTTTTAAAAAGTAGGATCGAGTTAAGGTACAATAGACCAGTGTATGGGCTGAATTTCTGAATTTCTTCTTGTCCAAGAAAGGCACTTATTCTAATAATATGTTTTAGCTCGTTGGCATTCTTCAACTAATGCCTTGGACCTCTGCGTATATTGAAAGGTTATTGGCATCTTTTGAGAAGTGTTGGGGTGTTTGTATTCCTGTTTAGCTTTACTGATTATTACTATTAACGTACAGGTCTGAGATCTTGTGAGAGGATGCCAGAGTGTGAAGCCGTTGGAGAATAACAAATGGCGGGACACAGGATTACTTTTATCTGCTCTCTTAGCAAGGAGACTTCCCTGCCTCAGGTCACTGAAATCCTGTGGCCACGCACGGCCTTGTGTATGTAAAACACCCTCATTCTCGTTCTTGGTTTGGTTAATGTTGCATGGGAGCCAGACAGTAGACTGCCGGCATCAATTAAAAGTGGAAAGATGGATGCCAAATAAAGATTTTATAAGTGGAATTGGGGACACTGCAGATCATGTGCTTTTATGATGTCTTATCCATCTCCTTGAATTTGTTGTTCTCCAAAAAACTTGGAAGAGGCAGTTACCAAATATCAGATTGTTAAAGGTGACTTAGGTAGCAAAACTTCAAAGTGGATGAATATTTAGGCTGAAGCCTGTTTATTTAAGATGCGAAAGCAGTCTTTTGAAAGGACCTGATGACAAAGCACATTTCAGTGTCACTGAGAAGTGACCCTAGAGGTTCCAGGACAAGCAGCTCTGCAGTGCAGTAGGTCTGCACTAACACCCACTGTTCCCCGGGTTCCTGTGAGCCTTTCCCGAGGTTTCCTGTTGTGTTGAGCTCTGAACGGTGCTCGGGCTATGCCTTGGAAGTACTACAGAGCTAGAGCAACTGTGGTAGAATGTGGAATGGAAGCTATAATCTGCCGAGGCAATTACCGGTGATGTGTGTATCTGCAGGTTTAATTCTAGCATTTGTGACAGGTTATATCTTGTGATTTGTCTCATGTACATAATAAATTGAACAGGAGTGGGAGGGATCTCTCGCGTGACACATCAGATGAACATATGTGGGCTCACCTGACAAATGCATCCTAAGCCATGGGATTTTTACTTTCCCTTTGGCATTTGGTGGTTCTTCAGCCAATCTGCAGAGAAAACACCGATTTCTGTGTGGTTAGCTGGGCTCCAAATAAAAGACTTGCAGGTTAATCCCTGTGGACCTTTCCACTTGTGATGCACCATGGATGCAAAGGCTGGACTCCTCCACCTGCTTTGCTTCCCCAGCGCTGACGGAGGTTCTGTTTGGAGCTCCTCTCTCTTTCTGGGACCCTTCAGACCCTCGCTCCTCCACGTGACCAGACTGCAAATCATTCTCGTACGATAGCTTTTCAAAAAATTCACCTAAAAAGATAATTTACTCCTTCAGAATGCATACCCGAAATGAGAGAAATTGGCAGACTTGCTCCCGATGACGTGTACCAGCACCAGAACCTCGTAATTAATGCTTGGAAAGCTGCAGTAGGCAGTGCGTTAAGGTGAGAGACTATCCTGGCGGTGTGCCAGACACTGTGTTACGTGCTTTACATGTATTAGTCCATCTAATCCTCCTAATAACTCCATGAGGTAGGCACCATTATCTCCACTTTAGCAGGGAGTAAACGGGCACAGAGAGGTTAGTTAACTTGCCCAAGGTCTCACAGCTGGGAGGAGAAGCCAAGATTGAAACCCGGGAAGACTGGTCCTAAGGTGTGTGCTCTCCACAGCTAGTAACACTGCTGCTCAGAACAGTGCTGCGTGTGTGTGTGTGTGTGTGTAGTGATAACCAGCAAGCAGCCTCAAAAATCCTTTTGTAAAGAATTCATACAAAGCGTTCTTCCTTTGCAACTTTTCTGTGTTTTCTCCTTTCATAGGAATCCGAGACCTTCTTGTTTTTTGAATTACTTTAAGCAATCAAAAGCATCTAGGAAAGAATCATCGAAATAATAAGAGATGCCTCACAGCAGGGGGGCCTGACAACATACAACTGCAGGGCTTCTGGAGGAAGGCTGCCTGCAGGAGCGCAGTGCTTAGAATCTTTTTCATACATAGTGGACACTTAGAAAGTGTAGCAATCACTTGTGTCACGGTTTTCAAACTGTGTGTAGTAAGAATTTCACTTATCCATGTTGACGTTTTTTTCTCTTTAGGACACGAATTTTCTCTGCTTGCATTTTAAAATGTATAACCTATATTTCTCAGCTTCTCAAGCTAAAAATAAAGCAGGGTTCTCTTGTCCCAGCTGAGCCAGCTCTAAGGGAGAGTCTGAGGGGGCACTGAGTGGGTTCCCTTATCCCACCCAGATCTGTGTGAGGCCTCGGAGAAGACTCTCAGGGAGCTGTGCTGACAATAGCTGCCCCGTACCTAACCTCCAGCCCTGTCATAATGATTAATAGGATCTCACTTTAGTGCTTCAAATTTTAGAAAAAGTAAACATGCCAATCATACCACACATACATGTGCGCGTCCAACTACAGAAAGGGGCAGGAACAGCACAAGTGGGGTTCGCCCTGAGCCCCCCACTTTACCGCAGACTCCCATTACCTGTGCTTCACCTGTCTGAGGATGCTTCTGATGGGCTACTGCAGGGTTGGGAGGGACAGGCTGGTGGTAGGTGTGTCTAGGTCACGGGATGCTAATTCCTTCAGCTAGTGGCAACCTGGCTGCCTGCAAGCCAGACCCCAACCAGCAGCCCAGGCGTCCTTGCTGCCCTGCAATGCCCCCTTCTGGGACATGTACACAGCGGCAAAATACCCCTGGAGCACTGGCCATCAAGCAGTGATGCTACTCAGTCATCCTAAATGGAAAGAATGATGGACTTGGGACCTGGATCTGACTCTTCTTACTTCCCGTGGACCAACTGTGGGATGTGGTCAAGTTGTTTAAATGTGTAGCATCTCAATGACCTCATCTCCATACCTGAATTATGGAGATTTGTAGCCCACTGTCCTCCACTCTTTGGTTTGTTGTTAGGATCAGATGAGAAATTGTGTGCAAGCATCTTATAAAAGTGCTACTCAAATGTAAGGGATTGTTAGGTTGAAAAATAAAATTCAACGGAGTAAATCTTAAAGATTTTATTTGGCTTTATTCAGTGATTCATGAATTGGGCAGCATCCAATCTAGCAGATAGAAAGAAGCTCCAAGGAGCTGTACAAAATGAAAGACTTTTATAGGCAGGAACAAAGAGGCAAAAAGCAGGTTGGTTATTGCAAGGTCAGTTTCCTTTAGGGAATGTCAGGGGTCTCTAAGGCAGATGACCTAACCAGCGCCTATCAGGCGATTCCCTATTGCCTGGTTTAAGATTCCATTTCTGGGAGAGCCGAAACTGTAATTCAGTCTCGTCTCGGTTTGGTGACATGGGGCTTAGCATAAGTGACTCCATTTGGGGCCTGTTGCCTTGTTTTTTTTGTTTGTTTGTTTCTTGCGGTACGCGGGCCTCTCACCGTTGTGGCCTCTCCCGTTGCGGAGCACAGGCTCCGGACGCGCAGGCACAGAGGCCATGGCTCACGGGCCCAGCCGCTCCGCGGCATGTGGGATCTTCCTGGACCAGGGCACGAACCCGTGTCCCCTGCATCAGCAGACGGACCCTCAACCACTGCGCCACCAGGGAAGCCCTGTTGCCTTGTTTTTAATAGTTATTATCAAATACTTCCCAGGAGCAGGAGTTTTTGCCTTGGACCCCAGCTATACCTTCACTTAGCATCACAGATACTTAGAGTAAGAGAGAAGGCTGTGAGGAGACCCCAGGAGTCATCTAATTCTACCAGTGAAATGGAATTTCACTGGACCTCTCCATTTAGGGTCCTCGCTCTTCCCACTGCTCCACCCTCTTCTTTGGGGGAAAGTCTGCTCTTAGGCTGTTTCATGGGGAGAGAAAATGCTCTCCCTCCTGAGAACTGCAGTGAGCAGTGTTTAGGGCTAGTTTCCACCTCTGTGCCTGGTGGCTGTTCATACTGAGGGTTCCCGCAAATGCTCCCCACTCAACGCCCTGACGCTAGATCATGAATCAAGTCTATTCAGATTCCCAATAATTACAGCTAGTGCTGAAAGCCTACAGCCCAGCAGGTCACATGGTTTGTTTGGGCTCTAGAGCTCCGATTCCACTCTATTTCAGTCCTCTGCATGCCAATGCAGGGGACACGGGTTCGAGCCCTGGTCCGTGAAGATCCCACATGCCGCGGAGCAACTAACCCTGTGAGCCACAACTACTGAGGCTGTGTGCCACGACTACTGAAGCCCACATGCTTACAGCCCATGCTCCTCAACGAGAGAAGCCACCGCAACGAGAAGCCTGCGCACCACAATGAAAGAGCAGCCCCTGCTCGTCACAACTAGAGAAAGCCTGTGCGCAGCAACAAAGACCCAACGCAGCCAAAAATAAACAAATTTATGTAAAAAAAAAAAAGTTTCTGCCATTCCCAATTTTCCCTGTGAGCTGTTGTAAATGAATAGTGCCTTTTTAAAAAATTGAAGTATAGTTGATTTACAGTGTAGTGCCCATCTCTGCTGTACAGCAAAGTGACTCAGTTACACACATAGAGACATTCTTTTTTTATATTCCTTTCCATTATGGTTTATCACAGGATACTGAAAATTGTTGCCCCGTGCTATACATTAGGACCTTGTTGTTAGTGCCTTTTAAAGTGGATTACACTTTACTATATTGGGCCAAAAAGTTGGGCTGTTCTTGGAAGAAATACAGATCCACCACTAATAGAGTGGAAGAGAAGCCTATGAAGGACGTTGGGACACATTTGGCTCTACCCAGAGAGGTTACATGACTCCCCTCACCTCACACTTGGAGAGCCCGAGCCCAAAGCACCTCACTCTACTCAGGGTTCACTCTGCTGCACCAACCGCTGGCCCGCAAAGACGAAGCTAGTCACAACCACTCTGATGGCAGCGGACGCCTCTCTGACATGAGGTCAAGCCTGGCTTGAGGTCAGTTGTGTGGAAATGTTTTGCCACAGTCATTTGTTGTGTTTGTACTATGTACGAGGACCCTGGTGATCAAGAGTGGACTTCAGCAGTGCTTCCCTGGTAGCGCAGTGGTTGAGGGTCCGTCTGCTGATGCAGAGGACACGGGTTCGTGCCCCGGTCCGGGAAGATCCCACATGCTGCGGAGCGGCTGGGCGCGTGAGTCATGGCCGCCAAGCCTGCGCGTCCGGAGCCTTTGCTCCACAACGGGAGAGGCCACAACAGTGAGAGGCCTGCGTACGGCAAAAAAAAAAAAAAGAAAAGGAAAAAAAAGAGTGAACTTCAGCAGCTTCTGGACCAGAGTTCCAGTAGCTCCCACTCTTCCCTGGGTTACCTGAGTGCCTCGCACGAGTTACCTAACCTCTCTGTGTGAAGCGCTTGGCACCATGCCTGGCTCACAGTGATAGCCTGTCCTGCATGTGCATTATGGAATCTCTTCACCAGCGATGGATGAGGTGCTGCTCTCATTCTCCCCACAGGCAGATGTGGTGAGGTGTGGACAGGTGAAGTGAGTTGTCCAACATCACAGAGCTAGGAAGTGGTGGAGCTGCTCCAGAGCCATGTTCTTTTTGGGTTTTTCTTCATTTTTATTTTTTTGGCCACGCTGTGAGGCATTTGGGATCTTAGTTACCCGACCAGGGATCGAACCTGTGTCCCCTGCGTTGGGAGCATGGAGTCTTAACCACTTGACTGCCAGGGAAGTCCACAGAGCCCACGATCTTAACCAGGAAGCTAAACTCTCCCAGGGTCACATGGCTGCTGAGGAACATAGAGAGACTGAGTTGAGATCCTGCTTTACTCCTAGACCAGAGCTTATTCCCAGGCCTAAGCAATGTACAGGAGCAGCTGACATCTCCATGTGTTGCACTCAGAGCCTGCTACAAAAATGTGAGCATTCATCAAGATTCCCACAAAGATTTGAGCACCTGCTTTGTACTCAGCATTGATTTTTGAGCTGGGGAGAGGTGGTAAACAAGATAAAGTCTTCATTTTCTTAGACGCAGATTATAAACTAGTGACCAACACTTTCTAAAATGATTCAGTACATTTAAGTGCTATGAAGAAAACAGAACAGGCTGCTGTGATACTACATGGCTTGGGTGGTCAGGGAAGGCCTCTGTGAATGATTGAAGGAGGCAGGCTTGCAAAGATCTGGAGAGAGTTCCAAGCAGAAGGAACAGTAAGTGCAAAAGTCCTGAGGCAGATTTTGCTTGGTGTGTTCATGATACTAGAACTCTGATTTTACACAAAGAATTTTCTCCACACTGGTATTTCAGTTCCTCATTGACTTAGCAAATTAAAAAGATGATAAATATGTTTGTGTTGCCTTCGAAAGTAAGAGTAAATTTGGAATAACCAAGAGCTTCTTCCTGGATTTACAAATATAGCAACAAAGGCCTCTGGGCATTTTTGTAGCCAACAACTTTGTAAGCAGACCCATGCATTCATAGTCCATGCTTCTGTGCTCTGAAACCAAGCAAAAGAGGGCAAGCCCATCCCTGGCTGATGTGTTTTAGACAGCCAAGCAAATTCACACTGATCCACAGTCCTCGTGAGGGTAAAAGATAATACTGAGGGATAAATATGGAAAAGCTGATTTGCTGCCCATCCTCAGGGTCAAGCACAGGGCTGAGGGGGCCAGCTGCATCTTTTTATACTCTTCTTCTCAGGGAAATGGTACTGCTACAGCATGCCACCTTGGAAATTTTTCCTGCTTGCCTTGGGAGAGGTTTGCTCAACTCACTTTGGGAAGGTTATTTCAACTTTCTGCTGCATCAGGACTTTGTGAGCGGTGAACACCAAAACGCCAAAGACACACATGTATCCTTGTCTGCCCTTGGTAAGCACGGAGAGAATCTCACCAGTCAAAAAGGGAATATCCTGGATTTTGCCTGATAATTCTTGGGTTGACATTTTTGGGCATCCCTGAAACAACCACTCTTGCTGCAGCTGCTGCCCAGGCTGTTCTCGCTTCAGACTCAGTACTTGCCAAGATCTGCCTAGAAAGAAGTGTTTCCCACTGTGGGCCTCACACAGTGAAATGGCATCAGACCGAAGTCCTCTGTTTCAGGGTCTAATTAGCCTGTAGCTTTAGGAAGTGGAACAAAACATCTACATTTTTGTAGGATGTCACTTGAAAGTGTTAGCTGAATAGCCTCAGCTGTTCAAATAGTAGAGCTAGATACGGTGGGGTATGTGGAGGGGGATGGGCCGGGCTGAGGGGCGTGGGTACTGGAGGGAGGTATCCGTAGTCCTGGCAAGAACGGTCCAGGCTTCTTTGAGATTTAAAGGGCTAACCCAGAGGTAGCTGCGCATTTTATTTTCTTCTTGAAAGAAGCCTGTTTTGTTTGCTAAGTGCTCCTTGTGTGAAGCTGCGTTGTGGAGAGAGAAACATTTCTTTCCCTTGGTTCAGGTGGGGTGAGGGCTTCACTTGGAAGGGAGGCTCCTTGGCAGGTGCGGGCTGGAAGGTGATTCCAAGTGAACCGATCCCTAGGCCTGTTACCTCGCCTGAGAAATGAGAAGTTTGGATGAGATCGGTTTCCTAGGCTCACCTGTCAGTGAACTGCACCTGAAGTGCTTATTCCCAAACCACTCCGCTCTCCAGAATCGGAATTTTCGGGAGCAGTGATCTGCGTGTTGGGCAGGCATCCGGTGATCTTCATTCTCAAGGATGTTTGGCCTGTGTGATCTCTCACAAGTCTGTCAGCTCTAAAACTGTTGGCTAAGTCTGGAAGGCAGTGATTCCTAACTAGTCTTGAGACCCAAGGCTTTTTGCAAATCTAAGGACAGCTGTGGACGCTCTCTTCAGGAAAAAAATGTCTGTAGGCAGAATGCGGAATCCAGTTTCAAGGTTTGTGATCCTTGATGAAGAATTCCTACTCTAAAGTCAACTCAAAAGAGAACCTAAGCACCTGGAATCGTGGATAGCACAAAGTAACTGCTCACTAAAGGTAGGTTATTCTTTTTATGTCTCCCACTTTTTCCTATGATATACTAGTATTATCTTCATTTTTTAGATGAGGAAACTGGGGTGTAGAGAGATTAACATACCTTGTAAGTGGGGAATGGATTTTAACCTAAATGATCTGATTCCAGAACCAGTGAACTTAAAATTCTGGGTTACCTAATAAAGTGGGGTGTGTAAAGTGGGGATGGGGGAGGGTGGAACGGTCGGAAAAGGCCTTTCTGAGCTCTTCCAGTTCTGAACTAACTTGCCCCTGTCCCCATCATTTTCACCCTGAGGGTCTCGGTTTCTACAACCCACAAAGAAAGGGGCTGGCCTCCCCTCTTCCTGCTCAGCGGGGTTCGACTCTCACGCTCTGCGATCCACTTCCCCAGCGGGCCAGGCTGTGTGGAAACAGGCCGGGCCCTGGCTTCCCGCCGCCCGCCAAGGACTAACCGTCCCAGGTGTCTCCTGTTAAGCGGTCTGCCGGGGTCGCAGCACAGCGGAGGGGTCGGGGCCCC
The DNA here is from genome assembly GCF_003031525.2 of Neophocaena asiaeorientalis asiaeorientalis. Classification (NCBI taxonomy): domain Eukaryota; kingdom Metazoa; phylum Chordata; class Mammalia; order Artiodactyla; family Phocoenidae; genus Neophocaena; species Neophocaena asiaeorientalis. Next base: position 1,676,065 of record NW_020174372.1, on the reverse strand, counting down.
GTAGCTGCCTGCGGGCGAACAGCTGCGACCCTTTGCACAGGGCTGGAGCTGGGGGCGGGAGCGGGCGCAGGGATAGGGCTGGGGCTCCGTGGGTCTCTGAGCGGCCTGGACGGCACAGAGGCGCTCTGTCCGCGGCGCTGGTGGGGAGAGGGGAGGCTGGGGGCCCTACTGCTGCGGAGAGCGCGGAGCTGCGCGGGGGGCTCAGGCCAGCGGGGGAGACCCGAGCGAGCTCCCGCCTCTCCCTCTGCGCTTGCCAGGGGCCCGCTCAGGTGTCACTGCTCCTTCTTCCCGGCGCTTTAATTTTGTTGCTGGTGTTGAGTGTCCGACATACACCTGGGTTAGTTACCTGGGGCTTCCAAAAAACTGGGTGTGCAAGGCTGCTGTGACTCCAGGGGCCTGCGCTTGTAAGGCTCCATCCAGGTCTGTGTGTCCTGGGGCGCTGTCGGGGGTTGGGGTGGAGGCGGAGGGTGCGCTGCATCTCCCAGGCCCTGGCCATCGGTGTGATAAAGTGGAAAAAGTCTAGAATTTAAATTCTAGTTACTAGCCGTGTGACCTTGAGCAAGTTGCTTAACTTCGCTGATTCTCAGTTTGCTCAAAGGTAAAAAGGTTATTATAATCATTACAACGGCCTGAAGTTATACGATGTTCATAAAGCCCATAGCACGTTGCTTGATGAAAGTTCCCTTTGTATTAATGTAACACTTCATGCCTTCCAGAGGTCCCCACTCCTTCCTGAACAGAAGGGAGATCCAGGAGGCTCAGAGTACCCTCCTTTAGGAGGGAAGGTGGTGGTGTGTGGTTTGGGGGGTGGCATTTTTTCCATTCTAACTTGTTCATGGCTAGGCCTCCTCCAGGCAGTTTTACTTCCTGACACCATTCTAGAAGCCCAGTTTGAGAGGTGACTGCACAGGTCCTGAATATAGAAGGGATGTTATTGGCTTGCTTTCATCATTACTGACTGTATTTGTCAGAATTATTTTCTTCGGGTTGGGTTTGGTCACTTGAAAATTGCTTTATGCAGTATAGAAATTGATTGGGTCACATAAAGGAAAAGGCTGAGGGTTTAGCTTTAGGCATAGCTTGATCCAGGGACTCACATGGGGTTGCCGGGCTTGTTCTCTCTTTTTCCCTCTGTGTTGACTGTTCTTAGTATGGAGTGATAAAAAGCACGGCATCTCAGGCTTATCTGTTCCTTTAGAGAGAGGGGGGATAGGAGGATGTCTCTCTTTTCTTCCATCACCTCTATCCTTATAGCAAACGTTATTGATACACTAGACCAAAGCGGGGCCAAGCCATCTCAGTGGACAGGGAGTGGGTTTCCACCATAGCAGTGGGTACTTTGCTCAGGTGCCACTGTGATAGTCAGTCCCACCCCAGGTGCCGGGGATTGGGCAGGGACAGTTCCCAATGAGAGGTCTGACTTCTGGGCAGATAAAATAGGACCTGTTCATTGCACTATCTCTGCCTTTGCTCACCACTGCTTAAAGGAAGTCTTTAGTAGAGTGTAGACTGCCTGGGTGCCATGTTCCATCTGTCAATTGTCAAGTCTTATCCCAGGCAAGGAAGGCATCCTGCATGTTCCTTCTTTGATTCCTTGTTTTGTTGTTGGTTGATTGATTCATTCAGCATTTAATAAATGCCCAGCATACACCAGGGCCTCTGCCAAGGGTGAACATGTTTGCTTTTGAGAAGCTCACGGTCTAGTTGGAGAGGCAGATGTGCAGAGAACAGAGTCTGGGACCGTGTAACCGTCTGGGGACAAGCAAAGACTTCCCAAGGGAACTGTACTTGAGCTCTAAATTGGAGATAGTAGGGGATAGTAGGAGGAAAAGTTGCAGGGACTTCCCAGGCCAAGCGGTGTGGTGTGGTAGGGTACTTTCTGTTGTAAGTAACACTAGTTAGGTTACTTTACTGTCTTGCTTAAGAAGTCTAGAGGTAGGTGGTTCAAAGTGGCCACAGTTCTGGGTTGGCTTCTTGAAGATTCTCTGGGTTTTCCCTGCTCTGCCACAGGGTGACTGGAGCTCCATCACGCCTTCACGTGATAACATGTAGAGCAAAAAGGGAGGGAGATGGCTTGCTTCTCAGTGATTCTTTAGATAACAAAGGTCAGAATTTCCCAGAGGTTCCCTGTGCCACTGGCCAGAATGGTCATACGCCCGTGCTGAGCCAGTCACTGGCAAAGGAGGAGAGGGTGGCTGTGATTGTTGTGGCCCAGCCGTGTTCTGGACCTGGGGGAGGGGTCACCTTCCCTGAGCACGTTGGTGCCCCTATCTGAAAATCGGAATTCTGTTAGCAAGGCAGAAAGCGAGACTGGCTTGCCTGTCGGGCTGTTAGGTAGCCAGTCACCCGTGTCTCCTGCAGGTGGTGACAGATGATGAAAGACATGGCCTTACAGGAAGCAGGAGAAGCTCAGGATGGTGGGGAAAGGGGAGGGTGTGGCTGAGAGGAGGGAAGGAGCTGAGGTTGGAGGCGCAGTAGAGACAGGAAAACCCTGTGTTAGATGCCCTCTGGATATCACTAAGAAGCCTAAATCTCAGTCCCATTCCTCAAAGAGCTTACACTCAAAACCTGGGAAAGTTTTTCTGGGTCTGTCACACTCCCATAGTAGCAGCAACAGTGGCTCACTCTATGGGGGTTACTGTGCGGGGGATTAGGGTGGAGGAGTTTAGGGAGGGGCCGTGAGCAGTTTGAAGAAGCCTCACAGCTGGTTCTGCCGTGCCTCCCACTCCCCAGTGCCCCCTTCACCTTCTCCCCTGCCCCTTATTGAGAACATTTGCTCTAAATCATGTCTTTGTTTCGGCATCCTTACCTGTCTTCAAGCTAACAGGCTGGGACTTGGAGAAGATGCAGTTAGTGGTAGATCCTGGACTAGGAAACAGTTCTCCTGATGATAGTCCAGCAGGTGAATACTATATAATCGTGTTCAGTAGGGAACCAGCCTCCACTGTCTACTGCTTTTAAAGCGTTTAGCCTGTTTTCATTTGAAGTATGAAGTGAGAGCTGCCTTTTGTTTCCATGTGACGTGGTGGACATGGGTGGGCATTTGGTGTTAGATTGGGCAACCAGGATACTACTTCTCATATTCCTCCATCCTCAGTGTCTAATTAGCACAGAAATTGGCAGAAAGATCTAGTTACTAATCCTGGAAGAAAGGAGGGAGAGGATGCCAACATATCTTGTTGTTTCCCTCAACAGCCCTGCCCAGGGCTGCCCAGGCAGAGCGTGGGGGAATGAGGGAGAGAATTGCCTTGGGCAGTCATTAATTCACAAATGTTTATTGAACACCTACTGGATGGCGGACACTGCCCTGGGGTTGAAAGGAGTATATAAGAACGTTAAAATCTCTGTTCTCATGGAGCTTACAGTCTGCTGGAAGGGGACCTATTTATGTTTTGTCTCCTATGTCAGGTGATGAGAAGTACTATAATGAAAAATAAGGCAGGTTAAGAGAAGCCTGCAGTAGTTGGAAACAGTCTGGGCATAGTGCTAGAAATTATCAAGGTTTAGTCTGTCTCTGGTTTCCAGCAGAGAAATATGGCCTAAGCAGGTATGGTACTGGCCAAAAAAGGCATTCCCTTGGAGGAAGAGGATCACATATTAAATAACTTGATCTTAAAGAATTTCTTTCATGTGGAATCTCTTGGTTTGTTTGTTCTACTGTCCCTCACATTGTTACCAAACGTGATTTACAATGACTTACGAAACATGGTACCAGGTGATGAGAAATAAATGAAGAAATACGAGCAAAGGGAAAATAAGGGCCGTTTCTTTCATCATTGTATTCCAGAATTGTTTAGATTTGGTAGCAGGGGAAGAAGGAAGTATGGTGATTAAAAATGTGGTGATTCATGCTCAGGGTTCATTATTTAAAAGGTGACAGTATAAAGTTTTGATGTCTCAGAAGTTTATAACTTATTTGGGTATGTGTGAAGAGCCAGTTTTATTTGATGGGAAAAAATAGTCTGAGTTCAAAGAAAACTACTAGTATTATTTCTTCAGGTCAGTACAAAGTGCACCAAAGGTTCACAGAGATCAAAAGCCTGATTCCAGAGTCAAAATAATACGGTATAAATAAAAAATTAGTGAGAAGGTGAGTTTTGACTCATAACTGGCTGGGAAAAATACACAAATTTCAAATAAAAATTTACAGCATAAATGGGTTACACAAAGGTAATTTTGATTACCTGTTTTTATTGGGTTGTTTGTTTTCTTATTGTTGAGTTTTGACAGCTCTTTACATAACCTGGATATATGTCCTGTGTCAGAAATGTGATTTTCAAATCAGTTCTCTCAGTCTGTGCCTTAGCTTTTTATTCCCATAGCAGTGTCTTTCTCAGGGCAAAAGATTTTTAACTTTGGTAAACCAATTTATCAAACTACTTATGGATCAGAATTTTGTTGTTGTACCTGAGAATTCTTTGCCTACCAAAAAGTCTTGAAATTTTTCTACATTCTCTTCGAGAAGTTTCATAGTTCTATGTTTTACACTTAGGTTTATGATTCATTTTGGGTTAATTCTTATGTAAGGTGTAAACTCTGAGTCAAGGATTTTTTGTTTTTGGCATGTGGAATTCCAGTTGTTTCAGCACCATTTGTTGAGAAGACTATCCTTTCCTTGTTGATTTATCTTGACATTTTTGTTGAAAATCAATTGGCCATAATTGTAAGGGTTTGTTTTTGGATTCTCAATTTTATTCCATTGATCTAGAGGCCTACTTTATGCCAACACTACACTCTCTTGATACTGTGACTTTATAATAAATTTTGAAAGCAAGTAGTATAAATCTCCCAATTTTATTCCTTTTCAAACTCGTTATGGCTCTCCTAGTTCCTTTGCCTTTTGATATAAGTTGTAGAGTCAGCTTGTCAATATCTGTGAAAAATTCTGCTGGGATTTTGAATGGCTTGCATTGAATCTATAGATTTGTTTAGGAAGAATTGACATCTTTACAATACTGAGTATTCCAATCCATGAACACAATATGGCTTATCTCTTTATTTCTGTTTTCATTTTTCTATCAGCATTTGTTTTCAGGATATAGATCTTCCACATGTTTTGTTATATTTATACTTAAGTATTTCATTTTGGGGGTTGCTATTGTTGCTCGTATATAGAAATACAATTGATTTTTGTATATTGACATTGTATTCTGTTACCTTGCTAAAGTCAATTATTGTTCTAGGAGGTTTATTTATAGATTCTTTGGAATTTTCTACATAGTCATGTCATCTGTGAATAAAGACAGCTTTATTTCTTTCTTTCCAATGGGATGCATTTTTATTTTTTTTAACACCTTTATTGGAGTATAATTGCTTTACAATGGTGTGTTAGTTTGTTTTATAATAAAGTGAATCAGCTATACATATATCCCCATATCTCTTCCCTCTTGAGTCTCCCTCTGTCCTACCCTCCCTATCCCACCCCTCTAGGTGGTCTCAAAGCATCGAGCTCATCTCCCTGTGCTGTGCGGCTGCTTCCCACTAGCTATCGATTTTATATTTAGTAGTGTATATATGTCCATGCCACTCTCTCACTTTGTCCCAGCTTACCCTTCCCCCCCCCCCCGCCGTGTCCTCAAGTCCATTCTCTAGTAGGTTTGCGTCTTTATTCCCGTCCTGCGCCTAGGTTTTTCATAACCATTTTTTTTTTAGATTCCATATATATGTGTTAGCATACAGTATTTGTATTTCTCTTTCTGATTTACGTCACTCTGTATGACAGACTCTAGGTACATCCACCTTACTGCAAATAACTCAGTTTCGTTTCTTTTTATGGCTGAGTAATATTCCATTGTATACATGTGCTAAGAGGCTGTCTTTTCTCCATTGTATATTCTTGCCTCCTTTATCAAAAATAAGGTGACCATATATGCGTGGGTTTATCTCTGGGCTTTCTGTCCTGTTCCATTGATCTGTATTTCTGTTTTTGTGCCAGTACCATACTGTCTTGATTACTGTAGCTTTGTAGTTCAGCTTTGTAGTCTGAAGTCCAGAAGCCTGATTATTCCAGCTCCATTTTTCTTTCTCAAGAATGCTTTGGCTATTTGGGGTCTTTTGTGTTTCCATACACATTGTGAAACTTTTTGTTCTAGTTCTGTGAAAAATGCCAATGGTAGTTTGATAGGGATCGCATTGAATCTGTAGATTGCTTTGGGTAGTGTAGTCATTTTCACAATGTTGATTCTTCCAATCCAAGAACATAGTATATCTCTCTATCTGTTTGTATCATCTTTAATTTCTTTCATCAGTGTCTTATAATTTTCTGCATGTAGGTCATTTGTCTCCTCAGGTAGGTTTATTCCTAGGTATTTTATTCTTTTTGCTGCAGTGGTAAATGGGAGTGTTTCCTTAATTTCTATTTCAGATTTTTCATCATTAGTGTATAGGAATGCAAGAGATTTCTATGCATTAATTTTGTATCCTGCTACTTTACCAAATCCAGTGATTAGCTCTGGTAGTTTTCTGGTAGCGTCTTTAGGATTGTCTGTGTATAGTATCATGTCATCTGCAAACAGTGACAGGTTTACTACTTCTTTTCCAGTTTGGATTCCTTTTATTTCTTTTTCTTCACTGATTGCTCTGGCTAAAGGTTCCAAAACAATGTTGAATAGTAGTGGTGAGAGTGGGCAACCTTGTCTTGTTCCTGATCTTAGTGGAAATGGTTTCAGTTTTTCACCATTGAGGATGATGTTGGCTGTGGGTTTGTCATATATGGCCTTTATTATGTTGAGAAAAGTTCCCTCTATGCCTACTTTCAGGAGGGTTTTTATCATAAATAGGTGTTGAATTTTGTCAGAAGCTTTTTCTGCATCTTTTGAGATGATCATATGATTTTTATTCTTCTATTTGTTAATATGATTTAACACATTGATTTGCGTATATTGAAGAATCCTTGAATCGCTGGGATAAATCCCACTTGATCATGGTGTATGAGCCTTTTAATGTGCTGTTGCATTCTGTTTGCTAGTATTTTGTTGTGGATTTTTGCATCTGTGTTCATCAGTGATACTGCCCTGTAGTTTTCTTTCTTTGTGACATCTTTGTCTGGTTTGGGTATCAGGGTGATGGTGGCCTTATAGAATGAGTTTGAGAGTATTCCTCCGTCTGCTATATTTTGGAAGTGTTTGAGAAGGCTAGGTGTTAGCTCTTCTCTAAATTTTTGATAGAATTCGCCTGTGAAGCCATCTGGTCCTGGGCTTTTGTTTGTTGGAAGATTTTTTTTTCTTTTTTGCAGCACACGGGCCTCTCACTGCTGTGGCAGCTCCTGTCACGGAGCACGGGCTCCGGATGCGCAGGCTTATCAGTTAATGAGTTTGAGAGTATTCCTCCGTCTGCTATATTTTGGAAGTGTTTGAGAAGGCTAGGTGTTAGCTCTTCTCTAAATTTTTGATAGAATTCGCCTGTGAAGCCATCTGGTCCTGGGCTTTTGTTTGTTGGAAGATTTTTTTTTTCTTTTTTGCAGCACACCGGCCTCTCACTGCTGTGGCAGCTCCTGTCACGGAGCACGGGCTCCGGATGCGCAGGCTTATCAGTGCCATGGCTCACAGGCCCAGCCGCTCCACAGCATGAGGGATCCTCCCGGACTGGGGCACGAACCCATGTCCCCAGCACTGGCAGGGGGGCTCTTCACCCCCCAGCCCATAAGCCCTTGTTGGAAGATTTTTAATCACAGTTTCAATTTCAGTGCTTGTGATTGGTCTGTTTATATTTTCTGTTTCTTCCTGGTTCCGTCTTGGAAGGTTGTGCTTTTCTAAGAATTTGTCCATTTCTTCCAGGATGTCCATTTTATTGGCATATAGTTGCTTGTAGTAATCTCTCATGACCTTTGTATTTCTGCAGTGTCAGTTGTTACTTTTCCTTTTTCATTTCTAATTCTATTGATTTGAGTCTTCTCCCTTTTTTTCTTGATGAGTCTGGCTAATGGTTTATCAATTTTGTTTATCTTCTCAAAGAACCAACTTTTAGTTTTATTGATCTTTGATACTGTTTCCTTCATTTCTTTTTCATTTATTTCTGATATGATCTTTATGATTTCTTTCCTTCTGCTAACTTTAGGGAGTGTTTGTTCTTCTTTCTTTAATTGCTTTAGGTGTAAGGTTAGGTTGTTTATTTGAGATGTTTCTTGTTTCTTAAGGTAGGATTGTATTGCTATAAACTTCCCTCTTAGAACTGCTTTTGCTGCATCCCATTGGTTTTGGATCGTCGTGTTTTTATTGTCATTTGTCTGTAGGTATTGTTTGATTTCATATTTGATTTCTTCAGTGATCTCTTGGTTATTTAGGAGTGTATTGCTTAGCCTCCATGTGTTTGTATTTTTTACAGATTTTTTTTCCTGTAATTGATATCTAGTCTCATAGCGTTGTGGTTGGAAAAGATACTTGATACTATTTCAGTTTTCTTAAATTTTCCAAGGCTTGATTTGTGACCTAAGCTATGATGTATCCTGGAGAATGTTCCATGAGCACTTGAGAAGAAAGTGTATTCTGTTGTTTTTGGATCGAATGTCCTATAAATATCAATTAAGTGTATTTTAATGTAGCATTTAAAGCTTGTGTTTCCGTATTTGTTTTTATTTTGGATGATCTGTCCATTGGTGAAAGTGGCATGTTAAAGTACCCTACTATGATTGTGTTACTGTCGATTTCCCCTTTTATGGCTGTTAGCATTTGCCTTATGTATTGAAGTGCTCCTATGTTGAGTGCATAAATATTTACAATTGTTATATCTTCTCCTTGGATTGATCCCTTGATCATTATGTAGTGTCCTTCTTTGCCTCTTGTAATAGTCTTTATTTTAAAGTCTATTTTGTCTGATATAAGAGTTGCTACTCCAGCTTTCTTTTGATTTCCATTGGCATGGAATATCTTTTTCCATCCCCTCACTTTCAGTCTGTATGTGTCCCTAGGTCTGAAGTGGGTCTCTTGTAGACAGCATATGTATGGGTCTTGTCTTTGTATCCATTCAGCCAGTCTGTGCCTTTTGGTTGGATCACTTAATCCATTTACATTTAAAGTATTGATATGTATTTTCGTATTACCATTCTCTTAATTGTTTGGGGTTTGTTATTGTAGGTCTTTTCCTTCTTTTTTGTTTCCTGCCTAGAGAAGTTCCTTTAGCACTTGTTGTAAAGCTGGTTTGGTGGTGCTGAATTCTCTTAGCTTTTGCTTGTTTGTAAAGGTTTTAATTTTTCCGTCAAATCTGAATGAGATCCTTGCTGGGTAGAGTAATCTTGGTTGTAGGTTTTTCCCTTTTATCACTTTAAATATGTCCTGCCACTCCCTTCTGGCTTCCAGAGTTTCTGCTGAAAGGTCAGCTGTTAAGCTTATGGAGATTCCCTTTTATGTTATTTGTTGTTTTTCCCTTGCTGCTTTTAATATTTTTTCTTTGTATTTAATTTTTGACAGTTTGATTAATATGTGTTTTGCCGTATTTCTCCTTGGATTTATCCTGTATGGGACTCTCTGCACTTCTTGGATTTGATTAACTATTTCCTTTCCCATATTAGGGAAGTTTTCAACTATTATCTCTTCAAATATTTTCTCAGTCCCTTTCTTTTTCCCTTCTTCTGGGACCCCTATAATCCGAATGTTGGTGTGTTAATGTTGTCCCAGAGGTCTCTGAGACTGTGCTGAACTCTTTTTGTTTTTTTTCCTTTATTCTGCTCTGTGGTAGTTATTTCCACTATTTTATCTTCCAGGTCACTTATCCATTCTTCTGCCTCATTCTGCTATTGATTCCTTGTAGAGAATTTTAAATTTCATTTGTTGGTCATCATTGTTTGGTTGCTCTTTAGTTCTTCTAGGTCCTTGTTAAATGTTTCTTGTATTTTCTCCATTCTATTTCGAAGATTTTGGATCATCTTTACTATCATTACTCTGAATTCTTTTTCAGGTAGACTGCCTATTTCCTCTTCATTTGTTAGGTCTGTTGGGTTTTCACCTTTCTCCTTCATCTGCTGTGTGTTTCTCTGTCTTCTCATTTTGCTTAATTTACTGTCTTTGGGGTCTCCTTTTCGCAGGGTGCAGGTTCGTAGTTCCCGTTTTTTTTGGTGTCTGCCCCCAGTGGCTAAGGTTGTTTCAATGGGTTGTGTAGGCTTCCTGGTGGAGGGGACTGGTGCCTGTGTTCTGGTGGATGAGGCTGGATCTTGTCTTTCTGGTGGGTTGGTCTGCATCCAGTGGTGTTTTTGGGGTGTCTGTGACCTTATTATGATTTTAGACAGCCTTTCTGCTAGTGGGTGGGGTTGTGTTTCTGTCTTGCTAGTTTTTTGGCATAGGGTGTCCAGCACTGTAACTTGCTTGTCGTTGAGTGGAGCTGGGTCTTGGCGTTGAGATGGAGATCTCTGGGAGACTTTTGCCGTTTGATATTACGTGGAGCTGGGAGGCCTCTGCTGGACCAACGTCCTGTACTCGGCTCTCCCACCTCAGAGGCACAGGCCTGACACCCGGCCATGGCACCAAGATCCTGTCATCCATACAGCTCAGAATAAAAGGGAGAAAAAAGAAAGAAAAAAAATAGTTATTAAAATAAAAAATTAACAATAATTATTAAGAATTAAAAAAATTAAAACTTAATAAAAAAGAAAGAAAGAATAGAGCAACGAAACCAAAAACCAAATCCACCAATGATAAGAAGTGCTAAAAACCATTCTTAAAAAAAAAAGGGCAGCCAAAACCCTAGGACAAGTGCTAAAAGCAAGCTATACAGACAAAATTACACACATAAGCATATACATACACACTCACAAAAAGAGAAAAAGGAAAAAATATATCGTTGCTCCCAAAGTCCACCACCTCAATTTGGGATGATTTGTTGTCTCTTCAGGTATTCCACAGGTGCAGGGTATATCAAGTTGATTGTGGAGATTTAATCTGCTGCTCCTGAGGCTGCTGGGAGAAATTTCCCTTTCTCTTCTTTGTTCGCACAGCTCCTGGGGTTCAGCTTTGGACTTGGCCCCGCCTCTGCATGTAGGTCACCTGAGGGGTGTCTGTTCTTCGCTCAGACAGGACGGGGTTAAGGTAGCAGCTGATTAGGGGGCTCTGGCTCACTCAGGCCAGGGGGAGGGAGGGGTACGGAATGCAGGGCGGGCATGTGGCAGCAGAGGCCGTTGTGACATTGCACCAGCCTGAGGCGTGCCATGTGTTCTTCTGTTGTAGTTGTCCCTGGATCGCGGGACCCCGGCAGCGGTGGGCTGCACAGGCTCCCAGGAGGGGAAGTATGGATAGTGACCTGTGCTTGCACAAAGGCTTCTTGGTGGCTGCAGCAGCAGCCTTAACATCTCTTGCCCACCTCTGGTGTCCCTGCTGATAGCCATGGCTTGCACCCATCTCTGGAGCTCGTTTAGGTGGTGCTCTGAATCCCCTCTCTTCGCCCATCGTGAAACAAAGAGGCAAGAAAAAGTCTCTTGCTTCTTTGGCGGTTTCAGAGTTTTTCCCGGACTCCTGGCTGGCTGTGGCACACTAACCCCCTTCAGGCTATGTTCACGCAGCCAACCCCAGTCCTCTCCCTGGGGTGTGACCTCTGAAGCCAGAGCCTCAGCTCCCAACCCCCATGCGCCCCGGTGGGTGAGCAGACAAGCCTCTCGGGCTGGTGAGTGCTGGTCGGCACCAATCTTCTGTGTGGGAATCTCTCCACTTTGCCCTCTGCACCCCTGTTGCTGAGCTCTCCTCCGTGGCTCCACAGCTTTCCGCCTCCCCTGTCTCTGCCAGTGAAGGGGCTTCCTGGTGTGTGGAAACTTTTCCTCCTTCACAGCTCCCTCCCAGAGGTGCAGGTCCCATCCCTATTCTTTTGTCTCTATTTTTTCCTTTGCCCTACCCAGGTACATGGGGAGTTTCTTGCCCTTTGGGAGGTCTGAGGTCTTCTGCCAACATTCAGTAGGTGTTCTGTAGGAGTTGTTCCACATGTAGATATATTTCTGATGTATTTGTGGGGAGGAAGGTGATCTCCATGTCTTACTCTTCCGCCATCTTGAAGGTCTCCTGGATGCCTTTTATTTCTTTTTCTTGCCTTATTCAACTGGCTAAGAATTCTAGTACAGTTTTGAATAAGAGTGGTGAGAGACAACATCCTTGCCTTGTTCCTTATAATAGGGGAGAAATAATTTTTCACTGTGTAGTATGGTGTTAGCTGAGGTTTTGTGTAGGTGCCCCATGAGGTTAAGGAATTTCCCTGGTATTCCTAGTTTACTGAGAGTTTTTATTATGGATGGGTTTTGAATTTTGTTGAATGCTTTTTCTCCATCTATTGACAGGATCATGTGATTTTTCTTCCTATTTACTATGGTGAATTACACTGATTGATTTTCAAATGCTGAACCAGCTTTGTATTCCTGGGATAAACCCTACTTGTTTGTGATGTATATTTGGGAGAGACTGTGTAGGATTGCTGTTATTTCTTCCTTCAGTGTTTGGTAGAATTCATTAGTGAAACCATCTAGGCCTAGAGTTTTCTGTAATGGAAGGTTTTTAAACTACAAATTTAACTTCTTTAATAGATACAGGATAATTCAGGGTACTCAGTTTTTCTTGATAAGTTTTGATAGTTTGTATCTTTCAAGGAATTGGTGTTCTTCACCTAAGTTGTCAAATTTATGGATATAGAATTGTCTTTTTTTTTAACATAAACTTTTACTCTCTTTTTTGGGTGTTTAGTATTATTTGAATTTGTTTTGCTGATTAACTCTTAAAATGTGTCATAATCCTGGCTTAAATCTTAGTTTAAGAAAATCACAATATACTACCAAAGCAGTTAGTATGGCGTTGCAGTTTTTTTATTTATTTGTTTATTTGCATTTAAACTATATGGATATAGAATTGTTTGCAGTGTTCACCTATTATTCATTTTATGTCTTTGGGGTCTGTAGTGATGTTCCCCCTTTCATTCCTGATATTGGTAATTTGTGTCTTCATTTGTTTTCTGTCTAGAAGTTTATCAACTTGATTGATCTTTCAAAGATCCAGATTTCGATTTCATTAGTTTTGTCTGTTTTTCTGTTTTCAATTTTATTGATTTCTGCTCTCTTATTTCCTTCCTTCACCTTGCTTTGGGTTTAATTTACACTCCTATTTTCTTAAGGGGTAAGCTTATATTACTGAGCTGAGATTTTTCTTCTATAAATTTCCCTTCAACCACTGCTTTAGCTGCATTCTACAATTTTGCTATGTGTATTTTCATCTTTGTTTATTTAAAATTAAAATATTTAAAAATTTCCCTTGAAACTTCCTCTTGACCCATATGTTATTTCAAAGTATGTCATTTAATTTTCAAGTACTTGGGAATTTTCCAGAAGTCTTCTTGTTATTGATTTCTAGTTTAATCCTCTTATTATCCCATAATATAATTTGCATGATTTTTATTCTTTTAAATTTGTTCACATTTGTTTTGTGGCCCAGAATATGGTTTATGGCGAATGTTCAGTGTTCACTTGAAAAGAATGTGTATTCTGCTTTTGTTGGGTAGAATATTCTGGAAATATTAAGTCAAGTTGCCTTATAGTGTTGTTCAGGTCTCTTGTGTCCTTATTCTCTACTTGTTTTATCACTAAGAGCAGCATGTTAGAATCTCCAACTACAGTTGTGGATTTAAAAATTTCTTCTTTCAGTTCTATCACTTTTTGATTCATGTGTTTTGACCATCTGTTCTTTTTTTTTTTGTTTTGTTTTGTTTTTTTTTTTTGCTGTATGCGGGCCTCTCACTGTTGTGGCCTCTCCCGTTGCAGAGCACAGGCTCCAGACGCGCAGGCTCAGCGGCCATGGCTCACGGGCCCAGCCGCTCCGCGGCATGTGGGATCTTCCCGGACCGGAGCACGAACCCGTGTCCCCTGCATCGGCAGGCGGACTCCCAACCACTGCGCCACCAGGGAAGCCCTGACCATCTGTTCTTAAGTGGTGTTGACTGTAATAATATAATAGCTAGTTATTTTACCAGTGAAAGTGAGTTTATTCCAGAATAGCCAAAAGAATTGCAATTCAGGTATGTGAACTATGGAGGACCATAGGCAAATCCAAAGAACAAGGAAGGGGAACTTGCTTATAGGGAAAAGTGGAAAGTTGGGAGCGGCTGTGATAACCAAAGAGTCCTGTTGCAGTAAGCTGGGAGTCCAGTGTGTGGAGGCTTCTCATCGGTTGAGCTGCTATAGTCTCTGGCTGGGCTGTCCTCCAGCAGAGAGAAGTTTTCTTCTCTCTGCTGGATAGTAAAGTAGGCAGCACCTTCCTGTTTGTAGTAATTGATGGTGCATGGTGGGGTGTGAGAGCTCCCCCTTTGGACCTGTTGCAACTCCAGTTTTAGCTGAGGTTTGAATTCCACAATGCATACACGCTTAGGAATATGTCCTGTTGGAAAATTGATCCTGTTCTCATTATATACTATTCCTCTTTATTCTTGTTAATATTCCTTGTTCTGGGGTCTACTTTGGGTGTTAATCATATAGTTACAACAACTTTCTTTTGCTTAGTGTTTGTATACATATCTTTTCATGTGCTTTTAATTTTAACCTATGTCTGTATATTTAAGGCAGGTTCCTTGTAGACCTCAGAGAGTTGGATCTTACTTTTTAAACCAGTCTGACAATATCTGTGTTTTAATTGGTGTGTTAGACCATTCACATTTACTATGGTGTTAATATGGCTTAACTAGAAAGATGGTAGGTTTTAAATTATTTTTCTATTTGTTTCATTTTTCCGTTTGAGCATTTCTTATGATTCCCTTTTATTTCTACTTATTTATGCTTCTTTAACATTCTTATTGATTGCCCTAGAGTGTTTATCTATATCTATATATCTTTAATTAGAATCTACTTTCAAGTAATATTACAGTTTCATTTGTAGACTAAGGACCTTAGAGCAGTATATTCCCAATCCTTCTTTTCCATCCTTTGTGCTGTTGTTGTCATCATTTTTCTTCTACATATGCTGTAAACAAAACATTGTTACTGTTTTTGCTTTAGATCAAGGGTCAGCAAACCCTTTTTTGTGAAGTCCCAGAAAGTAAAAATTTTGCTCTGAGGCCATATATGGTCTCTACTGCACATTCTTCTTTTCTTCCTAAACAACACTTTAAAAATATACAAACCATTCTTAGCTCATAGGTCATACTAAAATAGACTGCGGGCTGGATTTGGTTTGCAGGTCACAGTTTGCTGACTCTTGCTTTAAACATGCAGTTACCTTTTATAGCAATTAAAAATAAGAAAAAGAAGAATTGTATTTGACATTTTCATTTCTAGCACTTTTCATTTCTTTGTGTAGATCTGAGTTTTTGTTTGGCATCATATTCCTTCTGCCTATAAAACCTCATTCAGCATTTCTTGTGGTGTAGGTCTCCTAGCAGTGAATTCTCTCAGTTTTTGTTTGCCTATTGCGGTTATTTCTCCTTCATTTTTGAAAGATAATATTCAGTAGGTGTGGAATTCTGGGTTGACAATTTATTTATCTTTCAGCACTTTGAAGATGTTGCTTCATTTTCTTACATGCATGCCTTCTGACAAGGTGTCTTCTGAAATTCTTATCTTTGTTCCTTTGTATATAATGCTTCATTTTCTCCCACTGCATTTGGGATTTTGTTTTTGTCTTTGGTTCTCAGCTGCTTTAATGTGATATGCCTCTCTGTGTGTTTGCATGTGAATGTGCTTGGTATTTATCCTCCGTAGTGTTTTGGAGCTTCCTGGTTCTGTGGTTTGGTATCTGTTATTAATTTTAGAAAATTTCAGCAATTATTTCTTCTACTCTCTTCTCTTTCTTTTCTCCTTCTGAAATTTCAGTTACACCTAGGTTAGGACTTTTGGTATTATTCCACAGCTATTGGACACTTTGTTTTTGTTTCATTCTTCTTTTTGTTTTTCCTTGTTTTAGTTGGGGATTTCTGTTGACCTACTTTCAGGTTCACTGATTCTTTCCTTGGATGTGTGGAAGCTACTGAAGAATGCCTGTTGAGAGCATTCTTCATGTCTATTACTGTGTTTAGCCTTTCCAGCATTTCCATTTGATTCTTTCTTATTGTTTCTGTTTAAAATTATCTATTTGATCTTTCATGTCCACACTTCTCTCCATTAGGGTTTTTTATTTTTATTTTTTTTTACTGTTAATTATGGTTTAAATTCTGTGTCTGTTAGCTTCCCCATATGTGTCATATCTGAGTCTGGTTCTGTTAATGGCTGTGTCTCTTGGCAGTGTTGTTTTTTCTTGCTTTTTGTACACCCTGTAATGTTTTGTCAAGATGTGGACATCTTGTGTAGGACATTAGAGGCTGAGATAAATAGATTTTATTCCTGGAAATGGAATGCCTTTCTATTTCTGCTAGCCCTTTAGTGTGGGGAATTGATCATTCTGGTCAGGAGTTGACTGGATTTGAGGTGTGTTGTTGGTGAGCCTATCCTCAGGGCACCACAGACTCAGATTCCTCTAGTGACACCTTGAGTTTAGAGTTGGGGCTGGTTTGCTGAAGGGCTTTTCTCATTGTTTCAGTGTCAGCCTTCGGTCTTCCTTCTGCACTGTGGCTCAGAGTGGTCGGTCTCCATGCTCTTTCAACTCTCCCAGCAGTGTTCCATTGTTATTTGTTACTTGATGCTTGTTAGCCAGTGTCCAAGTGCATCTACCTCAGGTAAACAAGTGCTCATGTCTTGTTTCTTCCTGCAGGTGCCTGGTTCTCCTTAGATTCTGGGCTGGTTTCTTACCCTGTGACCTCAGCTGCCTGATAGATTCAAGAGAGTTATGAACTTTCAGTTTATCTGTCTTATTTGTAAGCATGGGAGTGATGTTCTTTTGGGCTCTCTACACCCTGAGCAGAATCCAAAAGCTATGATTTGATGTTTTCCAGCTCGCTCTTTTTATTACCTTCATGTAAAATCCTGGAGCTATTTTCCTTTCCTCTATGCTTTATAAAATGTCATTTTTACATTTTATACATATAAATCAGGGGTTTGCAATTCTTACCTCGGAAACAGAAATAAAATACAAGTCTTGTTTTAATTGATATATGTTGGGATCCAGGCATGGGTATCTTCTACAAGTTCCCCAGGTGATTCTGATGTATGTCTAGGTTGAGAACCCTCTGTCTAAATATGGCATAACTTTTCCTTTCACAGAGGTGCTGTTCCAGTATAAACGACCAAATGAAATTTCAGGCTGTATACATTCACCCCTGTAACTCTGTGGAGTTGTTTCCCTCCTAATTGTTCTTTCAGTGGCAGTTAAGTGCCTGTGATCTAGACCGACAGTCTCATAGAATGGGGAGGAAACTTGGAGTTCTTCCTATTTAACTTTCCACTAATGTGAATATCCTCCTTGACAATCTACGGCTTTGGTGCTGCTTGGGGTCTTTCAGGGGCTGGAAGCTGTCTGCCATTCACAATAATAAACCCCATTGTGAGACAGTTTCACTTGTTTGAGGTGTTTTCCTTCAATTGAATTGAAATTTGTCCTTTTATAAGCTACCAAATAATTTGTCTAATTCACAGCCTTGCAAACTGTTTTGAAAAAAATCCGTTTGCATGCCCCAGTGCGCATGCCTGTGCACATACACACACACTCATTTGCATGACGAGCATTTTATGAAACAGCACTTACTGTTAGTCTTCTACCTCTAGATTGGTTTCATGACCCACCTATGGGTGGCTCTTTGCAGTATGAAAAATGCTTATCCAGCCCATCTTCCCCTAGGCAAGCTTTCAAAGGTGTCAGGACAGCTCTCCTGGCTCCTCAGAGTTTTCTTGTGCCTGGGGTAACGCTGCTTCCTTTGGCTGTGGTTCAGCTTCCTCACTGCCCTGGCCAGAGTCATGCACTAGGTGGGCTTCAGTGTGTGGAGTCTTCTGCAAATGAACGGCCTCGTTCAGAGGCCAGGGCTCTGCAAGTGGCAGGTCAGTTCAGAGTAGAGGGAGGTCTCTTGTCTTTTGCTAGACATCATTTCTAGTCCTGTGGCCCAAATTCAGTGGGATGTAAACTGAAGCCATCTCCTGAGGAACATTGTTGATGGCTTTTCTTTGTAATTTTTACGTGTCCTTCCACTTTTTTCACATTAATAACACATTATTCTAATTAGCTACATATGCATCCTTACTTTTCAAGAGACTGAACTCCTTAGACGTCAAGAAGATTATTTCCTTCTTTTTCTCCATAGTGACGAGTACAAAAAAATTTTAATTTGTTGAATTAATCTTAGAAAACTGTGTTCCCAGTCAAGAAACTTTGAACTTTGAGCACCATTGCCTTGCCCACAGTTGTGCTACCAACCTTATCTATAACTTAACAAGGGGGCAGTGGACAACCCGGCAATTTAGATGAACTTGTCACCTTGGTACTCATGCACAAGACACTGTGGCCGGTGCTGGGTGAGACGCCCAGTATTTCACAGCCTACGGCCTGGTTGGGGACACATGCCACGTAGGATGAGTGTCAGTGGGTTGTGTAGTGGATGGGCATGTGCTCTTAGAGGTCACAGATGAAAGAAAGGTCACACAACCGGTCAGGTAAGACTTGATTTTGGCCTTGAAGGTTAGCATTAGACATATGCAATGGAAGGTATTTAGGGTTGGAGAGGATTTGGAAGGAGAAGAATGCTATTTTAATAGTCTCCCAAGCTCTACAAAATCTTTGTTTTCTCTGGGAGTGGCTTGGATCTATAGGATCTGAGAGAAACCGTAAGTAAGATACAGAGGGAAATATAATTTGAATTGTTTCTGTAGGAAGGATAGACATTAACCAAAGGTAATAGGCTCTATTTTCCTCACCCCCTTCCCCCATGTCTGAGTCTTCATGGACTCTGACTCTGACAGTTGTAGTATGGGAGTGACTTCTTGTTATGGTGAGGGTTCAGCTTACCAGGGGCCACCTCAGGGCTGTTCATTTTAGCTCTGCCTCTTTGTGGTTTCCATCACCTTTTAGAGCAGCATTCACAGCTATTGACTAATTTTTTCTACTTTCTCTCAGAGGGCTCTTAAACAGATGTATTAATAAGAAACATACATTCGCAAAGTATGTCACATCTACCACTCCTCAAGATCCACTGCATCTGTGAGACAGTCTTCTGAGTATTCTTGTGAAACAGTGACACCATCAAAATATTGCATGAAAATCAGATATTGGATCATTGGTGTCATATTGAAAACATCTCATTCATTTTGGGACTATTTTGCTGTGGTAGGAAAATAGGGATGGAAGTACATTATGAAAAAAAATAGGCGCTGTGTGTAGTATTTGTCCCTCAGCGAGGTATGGGGACCACAGCTCCTAAGCAACTACAAGAGTAGTTAGAAGGAAGATGAGGGCCATGAGTAATCCCCCGATGTCTTGCTCTGCAGGGTAGGTATTAGTGTTATCGAGAAAAGTACATCATACATTCCTCTTAGAATCTAGTGCCAGGGTGGTAGTTTATCTTCTGGGAAGAACTGATAAACAGTGGAAACCTGTATAAGTCTTTATATTTCTTTGTGCCTTTGCAGCCAGGAAGCCTGGAGCTAAATGTAAAAATCCTCAACTGTCGTGATAATTTTATTTCAAGTTGTAAGGACAAAGATTTCCTGTCTTAATATGATTTCAAATTTTTTTTTTTTTGCAGTACGCAGGCCTCCCACTGCTGTGGCCTCTCCCTTTGCGGAGCACAGGCTCCGGATGCGCAGGCTCAGCGGCCATGGCTCACGGGCCCAGCCGCTCCGCAGCATGTGGGATTTTCCCGGACCGGGGCACGAACCCGTGTTGCCTGCATTGGCAGGCGGACTCTCAACCACTGCGCCACTAGGGAAGCCCCTCATCTTTTAAAAAACAGTAACTCTTATTTTTTTTCGTATTACCACAGTGGTACATGTTCATTATAGAAAAGGTGGAAAATAATAGATTACCTTCCCCATCAGATATTTTCCGGCCGCACAGTCGTCGGCACTGTTATGTTTTAATCGTTTTCACTTATAAGCATATGTGTGTATATATATTTTTTTCTTAAAAAATGAAATGATACCTTTCACACTATGTTAAAACTTTATTTAAAAACCTTAATCTTTATAAACATTTTCCATGTCTTTAAATATTCGTGCACAGCAGTCTTTTTTAATGGCTAGTATAATATTCCATCCTGAGGCTGTATCTTGTTAGCTTGATTCAGCCTTCTGCTCCTATAAACAACTCTGTCATGTACATTCTTGTAGCCAAGTCTCAGCACATCCATGATTATTTCCTTAGAATAGAGTTTCAAGAAGTGACACGATTGCTTAAAGGGCTGTAATATTTTTAAGGCTTTAGATATATATTTCCATGCTGTCCTCCAGAAAGTATGAGCTAATCGCCTAAAGTTTGAGAGTGCCTCTTCCCCAAGCCTCTTGCAGTTCCAAAGTGATTATTGTTCAGAATCTCTATCAGCAGGAAGGACTTCAGGCTGTGGCCACTTGAGGAGGTTGCACATCCTCTTCCCCAGAAAGCAACTCTATATCTGGACAAAATGAGCAGAAACAGCTGTTCCATCACTCTGGTAATCCATCCATCACACAACGGTCTGTGAAGCTGCCCCTGCCCTGTGGGTGCAGAGGTGTTGTCTCAGCAGGGGAGGACCAGCCCCTTTGCTGCCCAGATCAGAGGGACTCCCTGCATTTGTGCTGGGCGATACCTGCACCCAGTGAGTGTTTTTCCAGATCCCTTCTCCCCTGTTTCAGTTTACTTTGAATCTTTAAAAAATAAAAATATTCTTCTATTATAAACATTTATATTTATTACAGGAAAAGTGAGAAATAAACATAAAGAGAAGAAAATTAAAAACATCTATAAGCCCTCTTAGTGTGTATTCTATATCAACTCATTTCAGTAGGACTTTCTGCAATTTCAGAAATGTTCTGTGCTTTCCAGTACAGTAGCCTGTGTTTCTGTGTTTCCTGAGCACTTGATGTGGCTAGTGTAACTGAGGTAGTGAAATCTTAATTTTGGTTAATTCTTACTAATTTAAATTTAAATATCCTCCTTAGCTAGTGGCTATAGTGTTGGGCTGCCTGGTTCTATTATTTCTGTAACATAGAGGCATGAATACATACATATATAGTTTAAAAAAACAAAAATAGGATCATACTGCCTATTGTATTTTGTATCCTCCTTTTTCTGGTTAACAGCATATCGTAAACATAATTTTAATAGGTGACGTATTAAACTGAATGGATGTACCATAAATGGTTTAACAAAATCTCTGTTGTGCCTTCAGGCTATTCCCAATAATTTGGTATTATAAACAACATTGAAGATAATCTTTAGAGCTACAGTTGTGACATTATTTATTGAGGATAAATTCTTATAATTTGATTTATCAGGTAAAATTTGATACCATTTTCCAGACCTCTCTTTCAAGAAGTTCTACTAGTGAACATTCTTACCAGCATGAAAATATATGAAAGTATCTCACCATTATTACTGTTAATTAATTGAGATAAATACATGTGCCATAAAATTCACCCTTTTGAAGTACACAATTCAGTGGTTTTTAGTATATTCATAAAGTTGTGCAACCATCATCACTATCTAATTCCAGAATGTTTTCATGACTCCACAAAGACATCTCATACCATTAACAATCACTCCCCGTTCCCTCCTTCCCTTATTCCCTGACAATCTCTATTCTCTATTATATGGATTTGCCTGTTCTGGACATTTCATATAAATGGAATCATTCAATATGCAGCCTTTTGTGCCTAGCTCTTTTAGTATAATGTTTTCAAGATTTAAGTTTCATAAATCAGTACTTCATTCCTTTTAATGGCTGAAAAATACTGTATTATATGGATATACCATATTCTGTGTCTCCATTCATCTCCATTCATCTTGATGGAGATTTGGGTTTTTTTCATTTTTTGACTATTATGAATAATGCTTCTGTGAACATCTATGTACAAGTTTTTGCGTGGACATTATATTTCCATTTCTGTTGGGTATATACCTAGGAGTGGAATTGCTGGATCATATGGTAAGTCTGTGTTTAACTTTTTGATGAACTGTCAAACTTTATCCAAAAGCAGCTCTGTCATTTTACATTCCCACCAGCAATGTGTGAGGGTTTCAGTTCCTCCAGATCCTCACTGACACCTTTTATTGTCCAT
The DNA here is from genome assembly GCF_003031525.2 of Neophocaena asiaeorientalis asiaeorientalis. Classification (NCBI taxonomy): domain Eukaryota; kingdom Metazoa; phylum Chordata; class Mammalia; order Artiodactyla; family Phocoenidae; genus Neophocaena; species Neophocaena asiaeorientalis. The sequence continues at coordinate 1,654,011 of NW_020174372.1, read as the reverse complement.
CTTTTTGCTTATAGCTATCTTAGTCGGTATGAAGTAGTATCTCTTTGTGGTTTCGATTTGCATTTTTCTACTAACTAATGTTGTTGAGTATCTTTCATGTACCTATTGGCTATTTATATCTCTTCTTTGGAGAAATGTCTATTAAAATAATTTGCCAATTTTTTTTTAAACATCTTTATTGGAGTAAAATTGCTTTACAATGGTGTGTTAGTTTCTGCTTTACAACAAAGTGAATCAGTTATACATATACATATGTTCCCATATCTCTTCACTCTTGCATCTTCCTCCCTCACACCCTCCCTATCCCACCCCTCTAGGTGGTCCCAAACCACATAGCTGATCTCCCTGTGCCATGTGGCTGGTTCCCACTAGCTATCCACCCTACGTTTGGTAGTGTATATTTGTCCATGCCACTCTCTCACTTCGTCACAGCTTACCCATCTCCCCCCCCACCGTATTCATTGATTAGCTCTAGTAGTTTTCTGGTAGCATCTTTAGGATTCTCTATGTATAGTATCATGTCATCTGCAAACAGTGACAGCTTTACTTCTTCTTCTCCGATTTGGTTTCCTTTTATTTGTTTTTCTTCTCTTATTGCTGTGGCTAGAACTTCCAAAACTATGTTGAATAAAAGTGGTGAGAGTGGGCAACCTTGTGTTGTTCCTGATCTTAGTGGAAATGATTTCAGTATTTCACCATTGAGGACGATGTTGGCTGTGGGTTTGTCATATATGGCCTGTATTATGTTGAGGAAAGTTCCCTCTGTGCCTACTTTCTGGAGGGTTTTTATCATAAATGCGTGTTGAATTTTGTCGAAAGCTTTCTCTGCATCTATTGAGATGATCATATGGTTTTTCTCCTTCAATTTGTTAATATGGTGTATCACGTTGATTGATTTGCATATATTGAGAAATCCTTGCATTACTGGAATAAATCCCACTTGAATCATGGTGTATGATCCTTTTGATGTGCTGTTGGGTTCTGTTTGCTAGTATTTTGTTGAGGATTTTTGCATGTATGTTCATCAGTGATATTGGCCTATAGTTTTCTTTCTTGTCTTTCTTTGTGACATCTTTGTATCATCTTTGGTATCAGGGTTATGGTGGCCTCATAGAAGGAGTTTTGGAGTGTTCCTCCCTCTGCTGTATTTTGGAAGAGTTTGAGAAGGATAGGTGTTAGCTCTTCTCTAAATTTTTTTTTTTTTTCCCAGTACACAGGCCTCTCACTGTTGTGGCCTCTCCTTTGTGGAGCACAGGCTCCGGATGCGCAGGCTCAGCGGCCATGGCTCACGGGCCCAGCCACTCTGCGGCATGTGGGATCTTCCCGGACCGGGGCACGAACCTGTGTCCTCTGCATCAGCAGGTGGACTTCCAACCACTGTGCCACCAGGGAAGCCCTATGCTATTTTTTGATGGCTGTTTTTATACTCTAAGAATCTGAATGATGGGGCAGGAGTTGCTGCTTGATTCTTCCAAGGGAAGGAGTAATAATAGACAATCAAACAATAAAATCAAACAATAAAAATTCCCTTTGTCCTATGCATTGGAGGCTTTGTGTAATAGTTACTAGAAAAGAAACATTGTAATGGAGGGATCTATTCGTGTAACATCTAGGTACCAAGGAGTTTAACATCTTCTAATATGCAGGTGTTCATTATATAAAAATAAAACAAACTGTCCTTACTAATTTTTCCACCCTGTCTTTCTACATTTTTGATTTCCCACTGTATGCTTCCAGGTACCATGTGGGATCACAGAGATGAATTAAACACAGGGTATTCCCTTAGGGTGCTTGTTGAAAAGTCTTTTAAGGGAGATAGGAAACAGAAGGTTTAATATTCTGGCAATCAAAGGGTAGCCTGTCAGAAGGGATGGGCTTCACTCTTAGAGTTTTTGAATCTCAGTCTGCTGATGGATCATTCACTTTTTACCCCCATAGAATCAAAGAATTTTAGAACTAGAGGCTTGGAAATCCTTTTATCCAACCCCACATTTTTCATAGGAGGAGCCTCTTACCTTATTCAACAATTCCTGTTGTCTCTCATCAGCAACTCTTCTTTCTCTGAAATGTTTTATCACACACACAAACACGGACACAGACAACACGCATGGACTTTCACATGTACAATGTTTTCCATAGAGAGGAAATCCATGTTCAGTCCACATCCCGGCTCCATTTGTTATGTCTGGTTGGGGTAATATAACACCAGCCCCCGTGTTCATCTTCAGTATGACTTGTCTAGGATTCCTGCTTTACCTCACCCTTGACGACTACTCAGTGTTGTCCTTCTGATAGGGGCTTCTGACGTGGAGCTGACAAGGACAGGGACGTTATCTGACTCCAAATCTGAGTGACTTTCTAATAGATCTGGAGGAAAAACTCAATTGAGTGAAAATCAGCGTTCTAAATCTTGACCAAATTAAACAATGAATTCTTTGACTTCTTTCATTTTTTTTTTTTTTCAGGGCAAGGAGTGTTATTTCCAGGTGTGTCAAGGTTAGAATAACATTGCCACCTAAGAAGTAGTCTCTCCCCATAAAATAAGCAGATAATTCAAACTGTTGGTGACTCAGCTACCATACACTTATATACCCTACAATTACATTCTCAAAGGCTTCTGCTGAATAGGAAGAACTGTTTGTGAACAGGAATTATCGCTTAGTTGACTGCTGCCCCACTGAGGATGAAATGGCGTGATGATGATTTGATTTGCTCATAATCTCTTACTGAGATTTCTTATAGAACTATTATGTATATTTGGATTTTTACTTTGAGGTTCTTGTACTTTATATTAAAAAAGTAAATTGGAATAATTTCATAACTATATATAACATGCTAAATTTTCAAAATAAGACCATGAGGAAGGATTATTTAATAGATTATTTTATAAATGGTTTGGACATAATATACCAATTTGGACCCACACCAAACATACCATGCCCCAAATATAAACTCCAGAGAGTTGAATATTGCAAACCAAATCATAGAAATACTAGCAGAAAACATAATATTTATTAGGTCTGCATAGAAATGACAGTTTTCATGACTTTAAAGCAAGAGAAGCAACCAATGAAGAAAAATGAGTAGATTTGATAATATGAAAAATTTTTAACTTTTATGCAAATGAAGAGACAGCATACTGGGAAAATAGCATTAAATTTGTGACACATAACTGATTAATATGTGTTATAACTTTAATATATAGCTCATGCAAATGTATTAGAAAAGAACTGGAGCCCTAATAGATAAATGTAAAAAATACAGTACAGTCGCTCCCATTTATTGAATATTTTTCTATGTCCACATAGATTTACAAAAAATCAGGTGATACTGATTGTTCTGTACACAGAATGTTTTGTAACCAGCGTTACTCACATGCCCAGACTGTTATTACTAACTAGTTTTCTAAATCACAGCTTCCAGGGCTTGCAAAGTATTTCATTGGTTAGGAAATACAGCTAAATATTACTTCACTAAGTTTTCAGTGCTGTATGTGCAGGTTACAGAAATCTAAGGTGATTTTTCTACTGTCTCTTCTACTTATGAAACCGTGGTCTGCTGTTAAAATTATGGTTATGGAAAAATACATTATATTGTACTTTACAATACCCGTGGTGCTGAGCTGTGTTCTCTGTTGTGACGCCTGGTCCCAATCTTATAGAAGCTTACACTGAAAGCCACAGACTGTTCCATTTTTACTAATAGAAGCTTAGGATTTTTCCCCAGGCAAATATCTTGGCTTGCTGTATAATTGTTTTCCTTTTTGTGGAGGGCAGGTTGTTCTCTTGAATTATGGAGATAGAAATTCTTGGAAAAATAACCACTAGAGAGATTTGAGTAAGTGAAAATTAGGTAGATGGGTGGTCTTTCTATGACTGGTAAGAAGGCATATGTTTTGAAAGCAAGGTTCTGTTTGCTCCTGTTCCCTGCCCCCCTAGGATCTTACTTTCTTCCGTCTCTCCCTGTGAACGTTGGGCTGCAGCCACACTGGCCTCCGTGCTGCCCCCCCAGAACCACGCTTTGCCACAGAACCTGGCATTTGCATCACCTTTGCCGGAAGTGCTCTTCTCCATTGATGTGCTAGCCCGGCTCCCTTACTCCCTTTAGATTCAAATATGAGCGTCTCACCGAGGACATCATTGGCCACCCATCTGTAATTTCACCCCCTCCCTTCAGCCCTTCGACAGTTCATAGCCAACCTCCCTGTTTTGTTTTTTGTGTCCCCCCCATCTTCTCCTTAGCACTTGTCAATACCTAATACAGTATACATGTTGCTTATTTCTCTTGTTGATCTCTGTGTCTCTGTCACTTGAATAACCTTCCTGAGGGCACGGTAGGGTGTTTTCCCTCTGGCATTCAGGTGCTTAGATCAGTGTCTGCACCATCATATAAATATGATGTCATTATATAAATATGGTGTCATCATATAAAGTGCTCAACAAATAATGGCTGATAGACGGCGGGAAGGAACAGAGGTTGTGAATAACTCTTGTTGGCTTCTACCTGTCATAATTGTCCTCGCCCATGTTTCAGACAACCCAGTGTAAGCTAGCCCACTCCCTGCACAGAACAGTCTGTGATTTCGAGGTGCATCTGGAGGCTCCCTGTTCTGGCAGGCTTTCCAGTCGGTAACCATAGGAAGTAAACACTTATTAGTATTTGGTGTGTACAGACATGTCCCGTGACACTGTAAATGCCTCTCTCTCTACATGGTCCTACTATTTCATACATTTCTAAGAAGCCAACAGGTATGAACAGATGCAGCCTGATTGATTTCTGGGAAGGTAAAGACAGAGCATATTTGCTGTGGGATAGGTAAATGGAATCTTTGGCACTGGGATTCCTTTATCATTTGTCCATGGATAAAAAGTGTATGACTTACTTATCATTTAATCCCACACCCAGCATTAGCAGTGGTGCTAGGTGAGGGGTATGAGGAGAGGGACTTATAAAAAGTGATAAGATGGTGGGAATGTAAAACTCGGCTTGGCAGGGTCTGCCTGGGATTTTGCTGAGTCCATAGCAATACTTAACTAACCGTGCAAACATTCAAGATAAGACTGTAACGGTTGCCTGGGGGAAAATTCTTTTGAGTCAATATTTGTTTGATCTGTTATATAGTATTTTGGCTCTGCTGTTCAAGCTTTAGCAAAGTTTCTATAATAAATGCCATTTCCAGGGATTTGCTGTATTTACACACAAGGACAGTCCTGGAAGAGGTAAAGGATTGGAATCACTGTCTAAACAGATGTTCTAAGGGGTCTCAAATGAATCTTTAAACGTGGAAATCCTTTGTTTCAATCAGTTGACAAATAATTATTAAACATCTGTGGTAAGTACTCTGGGGGAAAATTCAAATAAACAGGGTAAGATGTTTGCCCTCAATTTGCTTGTAATCTAGTTGTGGAAATGAGACTTTAATATCTTGTATATGTGATACAAGATACTTATACTAAATAACAGTAATAATGGCTCTGATTTATTGGCTAATAAACAACACCACACGGTCCTAGTACTTTCCTAAGCATGAGCTGACACGCTCCGTCCTCCCAGTTAGGCAGGTGCTGTTGGTTAGTGTGGAGTTCGCATGGAACAGACAATGCTGTGGGAGTTTGGAGAAAGGTGAGAGAGGGGAGCAGAAGAGACGTGAAGGTGAACCCTAAGGAAGAGGTCTCTCAATCCAGATCTTAAAGGCTGGGAAGCAGCAGGACCTACTGTATAGCACAGGGAACTATACTCAATATCTTGTATAACCTATAATGGAAAAGAATCTGAAAAAGAATGTATATGGGTGTGTGTATAAATAAACCACTTCGCTGTACACCTGAAACTAACACAACATTGTAAATGAAATATACTTCAATTAAAAAAGACACAGATAAAAAATAGTTACAAATTTTGCTCTAAAAAAATATTTGGAAGCAGATGGCTGTGTCATGGGAAGAAGGAAAAGGGCATGATGGGCATTTGGTTTTTTTCCTTGTAATACTGATACCTTCTTTCACTTTGGAAAGTTGTTTTACCCTTCCTTGACTCTCAGCACATGTGCTTTTGGTGAAGGGGACAATAAATACAGAAGGAAAACATGGAATGTCAGTGTGATAAGTGTTGTGAAGAAGAAGAAATACAGGAAAAGGAAAGGATGCTGAGGTGGTGGAGGAGGGGATTTATGATTGAAAAGGGTGGTCACGGAAGGCTGATTAAGACACTTGGGTGAATATTGAAGGAGGAGAGAGAAAGAGCTATGAAGGTACCTATGGGAAGAGGCTTGTAGGCAGAGGGAACAGCAAGTGCAAAGGCCCTGAGGTGGCAACTTACCTAGTCTGTTCTAGGATCATCAAAGAGGCCAGAGAGGCAGGAGAATGGTAGCAGGTGATGTCTTTAGAGGCAGTGCCTGCCCAGTTGCTGCTAGTTTTGATGAGGGGGATGGTGGTGATGATGTAGGAGGAGCTCTTGAGAGTTTCTGAGTGAGGGGAATTGCAGTTGGGCAGCTGTACCTGCTTCCTCCAGCCCGGTGCGGCTGTGACTTCTCGTGGGCAGAGGCACTTCGGCAGCGTCACATCCATCGCCTGACAGGTAGGAAACCGGCGATATAGCTCAAGCCCCGGGCGAGAGCACCCGCGTGAGCCGAGCGACCCCCTCACCTCAATCCTCACGATGTTTTCTTGGCCTGCAATTCTGCGTTTTTCCTTTGGTTTCCTGCTTGGCACCGACGTTCCTTCTGGAACAGCCACCCTGGCCTGAACTGCAGCCTCTTGGCTGGGTCCTTGGCTCCACCCGGTCCTACCCCGCCAAACCCACCGCCGTGTTGCCGGGGGTCAGTGCTGGTTCTGGGCCGTATCTGTAGTTATCTGGGGCTCTGTGCTGAGTGGAGAGTTAGCAAGATGCTCTGTGCCGCTGGGGCCTCCTTTTCCCTCACCGCGATATTTTTGGTTATCTCCCCACCACTGCGTGTCTCCTTGGATAACGGACAGGGAAACTGGAATTAGCTCGGTGGCCGCTGCTTCTTTAGACACACGTGCTGGACGGTTGCCAGAGTCCTTGGGGCAGGGCTGTGACGCGTGGGTTCCCTCCAGCCTGGGTTTGCCTGTCTCTGATCCTTTCCCTTTAGTCCCTGCAGCTGATCCACTCAGTTATAAGCATAGGCTGTAGCAGAGAGGATGGAGACCTGGGGTGGGGATGGGGACCCAGACCAAGCGGTGCGAATGGAGGAGGAGGGCGGATGTGGGGATTTGAAGAAGCCTCGACAACACGGTAAGGTCTGCTCTAAGGCAACGTGGTGAAAAGCAGAACCGAAACAAGCACTTAAGGGTTTAGGGATGAATGTTAATTCACAAGTTGCAAACGCGACAAGCACTTTCACAGAGTCTTATAGGTGAGTCATGACCAAGTTATGTAAAGAGGAATGTGTCTGCCTTGGAGACCCTGTGAGGGTACAGGTGGGGTTGGGTCCATATGGATTAAGTTCAGATCAGGCGGTTGAGCTAATATTTGCTCAGCCATAGGGTCACTTGTGTGAGGACACACCCATGTACACACACATACACGCACATTCTCACCCATTCCGTCATTTGGTTTCTGTTTTCAGTTGCTGTTACTTCTGTGTAGATCTAAAACACCAGTGTGAATGCTGTTAATAGGAACAATTTCAGTGTCAAGGGGCCCCGTTTTGAAAACTACAGACAAGAGGCTGAGGTACTGGAAAGTTCTCTGCAGTGAGAACCTGACTCACTAGGGGTGCACGTAGAAGCTTTTTCGAATTTTCTATGAATCAAGGCATGCTGTTGGGTCCTTCTGGTGCTGGAGAAGAGTAATGGGGTTGAAAATGTTATTATAATAAAAATATAATATTGGCGTGATCCTAGAAGGTGGTTAAACTAAGGCATGTTCCCTGTGTGAAGAAAAATGCTAACTTAAAGTAAGTGGTCTCCCCGGCCCGACCACTTACTTTCCTGGGAAATGGATTAATTTAACATTTAGTCAGCTTCCAGTATATCCTATAAAATGTTTTAAAATGTTAAAATACAATTTATTTTTTGAATAGGTAATTGACTCACATGATTCAATATTTAAAAACTGCAGAAGAATATTCAGTGAAAACCCTTCCTCTCCCTCCTCCAGGTTGGCTGGTTCCTTCCTCAAGGCAACCCACCTTACCAGTTTCTGATCTATTTTCTTAATATACAGTAGAATGCGCTCTCCCTGTGTTAATATTAAGGAAGAATAAGGTGGCTTTTCTCTCTTTAAGAAACTTCTATGTAATAAAACAAAGTGAGCCAATCAATCATTTATAGCTGTATTCTGGAAACTTTTGTTTTAAGTCCAGTAGTTTCAAAGTTCTTAGGTATTGGAGTCTGTATATTTGCTACTCAGTTTTTTGGTCCTCAGACTAGCAGTAGTAACAAGCTCCTGGTAGCTTGTTAGAAAGTATTGATATACTCTCCGGTCCCACCCCAAACCTCCTCGATCAGAGTCAGCATTTCATGCATGCACAGGTGATGCTGAGGCATCTAAAGGTTTGGGAAGGCACTGCTGTGTCTCATTTTCACAGCATCGGCCTCAGGTTCCAGAGGAAGAAAAGGTCTGTATGGAACGAAGAAAGTGAGAGATGGTCCTGAATTAGAGCTCTGCTCCTCACCTTATTCCGAGGGCTCTTGTTTGTTGCTAAAGTTACATGATGCTGATCTTTTCTTAATTTGCAACCAGAAGGTGCTAGGTAAACTGTGATTCTGATTTAAAATTTTATTTCTTATTTATTTTGTCATTTATTTTGATGTTTTGGCTGTGCTGCGCAGCTTGTGAGATCTTAGTTCCCCAATCAGGGATTGAACCCAGGCGCTCAGCAGTGAAAGCACAGAGTCCTGACCACTGGACTTCAAGGGAATTCCCAGATTTTGATTTTTAAATTCAGAAATCTTCCTCCTTTTCTCCTTCCCTTCCTTATGAATTTTTCTTAAGCCTTTGGCACTTGGTGTTTGTTGCTTCCTTATGGGGCTGTGCTGAGCTAAGTGAATCAGTAAAAAGCAAATGTTAATAGGAAAATGCAGAAATAGCCAATCAGATATAGATCAATATTTTCTGGTTTTATGGATACATACGTTTATGGTTTTATATTATGTTTGGCGGTGTGTTTGTACAGCTTATTAAATTTCACATTTCTCAGCAATTTAGACTTAATGTATATGTTTGTGCTAACATCAGTGTGATGGAACTAAATAAATAGTTAATGGGATTCTGAAAAAAAAGATTTAAATTTCATAAAAGTTGTCCAACTTGTCTTGGGGAAACTTTTTTGTTTTATGTAAATGGAGGAGTAGAGAGCAGAAATTATTGAAAACCCGATGTTGGGTGAACATGTAAACTAGTGCAAATAATTTGAATTTAACAAGGAATTTGTGGAAAATTTACAAAAAGGAAATTAGATAGTAGATTATAGGACTATATTGTGGTTTTTTTGATGTTAAATGCTTAAAAAATGTTTCTAATCACTAAAGGTTTCACCTTCTATAAAACAGGTAAGATAAATATGTGATCCACATGATTTAAAAACTAATGCGAATGGAATACTCTTTTGAGTGTGCTGTGGCAGGGTTGGAGGATGAGTGAAACAGAAACAAAAGCAAATTCATAACAAAACCCTGCCTTCTTAAAAGTGAGACACTTAAGCCTAAGAAACTGGGGCGAGTTCTACTAGTGCTGGAGAAGGAGGCCTAAGGGAGGGAAGAGGCCAGTCCAGGAGAGAAGGCTCCAGAGAAGAGTGGTTTAGGGGAGAAAGGCTGCTGAGTACGGGAAAGTGAAATGTCAGGATTCAACACGGAAATGAGACCCCTTTGCCAGTGGGACAGTGAAAACTTTAAAATTATTTGCACATTTGGGTAATTACTCACACCTGGAGTAATTCTAATGCTAGAAATCTATTTTCAAGGGAATGTCTGAAATTAAAAAAAAAATCTTTGGTGTAAAAATGTTCTTTAAAGTAAAATTTATAATAAAAATGGAAAGTGAGTTAGTTTTCTAACAAGAAGGGAATAGATAAGTAAATTGTAGTACATCCATAGGATGGGTCATTTTACAGCTAAGATAATATTTATGATATGTTCTAAAGTAGGTATGAAGCAGGATAAAAATAGTTTGGAAAAATGACAGGAAGGAATTTCGATGGTGGTTGTGTATATGTGACGGGGTTGTTAAAAAAACCATTGTGGAGGGGCTTCCCTGGTGGCGCAGTGGTTGGGAGTCCGCCTGCCGATGCAGGGGATGCGGGTTCGTGTCCCGGTCTGGGAAGATCCCGCGTGCCGCGGAGCAGCTGGGCCCGTGAGCCATGGCCGCTGAGCCTGCGCGTCCGGAGCCTGTGCTCCACAGCAGGAGAGGCCACAGCAGTGAGAGGCCTGCGTACCGCAAAAAAACAAAACAAAACAAAAAAAAACCATTGTGGATGCTGTCAAGGCTAAGATGTACTGGGGTTGGAGTTGGCTTTATAGGGAGGAGAGGGGAGGAAGGAACTCTCAGTAGGGAGAAGTAAGACATTCCTAACCTGGAATTCACATAGTTTACAGGTTTCCCCCACCATGTATGTGAGGCATTTGTAATTTGTGGAGATGACAATCAGTGCCTCTGGCTATAGATGGCCAAGCTGCTGGCTGCCTGGAATGAACGGATGACCACGGATGACTTAGTGACCAGTGTTGTGTTAAATGCCACAGGACGCCCTGGTAGCTCGTATCTAATTCCCGGGAAGCCCCTTGCAACTTTGAAAAGATAAGAGAAGAAATCCTACTGGGGGTGCACCCAGAGCATAAGCAGCCTCAGTGATGTCTGCAGGAAGCTCTGGAGACAGTGAAACTTACCAGCTTTCCAGCAGCCCAGGGAGGTGAGGGCTTTGGTTTTTAGCATGGTTTAAATAGCCATCTGGACATAATAGATTAACTCTGAACAATATGTTCCCTTTGTATTTGGAAACTATTGTATTTCTATACGTTTTGATTTTTTTTAAAAACAATGTGACATGTAGTAAGAAGTGGTAACTACAATTAAAACAAAATTTCCCTAGGAATGTGCTGGAGCAGCTCCTCAAAGGAGATTTTTTTTTTTTTAAGAATTTTATTTATTTATTTGGCTGTGTCGGGTCTTAACTGCACTGCACAGGCTCTTCTCTGAGTCATGCGGGCTTCCCTCTAGTTGTGGCACGTGGGCTCCAGAGCGCTCGTGCTCAGTATTTGCATCGCATGTGGGATCTTAGTTCCCTGACCAGGGATCGAACCCGCGTCCCCTGCATTGGAACGCGGACTCTCAACCACCAGACCACCAGGGAAGTCCCCTCAAAGGAGATTTTTAAAGTGATTTGAAGGGAGTGGCTTTTAAGGTTTTTGTCCTTTTCATGAATCTTATTCTTTAAAGTCGGTGAGTTGAGTCCATCCACATGAACGCATGCAATTGTAATTTTGAGCTCACCTTTGCCACAGTGAAAGATCCACATTTCATTGAGAAAGAAGGTAAGTTGGAATGGCATCAAGTCCCAACAGGGTAGCTTTGGGCTAAAACTGAGTTGCTGCTCCTTGAAGCAAGTGCTGCTGCTTCAGGAGGAGCGGACGTTAAAGGGGCTGCTCTGAACTGCTTGGTCCTCAACAGCAAAGGACGGTCATGGAATTCACACAAGGATGTGACTGTCAGTGATATTAGTTTGCCTGGTAGGCTGAGACTGTCAGGTCACAGTGCCACAAGGTCAGGCCAGAGGAGGGTCCTTGAAGGCCTGAGGGCATCCCATATGTAGGGTGGTATGAATGCTCCTGGCACCCTTGCCTCCCCTTGGAAAGTGCCATGATGACTGGACGGAGGCCTGTTTCCTGCCACAACCAGATCTTCCTCTGTGTTGGCTTTGCTTCCCTCTCAGTTCATGAAATGCTTTACCCAGATCCCCTCTGAGTATGCTGGAGGGCATATTCCTTTCTATAAACCAATGATGTGAAATGTGGACTTGTCAGCCAAGATGATAAGTGCAGTTTCTTGAAGTTACCTGGTCCTATGAAGATTAAATCAGTGACCTTGGCTTTTTCAGGCTACCCATTGGTCCTCTTTTCAAGTTGGCGAGCACACGAAAGGGAGCGCTCCTCCCATGCACTGTCCTGAGAGCAGCCCAGAGCCCAGCCTCTGGTACTGATTTCAGTGATAGTCATGGAGGTCAGGCTAATTTTAAAACTGAGAGGAACAAATAGAAAATTCTAAGATAGTTGTCACTACCATTTCTCCTTTAAAGACCAGCAAATATTACAACCGTTTGTGTTACCTCTGGATTCCCATTTGAGAACTTCACTCTAAACTCCCTGAGGGCTTTTAGACAGGGCTGGTGTCTATTTTATTCACCCCTGGATCTGACTTTCAGTGTGTGGACTGGCATCCAGCATGTAGCTCGATTAATATTTCTTAATGTGTGACTTTCCATTTCATAAAATCTAACTCTTGCTATACTGTTCCACCTAATATTAAATGTAATCTAGATATAACTGACGTTTGCTGCAGTTTGGATTTTAGCCATAGCTGGCACACGCCAGAGATCAATTCATAAAACCCACCCTAACATTGATTGCTTTTAGAGGTTCATTTGTATTATCTGTGGCTGCATTTGAAATGGACACCCTTGTGCAGGCTCTTTTCTGGACTGATGCTTTTGGAAGATGATGTAGATTAATTCTATGTTAAATTTCAGAAGTGACTCTGAACTTCTAGCTTCCCTTGAAGTCTTATTACTTATTAAAATGCCATTTGTATTCACTCCTTTTTTCTTGCCTCATTTTTAGTAGCTACATTCTTTTTAGCAGATTCAGGCCTTTGAAAAGTAATGCATTCCCGTAGTGGGAATTATAGGTCTTGGGGCAGGTGTGCTGCTGGCTTAGATTTGTAGTGGTGGAAGCACCTTCTTTATAGACAGGGCCACCCCAGGCTCTCCCAGACAGGAGTTAGCAGGCCTCCAGGAAAGGGGAGTTTGCCATTTCTTTAATGCTTTTACTTCTTACAGCTTTTTGCAGCAATTTTTTTTCTTGATCCCTGAGTTTTAATTTTGGTCAGTGGGGGCTTTGTGACTTACAGCAGTATACCTTATTTCTCTGTACTTGTTTCTTCATCTCTAAGATAAGGATAGAAGTCCTTGTTCACCAACATTGCCAGACCTGGGCTATGTAGATGTATTAGTTTGCTCAGGCTGCCATGACAAAGCACTAGCCCAAACTGAGGGCCTTAAAGAGCAGAAATGTATCTTCTCACAGTTCTGGAGGCTGAGAGTCTTGAGATGGGCAGGGGTCAGCAGGTCCATGCTCCCTTGGAAGGCACTAAGGAAGAATGGGTTCCAGGTCTCTCTCCAGCTTCTGGTACTTCCTTATGGCAGTGGGACTCCAGTCTTCACATGGTGTGTGTGTGTGTATCCATGTACGTGCACCCAAATTTTTCTTCTTATAAGGACCAGTCATGTTGGACTCGGGCCCACCCTACTCCAGTATGACCTCACCTTAACTGATCACATCTACAATCACGCTATTTCCAAATAAAGTGAATCTGAGGACTGGGGGCTAGGACTTCAGCATACAAATTTTGGGGGGACACAACCCATAATAGTAGGCCAGAAGGTCAAATAGAATTGGGAGGTTTGAAGTTACAGGCTCTGCTATTTCTCTCAAGTTCTCTGTTCTTCTTTGCTTTTAAAGAATCTAATATATTAGGGAAAATGCCAACCTGGGACATACAGATTTGCTATCAGATTGGGATCCTGCTTATAAAGACCAGACAGATGTTAACATGTGGAGTTTTGACCTTATGTTTTTATATCAGGGCATTAGTAACATGTAGGCCTTTTCCTGATTTCAGCTGCTCCCATGCAGAGGTGCAGGATCTGGGGCTGGTGCTGTAAACAGATGAAGACACAGTGGGCTTTGTCAGTGCACTGCTGGACCTTGTTTCTTTGCTGGCTTCTTTGAGATCCCAGATAGATGATATAATAGAAGATCAAAGGCCTCTGTAATTACTGCCCCCCAGCAGTTCTTGCTAATGCCTGCAGAGTTATTTGTACAGCTATTGCAGGGACTGTGTCTAATTTCACTTTACATATGGACTTAGATGTTGATTCCTAATTACCTTGAGCTCTCACTTTCTTGAAGTGGATGATTTTAGATAACACCACCATTTCTGAGGTTGTTTCGAAAGTAGAAGTCAGAGATCTCTTGGTATAGGAATATTAAATTGTCTTCATATTTATTTATGAAAACATGTAATTGACGTACAATATTAGCTTCAGGGGTACAACATGGTGATCCAGTATCTGTATATATTGCCAAACTGATCACCACCATAGTTAACATCTGTCCCCATACATAGTTACAGAATTTTTTCTTGTGATAAGAAACTTTTAAGATTTACTTTCAGCAACTTTCAAATATACAATATAGTATTATTAACTATAGTCACCATGCTGTACATTACATCCCCAAGACTTATTTATAACTGGAAGTTTGTACCTTTTGACTCCCTTTAACCCATTTCCCTCACCCCTACCTAAAGCAACTGCCAGTCTGTTTTCTGTATCTGTGAGCTTGCTTGTTTGTTTTTTAGATTCCACATATAAGTGAGATCATGTAGTATTTGTCTTTCTGTCTGAGTTACTTTACTTAGCATAATGCCCTCAAGGTCCATCCATGTCGCCAATGGCAAGGTTTCATTCTTTTTAATGGCTGAATAATATTCCATTATATGTGTGTGTGTGTGTGTGTGTGTGTGTGTGTGTGTATAAAATCTCACATTTTCTTTATTCAGTCATCCATCAGTGAATACATAGATTATTTTCATATCTTGGCTATTGTTAATAATGCTTTATTTAATATGGGGGCGGTTGTAGGTATCTCTTCAAGAAGTGATTTCATTTCCTGTGGATGTGAATACATACCCAGTGTGGAATTGCTGAATCATACAGTAGTTCTAGTTTTACTTTTTTTTTTTTGCGGTACGTGGGCCTCTCACTGTTGTGGCCTCTCCCATTGCGGAGCACAGGCTCCGGACGTGCAGGCTCAGCGGCCGTGGCTCACGGGCCCAGCCGCTCCGCGGCATGTGGGATCTTCCCGGACCGGGGCACGAACCCGCGTCCCCTGCATCGGCAGGCGGACTCTCAACCACTGTGCCACCAGGGAAGCCCAGTTTTACTTTTTTGAGGACCCGCCATCCTGTTTTCCACAGTGGCTGCACCAATTTACATTTCAGTCACAGCTTTGCTGTGCACCTGAAACTATCACAACATTGTTAATTGGCTATACTCAACTATAAATAAAAAATTAAAAAAAAACAGTGCATAAGGGTTCCCTTTTCTCCAAATCTTCACCAACATTTGTTAAATCTTTTTTTTTTTTTAATAACCACTCTAACAAATGTGAGGTGATATCTCCTTGTGGTTGATTGTTTTCACATTTTAAATTAAATTTTTGAAGTGTAACATATGGGGAAGGTACACAAAGAAGAGTACAGTTTAATGAATTTTCATGTGCAGAGCAGACCTGTGTAACCAACACTGACGTGAAGAAATAGAACCTCACCAGCCCCCAGAGACACTCCCTACCCGTGGGGCCCCTTCCTAGTTACTACTCTCTTCAGAAGTTACCACTATCCTGAATTCTCACAGCATTAATCATTTTTGCTTGGTTTAAATTTTATTCTTTAAACATATTTAAAATTTATTATAAAAAATTTTTAAATGAATAAATTATACAAATAAGTTATATATCATCATAGTATGTACTTTTTAGTGTCTGGTTTCTTTTGTTCAACATTATGTGAGATTTGATCCATATTGTTGCCTGTAGTGTTGCCCATTTATTCTGTAGGGGAGGAAGAAGGATTTTCCCTCTACCCTTCTGAGTTCTTAGCTGAGACCCCTGTAATAAAAGATTAATAAGAGAAAAACAAGGTTTTTAACATGCATACCTCATATATACATGAGTGATACCAAGGAAGAATTAGTAACTCCCCCAGGTGGCTGAGAATTCAGGATTAAAGGGCATCTTAATAGGGAAAGGGGAGAGTGAATGCTTTTTAGGAAGGATGAATGGGCCCTTGAAGAACGTGTGGACTTCCGGTCTCCTCTCTTGTGATAACGATCAGTCTTCCCCAGTTGATGAAACTCCCAGGGAGGGGATTTATGACAGTTGAGTTGTTTTTGGAAGCTCTGTCTTTAAGCATATAGGGGAGTTTGGAGGAAGCCTTTCCCCACTTTTGCTGTTTCTCAAGTGCCTACAGCTCAGAATAATCAATATTCCCAAGTGGCATGCTTTGGCGTGGCATGTCCTGAACTCCTGTGGTCTTATTTTGGGGGTGGCGTATTCTGCTACCCTTCAATTCCAATTGCTGTATGATATTCCAGTGTAGCCTTCCTATTGTATGAGTAAAAAGTTACTGTCTTCTGGATAGTTACCAGGTAGTTAAATACTGGAGTCAGTTGCTAAATGGTTGGCCACACTTGTATTTTTGTCTGTGTTCATGTAATTTAGCTGCCGACTCCCAAGATTTGAATGCCTGCCTGACTTCCTTGATGTTTGCAGGTGTTTTTTCCCCTTTATTCTATCCCCAAGGGATATTTGAAGCTTCATTTTCCCCACCCTTAATAACTGTCTGCAGTAACTTTGAGGAGGGAAACATCTGCTCTAGTCTTTAGAAATTTCTAACGCTAATGTGTGAAAAAAGTTGTGAGCAATGGCAAGTGGCCGATGAGTGATGGCCCGGGAGGAACAACTGGGTTAGGTGATATATCTTTGCTTCTCTTGCTTTGATTGCGGACGTCAGGAAGCGAGCTGTGATTTTTGATTGTGGTACATTCTTTCCATAATAAGTGGTTATAGATGTCGAGACTTGCAAGAGTTTGAAGGGTGATTAGCATTAATGGTTTTTAGGAAAGAAATACTGAACCTCCTCCCACCTCCAGTATCAATTCCCATTTTTTCAAGCTAAGGTGACTTAGCCTTCTGAATGTGAATATTATTCCAAATTACTTTTTAGCCTTTGCCTACAATGAGGGTTTCAGTCAGTCCTGGATGGTAGTACATAATGATAATACGGTAAAGCTTGACCGCTCCTGTAAATCCATACATTAGGATACATCAGGCACTTAGAATGGTGTCTGGTACTTAGTAAGTACTCAAGAACCATGGTTGTCGTTGCTGTTATTGGAAATTATTTGGAACTTTTCTTGTGCCAGCAGAGGGCCCAGGCCGGCTGGACTCCGTTGTGTGGTTAATAATTACCATATGCTGTTAGGCGGCCGGAAAAGCTTGTCAGCTGAACCTGGCTGGGTTCAGCCATAATTCAGGCCTCCCTTTCTACCTCATTGCGTGTAGGAAATAAGGAATTCAGGGTGTGGAACAGCCTTCTCACTGCCTGCCTGTGTGCTCCTAGCTGTGCCTCCATAAAGGAAAGCCAGCATCAGCACACAGAGCAGAGGCTCCTGCTGTCAGATGAGAAAGCCAGTGCAGAACCCCACGTCCCTGGGCTGGAGTCTGGAGACGCCGGACCAAGTACCCATGAACGGGAGTAGCGTGGCACAGTAGGGCGTGACTGCAGAGCAGTTCTCTTACAAAAGGAAAGAGCTTCCTGTGTGCCCTGCCAGTACGCTGCACCAGCAAACAGTATTTCGCTATATCTGCTAAGTTTCAGACATCAGAGCATTTCACCCCTAAATACTTCAGGATGTATCTCCTAACAATAAGGACATTTCCCCTTCATTACAGTAATACAGCAGTACCCCTAAGAAAATTAACAGTGGTGGTTTTTACCATCAAATATCCAGTATTTTCAAATTTCCGTGCTTATTTGAGAAATGTCTTGTAGTGTTTTTTCAATATTAGGATTCAAGGTTCATGAATTGCATTTGGTTTTGTCTTTTTTAATCCGTTTCAACAGCCTCCACACCTCCTTTTAACTTTTTGGAGAGTCTAGGCTTGTTGTCTTGGAGGATGTCCCACATTATGGGTTTCTTGATGGTTTCCGCATGTATCATTTACTTATTCTTTAGTGTGTGTATTTCCTGTAAACTGGAAGTTAGGTTTAGAAGTGTGAGTAGATTCAGGTTAGATTATCTCAGTCCACTTAGGCTGCTGTAACACAAATACTATAGACTGGGTGGCTTATAAACAACAGAAATGTATTTCTCACAGTTTTGGAGGCTGAAGTCTGAGATCAGGGTGCCCTGTGGCTGGGTGAGGTCCCCCTTCTGGGTTGTACTAGGCCTCCTTGTACCCTCACATGGCAGAAGGGGCAAGGGAACTCTTTCATAAGAGCCCTAATCCCATTCATGAGGGTTATGCTCTCATGAACAAATCATCTCCCAAAGGCCTTACCTCCAAATACCATCACGCTGGGGATTAGGTCTCAGCATAGGAGTTTTGGGTGCGGGGCACAGACATTTCAGTCTCAAACAAACATTTTTGCCCAAACTACTTCATAGGTGACGCTATGAATTTCATATCGCACAATGTCCAGCTGTCTCAGTATTACTGATGCAGAGCTGATGACTGCTGGCTCTTTCCACCAGAAAAGTACATTTTCCTTTGTAATTAATAAGAATTTGTGGGCTGATTTTTGGCAGAGTGCAAATATCCTGTTTCCTAACAACTTTTCAACCAAGTTTTTGCCTTCCTTTGCTCACTGCCTGAATCAGCTCTTACATTGGAAGTACTAAATGGAGATTCTGTGATTCTTTCATTGCTTCTGTGTTGAGCTGCTGGCATTCACCTGTAAAGAGTTTCCTCACTCACCCTTTTCTGAGTATCACTATAGATTTGTGGATTTTTTATGGCCGTTATTCTTTTTGATCCTGTGGATGACCTTCATGTTGAAGGATAATAGGAAACTGAGTTAGTTGACAAGTTCTGCTTGTGTAAGAGTGATAGTGGGGTGGTTTAAAGTAGTTTAACTGTAGGCAACTGGCTTAAAAGTTGGTTATGTTCAGAAGTATTTAGAATGCTCCAGCAATGGGGGTTGATTTGTGGGGGGTTAGTTCTCTTTAACAACCAGCTTCATTTGAGACAATTATAAAACTGTAGAACCTAAGAAAGGATTTGATGCTGAGTATTGCTATAGCAAGGAGGAAAGTGAGGAATTCATCTAGTAACTTCTATGCTAAGGTAACTTAAGCTTTTTTTTTCTGATTTGAAGCATTTTCCTTTATCCAACTTTTCTGTTACTAATATGGGAGAAGAATGATCAAAGACTAGTGAGAGAGGACAGGAAGGTAGCCCTGTCCAGAGGGCTCATCAGTGAGGACTGGAATCTCCGCAAAGAGGAAGTTGGGCTATCGGTGCCTCTCCGTTACTGCAGAAAGCGGGAGAAAGGTCCGTTAAAAACAACTCCATCAAAATCCAAGACGTTGCCAGGAAGTTGTTCTCAGATGGAGGGCCTGGGCCTTTTGAATGCACAGGTGCACCTTCGGGGAGGTGCTCTGGTGAGGGTGGATGAACATGAAACGTTTCCAGAATATACTCCCCCACCTCCGTCCACAGAAACGCCTCTCCAGCGTTAAACAGCCTACCCGTCTATGCGTACATTTAATAATTGTAGAACCAGAGGAGGCGACATCTAGAAAATGGAGAGGAGGTATCAGTTCTCTCCCTGATAAGAAAGGCAAGGAGGGAGCTAGTTGGTTTGGGGTTTGTGGATATTGACCTTCTTTCCTCGCAGCCCTCACCTCCCCCGTCGGGGAGACCCAGGAGGGGAAGAGGAGCCACAGGAGATGAACAGCAGTGGTGCCATGAGCTTCAGGCATCACAAAGTGATAAGTTGTTGAACATCTGGTGCTTCATTCTCTCCTCCCTTTTTCTTAGAGTGTCAGCTCTGAGCACGGCCTGCCTCCTTTCAGAACTAGGACAAGTACACTGCCTAAGGAAGGTATTGGATGAGATAGGATTGCCTTGCTTTTTATACGAGTAGATGTGTTAGTTTGGGAAGCCTGCCATCACAGTGTACCACAGACGGGGTGGACTAAATGACCACCCAGGTTTCTTCTGAGGCCTCTCTCCTTGGCTTATAGATGGCCGCCTTCTCCCTATGTCTTTATGTCATCTTCCCTCTGTGTCTGTGTCCAAATTTCATCCTCTTATAAGGACACCAGTCCTACTGGATTAAGGCCTACCCTACTGACCTCATTTTAATTTAATTACCTCTTTAAAGACCCTATTTCCAAATATAGTCACATTCTGAGGGACTAGGGGTTTGGACTTCAACATATGAATATGTATATAAATTTTATATCCCATAAAGGGAGATATAGAAACACATCCTAGTTTTTGATTTGAATATTAAAAATCATCAATATATTTGTAACTTAAAGGCAAGCTTCCTGAGTGCTGCTTTAGTGTGCAACTTGTCCTTTTCCCTTCCCCCAACAAAAAGTACCAGAAATAAGAACAAGAACACAGTCATCTATAATGGAGTTTAGTGAAAAAAGTACTTAACTGATGCTTTTCTTTATTTCTGCATCTCTTACTGTGTATTCGGTTTTTAGGTGTGTAAGGAAAGGAGAAATCAGTTATGATAGTACTCTTCAAGAGTTCTAATGTACTTCTCTGAGCAGATTGTATATTTGTTGTGCAGGCTCCCTGTACCTGTGGAAGCCTTGCCGAGGTCTAACTCACCCACTAAGAAGTCTTCACAGTCACATGGTGGCATCTTTTAAAATTGGGACCTAGTGCCCAAAGGAATTTCTATAGCTTCTCGATATAGTACCACCTGCATCAGAATCACATGTGATGCTTTTTAAAATGCTCATCTGTGGGCACTACACCATCCCTAGTGCATCAGTGTCTTTGCAAACAGGGCCTAGGAATATGCATTTTAACACATGAATTGGGAAATTCTCAGGCAGATAGAATTGGGGAATTACTGTGCTGTTGGCAGGACTTGCAGGTCTGCACCGCCATGAAGTGGTGACAGTCATTTCACCTCTCAGAAGCCACTGTTTATAGGGAAATAATTTAACGCTTTGTCTTCCGGCCCTTCTCATCTCCCCTCCACATTTGGTCTTCATTAGAACAGGGTTGGTATCTCCTTGTCCCCACATCCCCACTTTCTGCCTTTGGAATTATTATGTTTATTTGGTGCCAGGTGTCTCCTGGGTTCATACTTCTCTGTGATGGTGGGTAGCTTCTAGAACCTTCCATGACATCTAGAAAGCAGTCTAACCACGTAACACTTTCAGAGGTTTTCTTTGAAATTCTTAGGACCAAGGTTATTTGGAGACACATTTTCTAATTATTTGTTGCCTGTGTTCAGTGTGGGCTGGATTATACCATCCCAGAATATGGTTAACCTGGCAGGGCGAGTAAAATATGAACAGATAAATTAATAGATGTTCTTTTGTTGAGAGGTGATCTTTTAGTTTCCAATTTTAATTATGTGAGCATGTTGTCTTTTAGGTTTGATAATTTCTTCTTTGGATCATTGATTCTTTGGAAAATTCTGATGTCCAGGAGCAGATCCCAGCCACACTGCCTTCCCTCCTGCTTCTTGGTGGTGGCACCCATTCCCCTTTTGACAGCCTAAGGACATGATCACTATGGTCAGCTCTACCACACATGTCCCTCTAAAAAGTTTGTCTTCTAGGTGGAGGAATTTTTCTAAGCAGTAGTCCATTTTGCACAGTGCATGAAGTAATATTAATAATACATGAATTGAACATTTAATGTTTAGGACCATGTGCAGTGGTTAAACGAAGTGTGGTAGAGTTGACAGTTTAGGGGATTTTCACAGTTGTCATTAACTTTGTCAGGGCCAGCACGCTAGGATGAAGACTGTGACAGTCTCCTGTTGAAGGGCAGTAGTTGCATCAAATAGACAGTCTGAGCCTTTGCGAAGAAAAGGAGAGACAGTATAGTGTGGTGGCTAAGAGCAATTTTGGAGATGAGAATTGAACAGACCTCCCACATACTTCCTGGGTGTACTTAGAGGAGCTGTTTTACTCTCAAAGGCTGTTTCCACTCTTTAAAATGGCAATAACAACAGTACCTAACATAGTGAGGATCAAGATACAATGCATGTAGTATAGTGCCCAGCATATTGTAAGTCCATTTGTGTGCATTTTGAGATCCTATGAATGTTATTTTTAATATTGAGATAGTTATTTGGCATGTGGCGTAACAAATGTGGGTAGAGAACATTCTAGTTTACCTTCAGTTGTATGTAAATCTATTATGAATCCAATTTGGAGTTGGCTAATATATTTTATTACAGGTTGAAAGGGGCTGATTGTCAAGCTGGGTTGAGGATGGTGAGGCTGTATCTGGATGCCATGGGAAGTGCTGGGGTGCCTGTACAGGTTCTAGAGGGAAGATTGGAGACATGCATGCCATGGGTTTGCCAGTCCTCTAACTCATAGCTAAGCTCTTTGATCAGTAATGTTTTCTTCTATTCCTTTTTATACTTAGTAGGAACAACTGGTTTTATAAGATAATTAAAATATTTAAATCTGATGTTAATATTTTTCCCCTATGATCCATACTATATGTATTTATGTATTTATGGTTTGGATATATTATGCTTCAATGGATGTACTAGAAAATTTAAGGAAAGTATCATTTTGCATAAGTAGAGGAAGTAAATTAACTTCTGCTGTTTATTAACCATTCCTGTTTTTTTTGTTTGTTTGTTAGGTGGTTGGTTTTAGTTGTTGCTGTGCAGTCTTGCCTGTCCTGTAGCTTCTTAGAGTTTTAAAATATGTATTTCAAATATTTAAGTGGTTTAATAGAACAATGAAAAAGTAAATCTATTTAAAAATGAAAATTGCTTAATTGTGCAGAGGCTGGGTGGGTGCGTATTTGGAACACTGTTGCTGCAGCCAATCATGTTTATCTTTCATAGCTGGGGTAGAAATCTTAGCCCTTTGTGCTTATATGCTACCTCACTTTATTCCTCCACAAAATGCATCTAGTAGTGTGTGGTAGGGATGGAGACGACCTATTCTGGGAACACAAAATCTGTGAGTCTGCATTGATGTGTATATTGGAAGGGCCAGGGAATTATGTGGTTCTTCTCTGCATATATTCTCATTGTTCCATTGTGATGAGGGTTTTGTGTCATTATAAGATGTTGAATTAATAATAACAGGTGATATCCTGAAAAAAAGGACTTTATATTTCAGAGATTTATGTCCTTCAAAGGGTGAATTTGTACATCCAGCCTAAGGTACTAATATAACATAGACTCACATGCAATTAAATAGGTTTTTTAGCAAATGGACTGGTTTTCTGAGAACAGTATAATTCAGATATAATTTCCAACTTCCCAGTGGGTCATAATGACTTACATCGCAAATGAAATCAATGTGGGCTTAAGTAACATGATTAAACCAGTTTTTCTGGATCATTCCTTTTCATTTTAGACTTTTTTCCTCAAGCCAGAAGTCAGAGGTATTTACAGAATATTAGGCGTGGAAATGATCCTTATCGATATTGTTAGTGCTTCTTCATGCAGGATTTGTTCATATTAAACCAGACTTAAATTCTATATGTAAGACTTACATAGAGGAGATCAAGATGGCAGAGTAGAGGGGTGTGGAGTTCACTTCCTCTCACAAATATCTCAAAAATACATCTACATGTAGACCAATTCTCACAGAATACCTACTGAAAGCTTGCAGAAGATCGCATATGACCAGTGCTGCAAAAACATCCCCATATTACCAGTAGGATGAAGGGAAAAGGGAGAAGAGGAGGTACTGGGAGGGAAGCTGTACTCTTGGGAGGGAGCTGTGAAAGAGGAAAGGTTCCCTCACCCTGGGGACCTTCTTTACTGGCTGGGAGGTCTTCCAGCACGCAGCATAGGGAGCTTCAGAGGCTGGAGAAGGGAGTGTGGAAGCTGACCTGCAGCCTGGCAGGGTAGAGAAACACCAACACTGATGGTCCTGGCCACATCACTGCACTTCCCAGCATGAGATGCTCGCTTGCTGGTGTGTGCAGCGATGGGGAGCTGAAACTTGGGCTTCAGTGGACAGACCCAGGAAGGGGACTGGACTCAGTTTGGCAGTGCAGAGACAGTCCACTGGGCCTAGAGTGTGGCCCAGGCCGCAACTGAAGGATGGAGTATGGGTCTGCCATAGGAGTCCCATTGTCAGCGTGGGAGGGGAGAGGCGTGCGTCTGCCATAGCCTTGTTGGTGTGCTCGCAGTGGGGCATGGCTATGGACCTGAGGGTTCCGTGAAATTCATAGGCTCACACATGTTGAAGGGGGGCTGAAATCTGAACCAATTGCTGGCAGTCCCACTGCAGGTGCCAGGATGTGGCTCCCAGTGCGTTCTCACTCTGGTGGATTTGGGGACTGGGACTGCACAGGCATGCCTAAGGCTATTCTGATCCAATTATCTACAGGCTTGGGACGTGGCTCCTGTGGCTTTACATGCCAGTGGCTTTGTGAGTGTGCGTGTATGCTTAAGGGACCTCCTAGTCAATTACAAGAGCCTGCAAGCAGAGGTCACCACCAAGGGTGGTGCTACCAACAGTGATCTTTGTGGGCATGCACACCAGGTGGCAGGCAGTGTCACAGAATTGCACGCCCCAGCAGACAGCTCCTGGGGAAGAACATACAGTGGCTCCTTTCCCAGTGGGGGCCCTCCAGTCCTGCATACCTCACACTGCAGCTTAGAATCAGATCTGGGGCTTCTACTCCAACAACTGGAGAGCAGACCCTGTCCCTGACAGGGAGACAATAACTAGAGAGCAAAGAGAAAGGCCCTGCCCAACATCCAGTGCAGGCTTTGGTCACCACAACACCAATCCATACCCCTTATCAAGGGGATAATGGCCAACACACCCTGAGGGAAGACGTGGCATGCATCCATACCCAAAACAGCCCATGCACCAAAAATATTGGACTCAAGCAGGCTATGTAGGGATGCTCCTACATAGAAACAGCCCTTCAAGGCCAGAGCAGATAACTGTTTCTCCTAAATTCATAGTCAGAGGAATAAAAGAAAAATGAAAAAGTAGAGGAACCACTCGCAATTACAAGAACAAGAGAAATCCCCTGAAAGAACAAGCAATGAAACAGGCCTCTCCAGTCTACCAGATCCCAAGTTCAAAAAGGAGGTAGTAAAAATACTGAAGGGATTAAGAAAGGCTATTGATAGAAATGCAGATCACTGTAACAAGGAACTAGAAACTATAAAAAGGATTCAGTCAAAATTAGACAACTCAACTGCTGTGATGAAAATTGAGCAAAAGGCAATAAATAGCTAGCTAAACAATGCAGAAAAACAAATGATCTGAAAGATAGAATAATGGAAATCACCCAATCAGAACAGCGGGCAAAGACAGATGAAAAAAAATGAAAGCAACATGTGAGATCTATGGGATAATGTAAAGTGTGCCAATCTATGCATAATAGGGATCCCAGAAGGAGAAGAAAGGGGGATCAAAAGTGTATTTGAAGAAATTATGGCTGAAAACTTACCAAATCTAAAGAAGGAAACGGATATCCAGGTACAGGAAGCACAGAGAGTCCCAAACAAGACAAACCCAAACAGACGTACACCAAGACATAACTAAATGGCAAAAGTTAAAGATAAAGAGAGGATTCTAAAGGCAACAAGAAAAAAACAGTTACAAGTGAACCCCCATAAAGCTATCAGTTGATTTCTCTTCTCTACAGAAATGTTGCAGGCCAGAAGGGAGTGGCAAGATGTATTCAAAGTCTGTAAAGGGAAAAACATGCAACCTAGGTTACTCTACCCAGCAAGGTTATCATTTAGAATAGAAGGAAAGATAAAGAAATTCTCAGACAAGCAATAGTGAACGTATCCAAAAACAAATATTGAATGGTCTTCTCTAAATAGAAAAGAAGCAAGAATCTGTAGGAATGGGCAAATCATAGTAGGAAAGTTAAATATATAGAAGGATTGAGGATCATTTAACTAAGTCAGTACATAGATTAAAAAACAATAAAAATTCTGTGAAAGTGATTATAATTATGATAACAGCAAAAGGATAAATGTGAAGATGTAAAATAGGACATCAGAATCACCAAATGTGGGGGAGGAGAGTATAAACATGTAGATCTTTTAGAATGTGTTTTAGCTCATATGACTGCTAGTCTAAAGCAACTAGATATAGTTATAGGTTAACTTGCTTGAAAACCAGGGTAACCACAAATGAAAAACATTTAATAGATTGACAAAAACTGAAAAGAAAGGAACACAAGCATAATACAAAAGAAAGCCATCAAACCACAAAAGGAAAAACAAAAAGAAGAAAGGAACAAAGAAGAAGTGCAAAATCAACTGGAAAACAAAGTTTAAAAATGGCAATAAACCAATAAAAGGAATATCAATAATTTCTTTAAATGTCAATGGACTAAATGCTGTAATCAGAAGACACAGAGTGGCAGATTGGTTAGTAAAACAAGAATCTACAATATGCTGCCTACAGGAGACCCACTTTAGGGTAAAAGACACTTATAGATTAAAAGTGAGGGGCTGGAAAAAGATATTTCATGCAAATGGAAATGGCAAGAAAGCAAAGGTAGCAATACTCATATCAGACAAAATACTTTAAAACAAAGACCATAAGGAAAGATAAAGAAGGATATTATATCATAATAAAAGGACCAATGCAAGAAAAGGATATCGCACTTGTTAACATATATGCACCCAATGTGGGAGCACCTAAATACATAAAACAAATACTGACAAACATAAAGGGAGAAATTGATGGGAATAAAATAATAGTAGGGGATACTCCACTGACATCAATGGACAAATCTTCCAGACAGAAAATCAATAAGGCAACAGAGATTCTGAATGACACAATAGAACAGTTAGACTTAATTGATACCTACAGGACACTGCATCCTAAAAAGCCAGAATATACATTCTTTTCAAGTGCACATGGAACATTCTCCAGGATTGACCACACGCTAGGACACAAAACAATCCTCAACAAATTTAAGAGGATAGAAATTATTTCGAGCATCTTTTCTGACCACAATGGCATGAAACTAGAAATCAAACACAGAAAGAGAAATGAGAAAAAAATGATTACATGGAGACCTAACCACATGCTACTAAGAAACCAATGGGTCAACAGTGAAATCAAAGAGGAAGTTAAAAAGTACCTTGAGACAAATGACAATGAAAACACAACCATACAAAATCTATGGGATGCAGCAAAAGCAGTTCTAAGAGGGAAGTTCATAGTGATACAGGCCTTCCCCCCCAAACAAAAAATCTCAAAGAAACAACCTAACCTACCACCTAAAGAATTAGAAAAAGAAGAATAAACAAAACCTAAAGTCAGCAGAAGGGAAGAAATAATAAAGATCAGAGAGGAAATAAAATAGAGATTAAAAAAATAGAAAAAAATTAAACTAAGAGTTGGTTTCTTGAAAGGATAACCCAAGCCGACAAACCTCTGGACAGGCTCACCAAGAAGAAGAGAGAGGATCCAAATAAAGTAAGAAATGAAAGGATAATTAACAACCTATACTACAGAAATACAAAATGTCATAAGAAAACATTATGAAAAGTTATACGCCAACAAAATGAACAAGCTAGAAGAAATGGACAAATTTCTAGGAATATACAGCCTGCTAAAACTGAATCAAGAAAAAACAGATAATTTGAACAGACCAATCACTAGAAGTGAAATGAAATCTGTAATTTAAAAAAAGCTTCCTGCAAACAAAAGTCCAGGACCAGATGACTTCACTGAGGAATTCTACCAAACATCAAAGAGGAACTTACACCTATCCTCCTCAAACTCTTACAAAAGACTGAAAAGGAAGGAACACTCCTGAAGTCTTTCTAGAAGCCACCATTATCCTGATACCAAACCAGACAAAGACACTACCAAAAAAGAAAATTACAGACCAATATCTTTGAGTATAGATGCAAAAATCCACAACAAAATATTAGCAAACCAAACCCAACAACACATAAAAAGGATCACACACCATGATCAAGTTGGATTCATTCCAGGATCACATGAATGGTTTAATATATGCAAATCAATCAATGTGATACACCACATCAACAAAAATAATAATAAAAAGACAAAAACCACATGATCATCTCAATAGATGCAGAAAAATCATTTGATGAAATTTAACATCTATTCATCATAAAAACTCTCACTAAAGTGGGTATAGAAGGAACATATCTCAACGTAATAAAAGCCATTTATGATGACCCCCCCCTCCAGCCAACATAATACATAATGATGAAAAGCTACAAACCTTCTTGCTAAATTCAGGAACAAGACAAGGATGCCCACTCTCACCACTTATATTCAACATAGTTTTGGAAGTCCTAGCCACAGCAATTGGACAAGAAAAAGAAATAAAAGGTATCCAGATTGGAAGGGAGGAGGTAGAGTTGGCATTATATGCGGATGACATGATACTGTACATAGAAAACCCTAAGGACTGCACATAAAAACCCTAAAGACTGCACATAAAACTACTAGAAATGATAAATGAATTCAGCGAGGTAGCAGGATACAAGATTAACATACAGCAATCTGTTGCATTTCTTTACACTATAAATGAAATATCAAAATGAGAAAGCAAAAAAAAAAAAATCCTGCTTAAAATCACATAAAAAAATACTTAGGAATAAACCTGACCAAGGAGGTGAAAGACTTACATGCTGAGAACTATAAAACATTAATAAAGGAAATTGAAGATATTCAAAGAAATGGAAAGACATCCCATGCTCTTGGATTAGAAGAGTTAATATAGTTAAAATGGCCATACTACCCAAAGTAATCTACACATTTAATGCGATCCCTATCAAATTACCCATGATATTTTTCACAGAACCGGAACAAATAATCTTAAATTTTATATGGAACCACAAAAGATCCAGAATTGCAAAAGCAATCCTGAGGAAAAACAACAAAGCTGGAGGAACAACCCTCCCTGACCTCAGACAATACTACAAAACTACAGCAATCAAAACAGTGTGGTATTGGCACAAATACAGATATATGGATCAATGGAACAGAATAGAGTGCCCAGAAGTATACCCACACACCTATGGTCAATTAATCTTCAACAAAGGAGCCAAGAATAGACAATGAAGAAAAGACAGTTTCTTTAGCAAGTAATGTTGGGAAAGCTGGACAGCCACATGTAAATCAATGAAGTTAGAACACTCCCTCACACCATACACAAAAATAAACTCAAAATGGCTTAAAGATTTAAATAAAAGACATGACACCATAAAACTCCTAGAAGAGAACATAGGCAAAACATTCTCTGACATAAATTGTAGCAGTGTTTTCTTAGCTCATTCTCCCAAGGCAATAGAAATAAAAGCAATAATAAACAAATGGGACCTAGTCAAATTTACAAGCTTTTGCACAGCAAAGGAAACCATCAACAAAACAAAAAAACAACCTAAGGAATGGGAGAAAATATTTGCAAATGATGTAACTGACAAAGGCTTAATTTCCAAAATATACAAACAGCTCATACAGCTCAAAAACAACAAGAAAATCCAATCAAAAAATGGGCAGAAGACCTAAATAGAAATTTCTGCAAAGAAGACATACAGATGACCAAGAGGCACATGAAAAGATTCTCAACATCATTAATTATTAGAGAATGCAAATCAAAACTACAATGAGATATCATCTCACACTGGTCAGACTGGCCATCATCAAGAAGTCTACAAATAATAAATGCTAGAGAGGGTGTGGAGAAAAAGGAATCCTACACTGTTGGTTGGAATGTATTGAATAAATAGGTGCAGCCACTATGGAGAACAGTATGGAGGTTCCTTAAAAGCTAAAAATGGAGTTACCATATGATCCAGCAATCCCACTACTGGGCATGTATCCAGAAAAGACAAAAGCTATAATTAGAAAAGATACATGCACCTCAGTGTTCATAGTGGCACTATTTACAATAGCCAAGACATGGAAGCAACCTAAGTGTCCATCAACATGAATGGATAAAGAAGATGTAGTGTGTGTATATATATATATATATATATATATATATATATATACACACACACACACATACACACACACACACATACATACATACATACATACAATGGAATCTTAGCTGTAAAAAAGAATGAAATAATGCCATTTGCAGCAACATGGATGGACCTAGAGATTATCATACTAAGTGAAGTAAGACAGAAAGACATATGATATCACTTATACATGGAATCTAAAAAAAATGACACAAATGAACTTATTTACAAAACAAAGAGACAGACACAGAAGACATGGTTACCAAAGGAGGGGGAGGATATATACTGGGAGTATGGGATTAACAGGTGTACACTATCATATATAAATTAGATAAACAACAAGGATTTACTGTATAGCACAAGGAGCTATGTTCAGTATCTTGTAATAACCTCTAATGGAAAAGATTCTGTAAAAGAATATATATGTATGTATAACTGAATCACTTTGTTGTACACCAGAAACTAACAACATTGTAAATCAACTATATTTCAATAAAATTTTTTTTTAGAAAGGAAGTTAAGGTGTACTGTCTGTCATTCTGGGACAATCCCTGGTGGTTCCTGATGATCCCTACTCTTTAAGTGCTAGCGGGTCATCTCTTTAAAGATCAAGTTCAAGCACTTTTCCTTGGATTTGATATTTTGAGCTACACATGGCTAGTGAGGATTCATAATCTAGTCAAGGCTGGATCTCTTTTTCTACATGTATGTTCTAACATCACATTTTCTTCATTATCCAAGGCTCTTACAATTTGTGATTTTCTCTTTCCCCTAGAACATTTTTACATTTCTTGCATTTATTATGAATCTGCATTTTGTTTTACTTCTTCAGCTCTTGTCTGTGAATAATTTGTTTTTTCCCAACTTCTGATGGTTACTATTTTTTCACATTTACTCTCAGCTACACTAGTTTGGTGATCTGTTTGCTCCTTCAGTTGTGACTCTTATCACTTTGAGACTCCTTTACATCAACTTTGTCTTTCTAGTTATATTAAAACAAGAGTTTTCTGGACTTTTTTTTGCTCCTGTTGTATTCTAATGGAATATTACTTTGGTATCAAGGAGTTGATATAAAGTTGAGCAATAAATGGGTAATATAAACATGTATAATGAATAAGATTTCCTCTAGCAAATAAGAAAATAATTATCTACTTAATTATCTGATTTAATTATTTTTAGTCCCTGTGTGTAAATGAGTAGACATAATAAATAGTACATAGGTCAGATCTTTTTTTGTCTTCCATTTTAAATGCTCAAGCAAAGATTTGAATACCAGCATGCAATTTCACTAAATATATGTGAATGACGTTTGGACAAAGGAATGATTGGACTCTGGCTCCCATGAGGAAAAATTGAATAAAGCCTTGTAACTTCACTTCTGGAATGCCAGGCACGTAATATAATCTGGGAGACATATTTTGTCTGTAAAGATCATAATTAGATTTCCTGAACCAACTATCCAAAAGATTGTCTGAAAAATACTCCTGAACCTCAGGCAGGAAGAAAGGAATCGTTAGGAGACTGCCATCCTGGGGTTAACCACTTAGGGAGTAAGTTTTGCATATGCTGCCTATAAGAACAGAAGAGTAATTACACATTTCGGAATTCTTAGAGAGTACTAGTTAAGTCTCAGATTCTTCTTTGAAAATTCTTAGAGAGTACTCGTTAAGTCTCAGATTCTTCTTTGAACTCAGAATGAATAAAATTAGATTTTACTTTAAACTTAAATTATTTTAAATGAAACATTTATAGACAATAAGGACATAAGCACCATTTGCATTCTCTATTTTCATGTCTGATCCTTGCCAGTAGACAGACTGAACTTAGTTGTAATGAGGGGGCTTCAAACCACTACCGTATCGTGGTTGCTTTGTTCGTTTGGCATTGCTTAGCCACTTGTCAAAGGACTTTTAAGGAGGATGGGGATTATCAAGTTAGCAACTCCAAAAATACCTACCAGACAATGAGAAATTATGAATATCTTATGTCATTATTCTGGTTGCTGGTGTGATTTTTAATGCTCAAGATTTTTTGTTTTAGAAGATTATGATGTGACACCATAGCTGATATATTAAGATAAAGACAATAGTTGAACGGACCTTTTTCTTTTTTATGTCATCCCATATGATCCCATGCTCCCAGATAAATACAGTTGAAGGGATTTCATTCTCACAGTGAAAATTAGTGAGTGTGTGTGTGTCTAGCTGGGCTTTTTCCCCCCAAATGGGAGTATGGTTAAGCTCAGTCGTGCTGAGTGATTTGTATGCACTTGGGTTGAACAATGAAAATGGTTTACTCTTAGCTAATCTGGTTGATTATTGCTCTGTGTTTGATGTTTCAGACTTTAGATTCTGTGAGGTGGGAGAGAGGGACTGAGAGCAAAAACATGAACGGGGGCTTCCCTGGTGGAGCAGTGGTTGAGAGTCCGCCTGACGATGCAGGGGACACGGGTTCGTGCCCCGGTCCGGGAGGATCCCACATGCTGCGGAGCGGCTGGGCCTGTGAGCCATGGCCGCTGAGCCTGCGCGTCCGGAGCCTGTGCTCCTCAACGGGAGGGGCCGCAGCGGTGAGAGGCCCGCGTACCGCAAAGGGGAAAAAAAAAAAAAATGAACGGGGCCGTGCGAGAGAGCACAAGTCAGAGCAAGGGAAGGGATGTCAGGGAAGTGAAAGGGAGAAGACAGTGCGACAGTGAGGGGGTGAGAAAGTGATCAGTGGAGGGTGTCAAGAGGAGAGAGAGAGACACACACAGACACAAGGAGAGGAAGGGAGGGAACGAGAGAAAGAGAATATGCAAAAACAAGCACCAGGGAGGGAGGGAATGGAGAGAGAGATAATGGAAGGTTGGGAGTCAAGTCTGAGAGGTCTTGTTTGTTGTGACCTTTGGTGACTTCCTGAATTCCCTCTTGGTGAGTGATTGTGGAGCAAATATAAGTTTATCGTATGCTATTTAATAAACGGAAAATCACTTGAGAGACAAGTAGCAAGCTTACCCCTATGGGTTAAATTTCTTTGGTTTCCACTAAGTCCATGCTTTCAGATCCTGAACTTGGGTCCTGAGCTGTGTTAATCATTACTTAATATTTATATGGAAATGAGGTTACCCTGTTGCAAGTCCCAGTTTCAATCAGTAAGTAATTATGAAAACTAGTCTTAAAGATGCTGTGAAAGGGTCTTGCTTTCCAAGCAGTAATTAAACCTCTCAGCTATCCTCGGGGGTTGATTTTTTTTCTTCTAGTTATTTTTTCCCCCTAAACTTAGTTTCTGCAGGTGGGAAAGGATAACGAGTTGCTGCCGAATGAGGGATTCATTAGTTTAAGTAAAGGTTTTATCAAGAGAAGGAGGGAATGAACAGGATACCTTAAAGCTGCAGAAAAGAAAAAGGATATCTGCTTTCTTCTGGCCCCAAAGAAAGAATTTTTGAAAAAGTGTGAACAGAACCTTTAAAACTCAGGTGTTTTCATAGGAGTATTTTTGAGTCAGATCCCAAAACGTGGAGCTAGATCTCCATCTTCAGTGGGAGCCAACCAGAAATGCTTGCCAGTTTCAGTTTTTGGCATTTAGTAAGCAGGTGCTAAAAAATGGCAACACATAATAATTATTATCAGCATCCACAAAGTGCCATGGGGGCTGAGCATTATTACAGAAGTGGAGGCTGTAAGACTTGTAGACACGCTGCTCTGGTGGCACCAGGCCCCATTGCCACCTGTTCTCTCCTCCCTCCCCCCAAAAGAGAACCTCTCCTGCTGGAAGAGCTGGGCAAAGCCACTTCAGAAGTCCTTAAAATATGGAGGTTTATGGTGTAGATGCAGGCACTATTCTTTAGCTTTACATATGTGAAAGCTGCAGTCTCAGCAGGATGTTAGAAAGGAGGCTCTTCATGTGCACACCATACAGAGGAACTCACAGTGGAGGGAGGTAGGGTTGCCAGGTAACATACAGGACGCCCAGTTACACTTGAGTTTCAGATAACCAACGAATAATGTTGTATTCGTTGTTTATCTGAAATTCAAATTTCAGCCGCCTGTGTTTTTATTTGCTAAACTGGCAACCCAGGTTGCTTGCATCACCTCTGTTGGGGGGTGTTGGACCCTAACAACCCCAGCTGGGCAGTGATCGAGCCTGTTAATTCCCAGGGCTGTAATGTGTTCGTCTGTTCTAAGATTCTTGTGCCTTCTTCCAGAAGCTAGCGCAGATTTAACTGGGAATAATTGTAAAAGGAAGCAGGCAGAGTTTTTGGATCACCCATCATCAGAGATTTATAAAAGTTAGAGTAGGCAATAAAACAAGCCTCTTATATAAATTAGGCTGTTTTACTGACTTTGGGAAAAGTCAATGGCTGTTGATCCATCAGTAAGAAATACAAGTGAGCTTGAATCTAAACATCAGTTTTCTTGGATTATTTGGTCATTTCATCATGTACCCTACATGATTTTTAATGCATAGACGCAAGATTTATTTAATGAGGAAATAGGAGGGAGTCTAATTTTTTTAAAAAGTCGTTAAGTCAAATACTGCATTTTTGATTACTTTGAAGCAGTATCATTTAAAGATCTTGCCAATAAAAATTGTGAGTAACTGCTTACTTGTTATAACTTTGCCTTTTGTTTGCTTTTTGAGGGTGTTAGCATAGAGTGGTGGAAAATCTTGGGAGTTAAGAGACCTAGTCTCGGTGCTCTCTCTGAATTATTTCCTTCGTGAGCAGGTACTAGTGAGTATACATGCTGAGTTTCATTCTGAATTCCTGAGACTTAAATTTCCTGAGGTTTCCCTAACTTTTATGTTCTCAACCTGATGTGGATCCATGTTGCTGAAAGGTGTTTTCCTTGCATGAGTTGTATGGGACATGACCAAGGAAATTTAAAAAATAAGTTTGATTTCTTGCATTGCTTTTGTAAATTAAGCTTATCTATCATAAGTACATGAAACTTTGAGTTATCTCTCGATCATTGATACGTATATAGATATACATATATCTAGCTATAGATATATAGATTATTTTTTAATCATGCTGCTTTAAGAGTGGAAAGTTTAAGACAAATGAGCTGATGGGACTTTGATGCACTGCCACATCCTGCACTTTTAGAAGGTTCCCAAATGCCTTTCCCACATACTGAACTGTCACAGCAATGATCAGTGGCTTAGGAAGCCTCCTGAGTTCCTGACCAGTTGCCAAAACAAGTGCTGAAGTAAATGTTTCCTGGTGTCCAGTGACCATTAATGCCCCCCATATCCGACTGGTTATGAGCTGAGATTTTGAAGGTGTACTGCCTATACTTTAGGGAAATCTATGAAGAAGCTTTGCTATTGTGGTCCATTGGACTAGGGAGGGCAAGTAAAGCCCTTCAGAGGGACAGAAGCACTTCTTTTATATCTGTTTCTTCTGAGACCAGAATGGGTCTCTGAACTGCCTGATGACTCTCATGGGAGAATCACACCAGTGCCAGCAGGAGACAAGCCATGTTCTAAGATTCCCCCCCAGGCTTCGAACCCAGTAGAACCCTAAGACTGTTAGATACCATTATCTCTGAATAATGACATGAGCTCTGGTAACCTGGATGTAGCGGGGCCCATTTCAGGCTTCCCACAGTTCTCCAAAGCTCTGTGTGTGGCACCAGGGGCAATGCCTAGTCTAGAATCAAATGCCTTCTTTTATTGTGGCTGATCTTCAGGAATACAAGTCTTAAACCCACGCACTTGTAAAACTTTATTTTCCCAAAGACTGAAAGGAAAGCTAGCATTCAAGGTGAGACCCCCCACCCACCCACCATGGCCCAGCATTAGAGCTAGGCCACTTGTAAAGCTTGTTAGCACAGAAGCGTGATATTTAATAGATAGGTGGCCAGGGGCTTTGGTCAGGGGCTACTTCTTAGATTCATGCCGGCTGTCTAGAACCATTCTCACCAGTGGTCCCTCTACAGTTTTAGTGCTGTTGTTCTGAATGAGGGTTTGTCCTCATTCTGTTCAGTGTGAGGAATTTCACATCTTTTCTCTAAAGAGAACCATTTATACCTGTTTGTTTCCTGTTAGGAAAAAATTGGTTACTGATGTTTGCCAGGGGCTGCTGGAGAGGGATGGGGTGTGGCGGAGTAAGTCACAGTCTAAACTGGATGATGCCATATTTTAAAGTTACCCTGAAGTTATAGCCTCTTCTCCTTGGGGACCACGTGTGATCCCGGAGTGCTTCTCAACTTAGTGTTCCAAGCAGTCACTGCTACTCAGTTGGCTTTGATTCATGAGGTGATGCCAGTTTGCCACTTCTGTTTTAGGTGGATTATTTTCTCTGTTTCCTTCTCTAGAAATTTGTATTCAAAAGCAACTCTTTGGGTCTTTTAAAAGCAGGTCTTAGGTTGGTGTGCCTTGGCAGAAAAAAAGGGCCAGGGCTGGAGACAGCAGGGATTTTGATAGGGGTTGGGCATAGGAACCCTTGCTTTTTACCCTTAAGTCCCCCTGCCCTGTCACCAAAGGGCAGTGGATCCTTGGACTAGGCTAGAGGACTTCTTAGGAGACCTACCTTCAAGGAGATCAAACTGGTCAATATGTCTTCTTCTTGGACAAGTTTAATTCCTTCTCACTACCCTCTCTCATGGGGCTTTATGGACCCTTATTATTATTATTTTTTTTTGAAGGATGGGATGAAGCATTTTAAAAAACCATATATTATAAAGGACTTGAATTCAGAAAATATAAACAATCCTTAGAAATCAATAATCTTTTTAAAAAACCTCAGTTTTTTAAATGGACAAGATATTTGAAAAGACACTTCACCAAGAAGATGACATGAAAAATGCACAACGTCATACGTCACTAGAGAAATGCAAATTAAGGTCACAATATATACTGCTACACACCTACTAGAATGGCTAAAACTAAAAAGACTGCCAATACCAGAGCTGGAAAAATGAGAAGCAAATGGATATCTCACACATTTGCTAGTGAAAATGAAAACTGGTACAGCCACTTTACAAAACAGCTTGGAAATTTCTTATAAAGGTAAACATACACCCACCCTATGACCCGGCGTTTCCACTCCTTAGACAATTACCCAAGAGAAATGAGAGTATATGTCCACATAGAGACCTATATTCAAATGTTCGTGGGGGCCTTATTCATGACAGTCAGAAACTGAAAACAACTCAAATTTCCATCAACAGGTGAACAGATAAACAATTTGTGATACCATAATACTCGATGGACCCTTATTTATACTTTAGAAAGGGTGGCTTTGTGTAAACTGTCGTAAAAGGCTAAATGAATCCATCTTTGAGCTTAACATTTTAGAATCTTCCTTTCAAAATGACCTCGCAGGCTGGGCTGTGAGTTACCCAGAATTTGGAGTGTAAACAACGAAACAAATATAAATCCGCTTCCTGTCTGTGCCCGTACTAACCCAGACCCCTCTTGCCTCCTAGCTCTTTGTGGCGTTTTTAGTCAGCACTCTTATTGCTTGAACCAGCGCTTGTCGGTGTTGTGATCTTGCAGAGCAGAGCTGTATCTTCAGACAAAACCCACTTGCTCAAACAATAGACCCACTTGTCAGTTCTGTTGCTTTCAAGAATTTACCTTGACTTGATGTTCATTAGTGTGTGCCGTTGGCAAAAGAGCCTACCTTCAAACTCGGCTAATTACTCCGCTATTCAGTAGCAGCGTGACTGAAAAGAGCCTGGCCATCTCCACAAAGGGGTGCTTCTCTGCCAGAGCCAGCCTCGAATGTAGCAGGTGGCAGGGACAGAGCTAGCACTGATGAACCCAAACCAGAGGAAATGTGGAACTTTCAAGGGAACTGTTAGTGCCTCCTTTTTTTTTCCAATATATTCCCCTTCCACATCCCCGTGGAAGTACTGGTGAGCCACTGCACAGCCCAAAGGCTGGAAATTAAAAGGAACTGGGATAGAGTAGGGGGAGGGACATCAGAGAGCCCTGGAAAGTCAGCCACTGAACTATGAATTTAGTAGTAACTGGTGGCAATGCTGAGGCTTAAGTAATGCTTGGCAAACCATCAAGTGTAGTTGTGCCTGTTGTTCATTGCACAAGGGCACTGAGCCAGAGGGTTAAGTGGGGTCAACGTCCAACCCTTGCTCTGTCTGACAGAAAGTCATTGTTGGCCTGGAGAAAAGGAGGCCTTTTTCCAACGCTCGCACAGACAACGTCCTCTTACCACGCCACGCACCAGCCTAG
Source organism: Neophocaena asiaeorientalis asiaeorientalis (assembly GCF_003031525.2). Classification (NCBI taxonomy): domain Eukaryota; kingdom Metazoa; phylum Chordata; class Mammalia; order Artiodactyla; family Phocoenidae; genus Neophocaena; species Neophocaena asiaeorientalis. The sequence goes on along the minus strand of NW_020174372.1, from coordinate 1,615,848 downwards.
GGCTCGGCTCATCTGCTCAGGGTGGGCGCCTTTCCCTAACTTCCTTAAAGGTGCTAGATGGGCTAGTAGAAGCCTTAATACTTATCCACAGTCCTCAGAGTAGGTCAGACCTGTATGCGAATTCTGAGTCCATCCTGGCCTCGTGGCTCTCCTGAGGAGATGGGCTCAGAGATCCTAGAGGGCAGGAGCTCCATGGCGCAAGATGATTTCAGGGTGCAGTGACAGCACGTGTAACTCTCTCAGTCCTGCTCACTAGTCAGGAAGAAGGTATCGGAGTGTTAAAAAGCACTGTCAGCCAGTGCTACAGATGCCAGGTTAGCTACCCAGCCCCGTGAGAGCTGAACTGAGACCCAGAGACCTTCACTCATGGCTTTAGCATTTGTCATATTTACGTTTAGAATATTCTTCTATCTATGCCGAGGGATGCTGGTTTTCTACTTAAAGAAGTGACGTAACATTTAAAATATAAGTAAATATATAAAAGAAATGAATTGGTTTCTTCATTATTTTAGTCAAATCCAAGTCGTCACTGGCAAGGACTGAATTTAGGAAACATAGATTAAGTGTGAAGAGACGAAATGTGAGAGGGAATTATTTGGGTGTGAAGAAGAGAGGCCTTCACAGTGATACAGGTTTCTGACAATTTCTGCTAACAAGAGAGTAGAAGGAAGCATTTTTACTGTTGTTGGAGAGATTTGGGTTCAAATGTGCAACGTGTGTTTGTGTGTACTTGTTCCATAAAGGAAAGCTGACAGATTGTAGACTGACTTTCTGAGGGTGGGACTAGAATATGTGGGATAGGCTGGAGCTCTTTAGAAGTCAAGCAGCTGACCCCACGTTTTTATGGAGGCAAGAAAGCCAGAAAGTTCCAGAAGGGAAGCACAGCTATTAATTGATATTTGACTCAAGATCTCCCTTCCTGTGTCTGTCTCCTTCATTCTCTGTCAGTCTTTCTCACATGTGAGTGCACTCATACATATACACACACCCAATCCACCAGGGGTTCAAATCTGCCGTCTCCCTTGTAGGAGAATTTCCTGTAGAAGCCACAATGTAAAGTAACAGGCATGACATGGGGAACTATAAAAGCATGTTCTTAGACCTCTTCAGGTGAAAAAAACATTGAGCTCTTGGCGTGAACATGGTTGAGGTGACTGCAGTAAAAGTATTGTTTTGCATCCAGTGGCACCCGTAATTTATGTTAACATAAAGAAAAAAGAGTGTCCTCTGATATAATCTCAGAGAACTGCCGCCACAGGCTTTTGAAACCATTAGACTATTTCACAGAGCATTAAGCTTAACAATGTTAGTCCATTCCTAAATGCTCTTCAAGAAAATTTTTGCAATGAGGTCAAAATTTAGGTTGGCAAAAGAGCAACCTCGAATAGGCAGTCTCATCCATTTTTAAAAAACCCAGCTTTTTTGAGATATAATTGACCTAAAATAAACTGCACATATTTAAAGTATACAGTTTGCTCCATTTGACATGTATATATCATGAAACAATCACCATAATCAAGAAGATGAACACATTAATCACCCCCAAATGCTTTCCTGTGCCCCTTGGTAATCCCCACCTCGCACCCCTGCTCTGTGCACCCCCTTCACAGGCAGGGAAGTGCCTCTGTCACTGTAGATTACCTTGCACTTTCTAGAATTTTATATTAAGAGTACAGTATATACTAATTTTTATCTGGCTTCTTTCAGCATAATTATTTTGAGATTCATATACATTGTATTGCATATCATTAGTTCATTCCATTTTACTACTGAATAACATTCCATTGTATGGTTATGCCACAATCTGTTTATCCATTCACCTGTTGATGGCCCTTTGGGTTGTTTGTAGCTTTGGGCTATTACAAATAAAGCTACTGTGAACATGTGTGTACAAGTCTTTGGATATATATTTTCTTTACGTGTAAAGCTAGAAGTGTAGTGGCTGGATCACGTGGTAGTTGTATGGCTAACGAATAAACTATCACAGTGTTTTCCAAAGAGTTACACCATTTTTTGTCCTCACCAAAACGAGAGTTCTATTTCCTGTGTATGAGAGTTCCAATTCCTCTGCATCCTCGTGAACACTTGGCATGTTAGCTATTTTATCTCTTTGAGGTTTAAATTTGCATTTCCTAACTGAGTAATGATATTGAGTATCTCTTGTGTACTATTTACCATTTGTATATCTTCTTTGAGGAAGTGTCTGCATATTTTAAAAAATTGGGCTGTTTTCTCATTCATTTTTTAAAAAATTTTAAAATTTTATTTTTTTATACAGCAGGTTATTAGTCATCAGTTTTATACACATTATCATCCCTAGGATAAATCCCACTTGATCATGGTGTATGATCCTTTTAATGTGTTGTTGGATTCTGTTTGCTAGTATTGTGTTGAGGATTGTTGCACCTATATTCATCAGTGATATGGGTCTGTAATTTTCTTTTTTTTGTAGTATCTTTGTCTCATTTTGGTATCACGGTGATGGTGGCTTCATAGAATGTGTTTGGGAGTGTTCCTTCCCCTGCAATTTTTTGGAAGAGTTTGAGAAGGATGGTTGTTAGCTCTTGTCTAAATGTTTGATAGAATTCACCTGTGAAGCCATCTGGTCCTGGAGTTTTGTTTGTTGGAAGATTTTTAATCACAGTTGCAATTTCATTACTTGTGATTGGTCAGTTCACATTTTCTATTCTTGGTTCAGTCTTGGAAGGTTATATACCTGTCTAAGAATTTGTCCATTTCTTCCAGGTTGTCCATTTTATTGGCATAGATTTGCTCATAGTAGTCTCATAGTATGCTTTGTATTTCTGTGGTGTCTTTTTTAACCTCTCCTTTTTTGTTTCTAATTTTATTGATTTGAGTCCTCTCCCTCTTTTTCTTGATGAGTCTGTCTAATGGTTTATCAATTTTGTTTATCTTCTCAGAGAACAAGCTTTTAGTTTTATTGATCTTTACTATTGTTTTCTTTGTTTCTATTTCATTAATTTCTGCTCTGATCTTTATGATTTCTTTCCTTCTGCTGGCTTTGGGTTTTGATTGTTCTTCTTTCTCTAGGTCCCTTAGGTGTAAGGTTAGATTGTTTATTTGAGATTTTTCTTGTTTCTTGAGGTAGGCTTGTATAGCTAGCTATAAACTTCCCTCTTAGAACTGCTTTTGCTGCATCCCATATTGTCCATTGGTGAAAGTGGGGTGTTAAAGTCCCCTACTATGAATGTGTTACTGTTGATTTCCCCTTTTATGGCTGTTAGCATTTGCGTTATGTATTGAGGTGCTCCCATGTTGGGTGCATGATTATTTACAATTGTTATATCTTCTCCTTGGATTGATCCCTTGATCATTATGTAGTGTCTTTCTTTGTCTCTTGTAATAGTCTTTATTTTAAAGTCTGTTCTGTCTTCGAATTGCTACTCCAGCTTTCTTTTGATTTCCATTTGCATGTGATATCTTTTTCCATCCCCTCACTTTCATTTTTGTACATGTCTCTTGGTCTGAAGTGGTGTCTTGTCGGCAGCATATATACTGGTCTTGTTTTTGTATTTGCTCAGCCAGTCTGTGTCTTTTGGTTGAAGCATTTAATCCATATACATTTGAGGTAATCATCAATATGTATGTTCCTATTACCATTTTCTTAATTGTTTTGGGTTTGTTACTGTAAGTCTTTTCCTTCTCTTATGTTTCCTGCCTAGAGAAGTTCCTTTAGCATTTGTTGTAAAGCTCGTTTGGTGGTGCTGAATTCTCTTAACTTTTGCTTGTCTGTAAAGCTTTTAATTTCTCCGTTTAATCTGAATGAGATCTATACTTGGTAGAGTAATCTTGGTTATAGGTTTTTCCCTTTTATCACTTTAAATATGTCCTGCCACTCCCTTCTGGCTTGCAGAGTTTCTCCTGAAAGATCAGCTGTTAACCTTATGGGGATTCCCTTGTATGTTATTTGTTGCTTTTTCCTTGCTGCTTTAAATATTTTTTCCTTGTATTTAATTTTTGATAGTTTGATTAATATATGTCTTGGCGTGTTTCTCCTTGGATTTATCCTGGATGGGACTCTCGGCACTTCCTGTACTTGATTGACTATATCCTTTCCCATATTAGGGAAGTTTTCAACTATAATCCCTTCAAATATTTTCTTATTCCCTTTCTTTTTCTCTTCTTTTACTGGGACCGCTATTAATTCGAATGTTTGTGCCTTTAATGTTGTCCCAGAGGTCTCTGAGACTGTCCTCAATTCTTTTCATTCTTCATTCTTTATTCTGCTCTGCAGTAGTTATTTCCACTCTTTTATCTTCCTGGCCACTTATCCGTTCTTCTGCCTCAGTTTTTGTGCTATTGATTCCTTCTAGAGAATTTTTAATTTCGTTTATTGTGTTGTTCATCATTGTTTGTTTGCTGTTTAGTTCTTCTTGGTCCTTGTTAAACATTTCTTGTATTTTCTACATTGTATTTCCAAGATTTTGGATTATCTTTACTATCATTACTCTGAATTCTTTTTCAGGTAGACTGCCTATTCTTCATTTGTTTGGTTTGGTCTGGTGGGTTTTTACCTTGCTCCTTCATCTGCTGCGTATTTTTATGTCTTCTCATTTTGCTTAATTTACTGTGTTTGGGGTCTCCTTTTCACAGGCTGCAGGTTCGTAGTTCCCATTGTTTTTGGTGTCCACCCCAAGTTGGTAATGTTGGTTCACTGGCTTGTGCCTCCTGGTGGAGGGGAGTGGTCCCTGTGTTCTGATGGATGAGGCTGGATCTTGTCTTTCTGGTGGGCCGTACCATGTTTGGTGGTGTGTTTTGGGGTGTCTGTGAACTTATGATTTCAGGCAGCCTCTCTGCTAATGGGTGGGGTTGTGTTCCTGTCTTGCTGGTTGTTTGACATGGGGTGTCCAGCACTGGAGCTTGCTGGTCGTTGAGTGGAGCTGGGTCTTAGCGTTGAGACGGAGATCTCTGTGAGAGCTGTCACCGATTGATATTATGAGGGGCTGGGAGTTCTCTGGTGGGCCAGTTGTTTGAACTCAGCTCTCCCATCTCAGAGGCTCAGGCCTGACATCTGCTCAGAGCACCAAGACCCTGTCAGCCACACAGCCAGGTTCGTGGGGATTTTCTTGCCTTTTGGGAAGTCTGAGGTTTTCTGCCAGTGTTCAGTTGGTGTTCTGTAGTTGTTCCACATGTAGACGTATTTTTGATGTATTTGTGGGGAGGAAGGTGATCTCCACGTCTTATTCCTCTGCCATCTTCAGATGGATCAGTTTCATTCACAGTTTCCTTGCTTACAACTTTACATCCTCCAAGTCCAACAAAAATCAATTTCAGTGGAAACCCACTGCACAGTTGCTTAGGATTATTTTCTGTTGTCTGAAACTCTTCTTATGCAGTTTTTTTGGGACTGCTGCATAGAGCCTACTTCCATCTCAGTGGAAAGCCCATTCTAGACTCTCGTGTGTCTCACATCACAGGCCTCTGACTTCTCCTAGAAAGCATTTAAAAAATACCCTGGGTGAGATCATCTAGGGAGTAAGTATAGATGGAGAGTGAAGGAGGGCTGAAGACTGGGGTTATCCAACATTTAGATGTCAGGAAGATGACGAGCCATTAAAGGAGATCGAGAAAGAATGGCCAAAGTGGCAGGATGTTGTCTGGGAGAGTGAAATCCTAGGAGCCATGAGAAGAAAGTGTTTCAAGAAAGAGAACGCAGTATACTCTATTAATCTGTATTCAAAGTTGAGAAAAACGAAGCCTTAGAATTGACTTTGGGATTTGGCAGTGTGGAGGACATCAGTGATTTTGATAAGTTCAGTCTTGTTGAAGCAGTGTGAATGAAAGTCTGATTGGAGGTATCGCGAGAGATTGGAGGAGAGTAAGTGGCAACCACGAACGTGGATGGTCTTTGTAGTCATGTTGTAAAATGGAACACAGGAATGGAGTGTAAGCAGATACATATGCCTGACATGATGAGATGTTTTAAAGGAGAAACATGTTTTAAAGGAGAGTTTCCTATGGTTACCTCTGAGAGATTGAGTGGACCTGGGTATAGAGGAGATAGAGAAAAATTTTGCTTTCTCCTTTATAATTCTATTACTGTTTAATATTTTCTGCCCGTCAAGCTTGTGTTGCTCTTATTAAGAAGCAGTCTTCACAAGGTGTATGTTAATATGTAAAAATACGTATAAAATATGGTATATATAATACAATTAGGTTAAACAGAAAACTGCAGAGAAAAAAACAAGAAAAAGCATAAAGTATTAATAATATTATATAGTACAAATTGAATGACCTTTGGAATCTGGAAGTACTTGGGATTGAAATCTGCCTCCCATACAAATTGCTTAATGTCTCTCAGCCTTGATTTTCTTATTTGTAATATGTGTATAAAAATACTACCATCATCAAGAAGGAAGTTTATAGTGATAATAAACCGACCTCCAGAAAGAAAGATCTCAACCTAAGCTTACCCATAAAGGAACTAGAAAAAGAAGAACAAACAGCCCAAAGTTAGTAGAAGGATAGAAATAATAAAGATCAGAGCAGAAATAAATGAAATAGAGACTAAAGGATCATAAGGAATTACTATGAGCACTTATATGCCAATAACATGGACAGCTTAGAAGAAATGGAGAAATTCCTAGAAACGTACAATCTTCCAAGACTGAATCAGAAGTAACTAGAACATATGAACAGACCAATTAACCATCAGTAATGAAATTTAATCAGTAGTAAAAAAAAAAACTCCCAACAAACCAATGTATAGGACCCGGCAGCTTCACAGGTGAATTCTACCAAACATAGAAAAGTGTTAACACCTATCCTTCTGAAACTATTCCAAAAAAATTGCAGAGGAAGGAACATTTCCAACTCATTCTGTGAGGCCAGCATCATCCTAATACCAAAACCAGATAATGTTGTCACAAAAAAGGAAAATTACAGGCCAATATCACTGATGAACATAGATGAAAAAATTCTCAACAAAATATTAGCTAACAGAGTTCAACAATGTGTTAGAAGGATTATACAGGCTGCCACTGCTGCCTGAGCAGCTGAACCAAATGTTTATAATTTCATTGAAGACTCAGGAGCTACATTGGGAGAGAGCAGCCAATATAGTGGAGTAGAAAGACCCGGAGCTCACCTCCTCTCGCAAGCACACCAAAATCACAGCTATCTGCAGGACAACCATTGATGAAAAAGACTGGAACCTACCAGAAAAGATCTTCTACAACTAAAGACATAAAGAAGGAACCACAACCAGATGGGTAGGAGGGGAGGACTCACAATATTATCAACTCCCATACCCACCCCCACCAGTGGGCAACCCACAAACCAGAGAATAGTTCTATTGCAGCGACTTCTCCCACAAGAGTGAGAGCTCTGGGCCCCATGTCAGGCTTCTCAGCCTAGGGTTCCAGCACTGGGAAGATGAGCCCCCAGAGCATTCAGCTTTGGAGGCCAGTAGGGCTTAATTTTAGGAGCCTCACAAAACTGGGGGAGATAAAGACTTCACTCTTAAGGGGTGCATACAATATCTCATAAACATTGGGACCCAGGATAAAAGCAGTAATTTGATAGAATCCTGGGCCAGACCTACTTTGCTGGTCTTGGAGAGTCTCCTGGAGAAATGGGGGCGGGGGCAGCTGTAGCTCACCATGGGGACATAGACATTGGTGGCAGATAGATTTAGGAATATTCAGCCTCATAAACACTGCTCATGAACACCCAGGGATGCAAGGATTTTTCAATAACTGCAAATCTATCCGTGTGATATACCATATTAAAAATTGGAAGAATAAAAACCATATGATCATCTCAGTAGATGCAGAAAAAGCTTTTCATAAAATTCAACATCCATTTATGATAAAAACTCTCCAGAAAGTGTGGATAGAGGGAACATACCTCAACATAATAAAGGACAAATATGACAAACCCACAATGAACATCATACTCAGTGGTGAAAAGCTGAAAGCATTTTGTCTAAGATCAGGAACAATACAAAGATGCCCACTCTTGCCACTTTTATTTAACATAGTTTTGGATGTCCTATCCACAGCAGTCAAAGAAGAATCCAAAGGAATCCAAATTGGAAAGGAAGAAGTAAAACTGTCACTGTATGCAGATGGCATGATACTGTACATAGAAAATCCTAATGATGCCACCAGAAAACTGCTACAGTTAATGAATGAATTCAGTAAGCTTGCAGGATACAAAATTATAAAATACAAAATCTGTTGCATTTATATGCACTAACAACAAACTATCAGAATGGGAAATTAAGGAAACAATCCCATTTACCATCCCATCAAAAAGAATAAAATACCTAGGAATAAACCTACCTAAGGAGCCAAGGGACCTGTACTCCAAAAACAGTAGTACGCTATGAAAGAAATTGAAGACCACACAAACAGATGGAAAGATATACTATGTTCTTGGATTGGAAGAATAAATATTGTTTATATGACTATACTGCCCAAGGCACTCTACAGACTCAATGCAATCCTTATCAGATTACCAGTGGCATTTCTAACAGAACTAGAACAAAATATATTAAAATTTGTATGGAAACACAAAAGACCCTGAATAGCTAAAACAGTTTTGAGAAAGAAGAATGGAGCTGGAAGAATCACGCTCCTTGACTTTGGACTATACTACAGAGCTATAGTAATCCAAACAGTATGGTTCTGGCCCAAAAACAGAAATATAGATCAATGGAACAGGATAGAGAGCCCAGAAATAAACCCATGCACCTATGGTCAATTAATCTACGACAAAGGAGGCAAGAATATACAATGGAGAAAAGACAGTCTCATCAATAAATGGTGCTGGGAAAACTGGACAACTACATGTAAAAGAATGAAATTAGAACATTCTCTAACACCATATACAAAAATAAACTCAAAATGCATTAAAGACCTAAATATAAGACCAGATATTATAAAACTCCTAGAGGAAAACATAGGCAGAACAGTCTTTGACATAAATTGCAGCAATATTCTTTTGGGTCTGTCTCCTAAATTAAAGAGGTAAAAACAAAAATAAATGGGACTGAACTATACTTAAAAGCTTTTTCACAGCAAAGGAAACTGTAAACAAAATGAAAAGATAACCTGAATGGGAGAAAATCTTTGCAAATGATGTGACTGATAAGGACTTAATTTGTAAAATATACAAACAGCTCATACAGCTCAATGTCAAAAAGCAAACAACCCAATCACAAAATGGACAAAAGACCTAAATAGACATTTCTCCAATATGACATAGAGATGGCCAAAAGTCACTTGAATAGATGCTCAACAATTTTAATTATTGAAGAAATGCAAATCAAATCACCTCATACTAGTCAGAGTGGCCATAATCAAAAAGTCTACAAATAATAAATGCTGACAAGAGTATGGAGAAAAGGGAATCCTCCTGCACTGTTGGTGAGAATGTAAACTGGTACAGCCACTATGGAAAACATTATGGAGTTTCCTTTAAAAACTAAAAATAGAGTTACCATATGATCCAGTAATTCCATTCCTGGGCATATGTCCAGAAAAGATGAAAGCTTCAGGATACATGCACCCCAGTGTTCATAGCGGCACTATTTACAGTAGCCCAGACATGGAAGCAACCTAAATGTTCATCAACAGATGAATTGATAAAGATGTGGTATATATATACCATGGCATATTACTGAGCCATAAAGAAGAATGAAATATGCCATTTGCAGCAACATGAAGGGACTTAGAGATTATCATATTAAGTGAAGTCAGAGAAAGACAAATATCATGATGTCACTTATGTGGAATCCAAAATATGATACAAATGAACTTATTTACAAAACAGAAATAAACTCACAGACATAGAAAACAAAGTTATGGTTACCAAAGTGGAAAGGGGTGTAGGGATAAGTTAGGAGTTTGGATACACACTACTATATATAAAATAGATAAACAGCAAGGACCTACTGCTGTAATATATAGGATGGTTCAGTATTCCAAATCAATGTGATACCCCACATTAACAAATACAAGAATAAAAATCATATCATCTCAATAGATGCAGAAAAACTTTTGACAAATTCAACATCCATTTGTGATAAAAACTGTCAACAAAGTGGGTATAAGAGGAGACCTATGTCACATAATAAAGGCCATTTATGATAGACCCACAAGTAACATCATACTGAATGGTAAAAAGCTGAAAGCATTTTCTCTAAGATCAGGAAGAAGACAAGGATACCTGGTCTCGCCACTTTTATTCAGCATAGTACTGGAAGTCATAGGTATAGCAATTAGACAAGAAAAAGAAAAGAAATACAGATTGGAAAGGAAGAAGTGAAACTGTCACTGTTTGTGGATGATACGGTACTACACATAGAAAATCCTAAAGATGCCACGAAAAAACTACTGGAAGTCATCAAAAAATTCAGTAAAGTTGCAGGATACAAAATTAATGTACAGAAACGTGTTGAATTTCTATACACTAACAACAAACTATTAGAAAGAGAAAGTAAGAAAGCAATTCCATTTACCATTGCATCAAAAATAATAAAATGCCTAGGAATAACTCTAAGGAAATAAAAGACCTATACTCAGAAAACTGTAAGACACGGATGAAAGAAACTGAAGACAACACAAACAGATGGAAAGATATACCGTGTTCATGGATTGGAAAAATTAATATTGTTAAAATGACCACATTACCCAAGGCAATTTACAGATTTAATGCAATTCATATCAAAATACCAATGGCATTTTTTATAGAACTTGAACAAATAATTCTGCAATTTGCATGGAAACACAAAACACCCCAAATAGCCAAAACAATCTTTAAAAAGAACAAAATTGGAGATTTCACACTCTCTGATTTCAGACTATACTACAAAGCTACAATAATCCAAACAGTATGATACTGCCACAGAAATAAACTTATAGATCAGTGGAACAGAATAGAGAGCCCAGAAATGAACCCTCATTTATATGGGCAATATATGATAAAAGCAGCAAGAATATACAATATTGAAAAGATAGCCTCTTTAATAAATTTTGTTGGGGAAACTGGACAGTACATGAAAAGGAATCAAACTATACTACTTTCTTACACCATAAACAAAAATAAACTCAAAATGGATTAACTAATATAAAGCCTGCAATCATAAAAGTTCTCAAAGAAAACATAGGTAGTACACTCTTTGACATCAGTCTTAACAATATATTTTTATACACATCTCCTTAGGCAAGGGAAATAAAATCAAAATTAAGTGAATGGGGCTACATCAAACTCAAAAACTTTTGCACAGCGAAGGAATCTGTCAAAAAAATGAAAGGCTTTCTACTGAATGAGAGAAGATTTTTGCAAATGATATATCCAATAAAGAATTAATATACAAAATATACAAAAAACTCATACAACTCAACATCAAGAAAAAAAAAAACAAACCTATTGAATCATGGGCAGACTACCTGAATAGACATTTTTCCAAAGAAGACCTACAGACAGCCAACAGGCACATGAGAAGATGCTTTTTAAAAAATAATTAATTAATTAATTTATTTTTGGCTGTGTTGGGTCTTCGTTTCTGTGCATGGGCTTTCTCCCGTTGCGGCGAGTGGGGGCCACTCTTCATCGCGGTGCGCGGGCCTCTTACTGTCACGGCCTCTACCGTTGTGGAGCACAGGCTCCAGACATGCAGGCTCAGTAGTTGTGGCTCACGGGCCTAGCCACTCCACGGCATGTGGGATCCTCCTGGACCGGGGCACGAACGCGTGTCCCCTGCACTGGCAGGCGGATTCTTAACCATTGCGCCACCAGGGAAGCCCGAGAAAAGATGCTTTTCATCACTAATCATCAGGGAAATACAAATCAAAACCACAATGAGATATCACTTTACACCTGTTAAAATGGCTGTCATTAAAAAAACAACAAGTAACAAGTGTTGGTGAAGATATGTAGAAAAGGGAACCCTCATGCGCTGTTGGTGGGGAAATACATGGTGCAGCTTCTATGAAAAACAGTATGAAGATTCCTTTACAAATTATAAATAGAACTGCATATGATCCAGCAAGCCCACTCCTGGGTATTTATCCAAAGAAAACAAAAACACGAGTTAGAGAAGATATATGCACCCCTATGTTCAGCCTTATTTACAATAGCCAAGAAATAGAAGCAACCGAAGTGTCCATTGATAGATGAATGAAGAAGTTGTGGTGTATGTATGTGTATGTGTATATATATATGTGTGTGTATATATACACACATACACACATGTATATATATATATGTGGTATGTGTATGTATACACAATGAAGTATTGCTCAGCCATAAAGAGTGATATCTTGCCATTTGCAACATGGATGGACCTAGGGTTTAATGCTAAGTGAAATAAGTCAGACAGAAAAAGACAAATATTGTATGATTTGACTCGTGTAGAATCTAAAAAAGAAAACAATGAAGAAACATAACTAAACATAAACAGAGTTACAGATACATTGAACAAACAAGTAGTTGCCAGAGAGAAGGGAGGTAGGGGGAAGAGAGAAATATCTGAGATTAAGAGTTATAAAATTTGAGTTACAAAATAAATGAGTCACAGTTATGAAATGTACAATGTGGGGAATATAGTCAGTAATTATGTAGCATCTTTATATGGTGACAGATGACAACTAAACTTATCTTGGTGATCATTTTGAAATGTAGAGAAGTATCATATCACTTTGTTGTGTACCAGGAACTAACCTAGTTTTGTTGGTCAATTATACTTCAAAAACAAACAAACCCATAGAAAAAGAGATCAGATTTGTGGTTACCAGAGGGAGGGGGTGGGAGGAGGGAGAAGTGGATGAAGGTGGTCAAAAGGTAACAACTTGCAGTTGTAAGATAAGTACCAGGGATGTTATGTACCACATGATAAATATAATTAACACTGCTCTATGATATGTAAGTTGAGAATAAGTCCTAAGAGTTCTCTTCACAAGAAAAAAATGTATTCTATTTCTTTCATGTTGTATGTATATGAAATGATGGATGTCCACTAAACTTATTGTGATAATCATTTCATGATGTAAGTCATATCATTACGCTGTACACCTTAAACTTAAGGCAGTGCTGTATGTCAATTATATCTCAATAAAACTGGAAGAAAAACATTACTGTGGGACTTCCCTGGTGGCGCAGTGGTTAAGAATCTGCCTGCCAATGCAGGGGACACGGGTTGAATCCCTGGTCTGGGAAGATCCCACATGCCTTGGAGCAGCTAAGCCCATGTGCCACAACTACTGAGCCAGTGCTCTGGAACCCTCGAGCCACAACTACTGAGCCCACATGCCACAACTACTGAAGCCTGCATGCCCTAGAGTCTGTGCTCTGAAACAAGAGAAGCCACCGCAGCGAGAAGCCCGCGCATCACAATGAAGAGTAGCTCCTGCTTGCTGCAACTAGAGGAAATCTGCATGCAGCAACGAGACCCAACGCAGCCAAAAAAAAAAATACTAAAAAAAATACAAGTGTTAGTGTGAAACTTCAATGGAATAGCGTATGTTAAGTGCCTGAAATTAGTAGGTTCTTAGTCCATTATTATTATTCCTCTTAACTTTCCATGTTTTCCAGTGTTTTAAAATGGACGAAATATTCACATATTACTTGTGTCATTAAAAGTTAGGACTGCTGGAAACAGACTGGAGCAACAGACCAGAGTCCCCTTTCACTTTCAGAAGTGTCCCAGTGTGGACGATAAATTATATGATCCCCGTATTTGAGGGATATGGAACCTTTCAGTGTTTTCACAGGACTCTATAGTGCTCTTGGGTGGTTTTGCAGAAATATTTATATTAGGTTGGGGAGTAGGATGGTGGTCCAATGAGATTAAAAGGATATCAAGGTCAACTTCCAGATTTAAATTCTGCCATGAAGTTAAGATAAATAACATTTGGGATGGAAAGACAGACCCCCACAGTGAAGTTTTCTGTCCTGGATAGGTGGGCAGTGTAAGTATAGGCCAAGGGGAGCAATATTAAGTAAAATATGTTGCAAACTCTAAGACTCTATTCAAGTATAGAGTCCTTTCATGTGTATCGTCCCATTTGAATCTCAACATACTCTCCAGTGTTTGTTTGTTTTTTTTTTAATACATAGGGAAATAGCTAGTAACTGATCTGGGAATAAAACTATCTCCTCATGCTCTTTACATTATGACACACATCTGGGAGTCTTCTCCACTCTTGGGGTAGGGATTTTTCTGACTAGGACAAAAAGTGAGTTTAGGTGGCTTCCTGGAGTGAACTGCATGGTTACTTTTTTAGGAGACCAAGTTAGCTTTACTATATAAGGTGTTGTTGCTACATAAGGTATTGAGAAGATGTAGAGTTTTGGACTAAAAAATCCTTGTCCATTTTCAAGATGGAGTAGTAACTGGTTGACTACTGTCAGATTTGGATATGTGCCATTTTTCTCGATGTTGGAAATTTGATTCCTTTCTCTTTCCCTCAGAAAGTCCAGTAAAGCAAAGGGAAGGAAAACTGTGGACAGAACAGTTAAAAGAGCTTCAAGGGGCTGGCCTGATAGCATTTGAGGCTCTTGCTTAGTACTTCACTCACATACCAACTTCTGAATGAAGGATTACAGTATGGAACTTAAGAATTGAAAGAAAAAAATAACAGCTTATGGCTAATTGCTCTTTCAACTCTTTTTCTGAATATACAGTCTTTGGAGAAAAGTCTTATTATGAGTAATTCTTTTATCTTAATGCCAGGTGATATTTCATTTTGATCTAGGAATCCAGGGTTTGGCTATGTGTTTCTTTTTGAAAAATGTTAGCATTTTGTGCTGCTGAATTAAGTAACTACTTAAGGATAAAGAAAAACCCCAAAATAGCTCTTCCCTGCTGTCCTAAAACCATATCAAGACCCCACATAGCTGAGAGAAGGCAACTGTACCTTAAGGCTTAACACAGAAGTCATCAAGGCTGTTCTCTGTTAAAGTTCAGCTGTCAGCAGCCTGGAAATTAGGACTATAGGGAATGTTGAAATTTAAAGTTTATGTTTAACATGAAGGGAGTTCACACAGTGCTATTCTGAGGGCTAATCTTTACTGATAAATGCAGAGAAAGGAGCCTGAAGTGTTATTAGGAAAACCCGAGCCTTCCATCCTAAGTAAGCTCTGTTGACGTGCACTTTAGGTGTCAGTCAAGAACATGTCTGAAGGGGCTGATCCCAGCTATTTCAAGGGCCATCTTTTGTGTAAGGTACTTAGAGAATCATGTAGTGTTGTACTCTGTGGTATATTTTACATATACCGTAATGACCACAAATATCAGTGATGCTAATGATTTTTTCCCCCAAATTAAGCATGGACTTGTGGAAAGAAAGCTCATTTTGCTGGGAGGCAGTCCTACTACAATGATTTAAATTATATATTACCACTAATTAGATAAGTTGTTTAAACTGTTACTTTATTTTACTATTTTTTTTTGATGTGGACCATTTTTAAAGTCTTTATTTGTTACAATATTGCTTCTGTTTTTTTTTTTATGTTTTTGGTTTTTTGGCCACGAGGCATGTGGGATCTTAGCTCCCCGACCAGGGATTGAACCGCACCCCCTGCATTGGAAGGTGAAGTCTTAACCACTGCACCACCAGGGAAGTCCCAAGTTGTTCAAAATTTTATTGTCCCAATTTTCACATCTGTAAATGGAGCTTCTAATAACTTCTCTCTCTACTTTGTTGGGATGTTTTCATGGTCAAAAGGATGATTAGATGTCAAATCCTTTGAGAAACTAGAATTCTGATTGTGGTACAATGCTTATATCGCTTATAATGGTATTACAAATAATATCACCTATATCTAGGTCATCTTCATGAAAAAAATTCCTTTTCCTGGCTCCCCTTGCAATTCGGCAGGTCCTGTGGCTCTTTCTGGCCAATGTGTTGTAGTTGAACATGAGTCAATCCCCGGCCAGGCTATTTAATTGCTGGCATGAGATCCTTTAGGGCTCTCTTCCCCTGCTGTGGAAATTTGTTTCCACATTTAGAGTTATCTGGAATGCTAAGACAACACATGGAAAATAGTTATCCGAGAGAGGTGCCTGGACCCATGTGGGCTTTGAGTCAGCAAGAAATAGACTTATACTGTATCAGATCACTGAGATTGAGGGGTTGTTTGTTATGGCAGCATAACTTAGCCTATCCAGACTGCTCTAGATGTAAAGAAGTCAAATTATTACTGTTATTAATAGTCAGAAGTCTCCCAGATATCTCCTAAGATTTACCACTAGTTTGCTGGTGTGCCATTTTCTGACAGTTTAATGGATTTGAATCTCTTCCCATTCCCCTACCCCCAAGAATCTCTTAATGCCCTTTTGAATGTAACCTGAAGGGACAAACTGTGTTGGCAGTCATAACGTACTGGCAGTTACAACACAAAAGGAGTTAAGTTCAAGAAGTAGTACTGTATCTGGCGTGTAATGGGTACTCCACAAACATTTACTGACAGTAGGAAGAGAAATTCGGTGATGTGGCTGTTACCAGTGACTCATGTGGCAAAATCTAGTAGTCAACCTTCAGCTCTCATCTTACTTGACCTCACAAGTAGGGTTGGCACACTTGATCACTTTCTTTCTTGAAATCCTTTTTGATCCTGGCTTCTTGGACACCGGAATCTTCTAGAAGGTTTTCCTCCTGTCCTAGTGGCTACTCCTTTGCTGAATCCTCTTCTTCCCTATATCTAAATACTGGAGTGCCTTTGAGGTCCGTCTTTGGACCTCTTCTCTTTTATTTGAATCTTCTCAGTCATACCTGCTTTCTGTTCCTTTGAGTGATTTCTTTTTATTGTTTTGTGTATTATCTTTTCTAGAGAGAGTATTAACCCTCTGTTTGTCCTACATTGCTGATAATTTTCCTCATTTGTCATTAAATTTTACTTAGTTTTTCCATATAGGCATTTTACATTTTTATGTAATCAACTGGGTCATTTTTTTGAGGCTTTTGAAGTTAGTGTGAGATTTGGGGGATTAGCTAATGATGTGTGTGATGTGATGATTCTTAAAATGTGAAAGTGGTGTCTGTTTTAAAGCCACTTTCCCCTGCATGGCAGGACCGTGTTGTTCATCTACATGATCTCTGGATTATGTAGCTATACGGTGAAGGGGTCATGTTATGCCAATCCATATCCTTGCCAAGTTACCCTTGTCAGTGTAATAATAAGCTACGGCAGTGTAACAAAGCACTCCAAAAATTAGTTACTTAAAACACCAACAATCATTTATTATCTCTCATGGTTTCTGTGCTTCAGGAATTCAGAGGTGGCTTGGCTGGGTGATTCTGGATCAGAGTTTCTCAGGACGGTGTAGTCTGATGTTGGCCAGGGCTGCAGTCATCTGAAGGCTTGACTGGTGCTGGAGGATTTATGTCTAAGGCAACTCACATGGCGGACAGTTGGTGCTGGCAAATTGGTCCCTTTCCATGTGGGTCTCTCGTGGGACGACTTAAGTGTCCTCACAACACAGTGCTTG
Source organism: Neophocaena asiaeorientalis asiaeorientalis (assembly GCF_003031525.2). Lineage (NCBI taxonomy): Eukaryota > Metazoa > Chordata > Mammalia > Artiodactyla > Phocoenidae > Neophocaena > Neophocaena asiaeorientalis. The sequence goes on along the minus strand of NW_020174372.1, from coordinate 1,598,390 downwards.
GCTTTGCCCAGAGCAAGTGATCCTAGAGACCAAGGCAGAAACTCCAATGTTTTTTATGACATAGCCTTAGGAGTCATATATCATCATTTTCACCTAATTCTACTGGTTGTATAATAAACCAGCCCTGGTTCAGTGTGTGTGTGTGTGTGTGTGTGTTTCTGTGTGTGTGTGTGTGGGTGTGTGTGTGTGTGTGTGTGTGTGTGTGTGTGTGTTGGGGGTGGGGGGGGCACTGCTAAGGGTATGACTACCAGGAGGTGAGATCATCAGGGGCCATTGTGGAGGCTGGCTCCCATAGAACCAAAGAGCATTTTTTATTTGAGCATATACTTTTATTTATTTATTAAAAAATTTTTTTAAGTCTTTATTGAATTTGTTACAATATTGCTTCTGTTTTATGTTTTGGTTTTTTGGCCACAAGGCATGTGGGATCTTAGCTCCCTGAGCAGGGATCAAACCTGCACCCCTTGCACTGGAAGGAGAAGTCTTAACCTCTGGACCATCAGGGAAGTCCTGTACTCAAGTATATACTTTTAAACTTAGAATACTGGAATGCCAACTGATTAGTACTGGGGTTTATCCAAAGTACTGTTAACCTTACACTCAAATAGAAAAGAGATGGATGAGTTTTTGCAGACTGTTGGCTGGGATAGAGCCCTCCATACAGAAAGTGTCCGAGATTGCACTGATGTAGTACTTCTGGTATACTTTCTGGGACTGCTTTGTTATTCTTAATTTTCTACTTCCTCTGTATTTCTCTGAATCCAAATATTTTGAAGAAAATAAATCAGGGGCAAGAAAATGTTTGACAGAGTAGAATAGCTGCTAATAATTAAGCAGCAACTTTTATTTATTGAGTGCCTGCTGTATGTCAGACTCTTATTGTAAATTACATCTTATTTAGTCCTTCCAATAGCCATTGATGGAAGGTGATACTATCCCCATTTTAAATATGACAAAACTGATGCTCATAGTAATTCATCCAAGGTCATGTAGTAGGTGATTAAGCTGAGACTTGAACCCAGGTCTATCTCTCTGTAAAGGCTGTGGTTATTTTACTGCCTCTCACCGTATCCATTGACATAAACACATACGTACATAAAATGTTTGGGTATGAGAGAGTTGAAAAACTCTAGAGTTGTGTGTTATCTGGAAGGATTTGTCAAAGGTAAAAGATCTAGGAAAATGTAATTCCAGATACAAAAGCACTTAGGAAATGAAAAGCGCTTTATAAATGTAAGGTGACAGTGTTATTAATATTATTCAGCTCAGAGAAATAAGAAAACGAATCATGTATAATTTCTCTATTTCTTCTTCAGTGAAATTATAGCAGAACACCCGCCCATTAATCCTTGCCCTGTTAAAACAATAACTGCCTGTGCAGGTAATACATTGGAATTAATGTGTAATTAAAGAAAATTATCATCCACTCGGCTATGAAATAGGAATGGCAATATTTCAAGTTAATATATATTCTACACTGATAAATGTTTTAGATTAGGAAACTCCGCGAAAATGTATAATTTAGGAAGATATCAAATCATCAGCTTAAAATTAAAGCATAAAGAGCTTTACGCCTGTAAAAGCATTTTGTTGTAATGTTGATATGGTGTCATATTTTTCTCCAGTACAAAGACATTGTCTTTTTGACAACCACTGTTTAATGAAAATAAGCCTTGGGAATGGGGAAAGCATGTTTCTCTTGGATTTCCCCTCTTTCGACATGTTTGTTGGTGGTGTGAACACATTAACAGTGAGCTGAGATGATAGTCTTCAGGGTGGGGGATGATATGCAGCCCTCATTACAGCACCTTGGCACCCTGCCCACAGATACCAGCAGCAAGAGCCCTGACTTCATTGTGAAAGAAGTTAGAAGAATGTGAAGAAGGTCACAGCCATCAATCTGTTATCACTCTGCTAGATAGAATCTCTTTAAGGAGGAGCATGAAACATATTTTAAAACCTCCAGTGAAGGGCCCCAGATGACGATGTTCATCTCATCACTTTCTAATGAAACTGCTCAGTCTCTGAAACAGAGCTCACAAGCCCTGCACCACAAAATTTGTCTAAGAAAATGCCTTCATTTTAAATTGTCCCAGCTAGAGTCAGCATATACAGTCACTATATACAGGGAGGCAGGTACAGGAAAGCAAAAAAAGATTTTTCAGTTCTGTTAGGTTTCATTAACTTTACATTCTTGTGAGTGGGTCAGTAGTCAATCCTACTGCAGAGGGAAAAAATGGAGACTGAAGTTAAATGTCCTGCTTAAGGCTGCTTATCGATTGGAGGGCAGGATATAGTCTGGAGGAGCCTTAATCTCCCAGAATGCACCTCTCCTATCACTGGCTATAGCCATGAGTCTCTGAATATTATGCCCTTTGTTTTATTTCTTTTGTTTTATTTTTAAGGATATTTTAGAAAAGAAATAAATAGCAATTCGAATTTGAGTCATCCAATATGGGATCTAGTTTTTGTGAACTTTTATCTGATGTTTAGGTGCATGTATATTTGTTCTTACATAATTAAAATTCTACTGTATGTTCAAAATATGTTCAAATATGTTTTACTTACTATTATTATTTGCTACTACAAAATCTTTTAATAACTTTTTTTTTCAATTTTTTAAAAATTTGTTTTATTTATTTTTGGCTGCATTGGATCTCTGTTGCTGTGCACAGGCTTTCTCTAGTTGTGGTGAGCGGGGCTACTCTTCGTAGCGGTGTGCGGGCCTCTCATTGCAGTGGCTTCTCTTGCTGCAGAGCATGGTCTCTAGGCATACGGCGCAGACTCGGTAGTTGCGGTGTGCGGGCTTAGTTGCTCCACAGCACGTGGGATCTTCCCGGACCAGGGATCAAACCCATGTCCCCTGCATTGGCAGGCGGATTCTTAACCAGTGCGCCACCAGGGAAGCCCCCAAACCTTAACTATAATAATATTTCATGGTAACATCATAATCCATCATGTTCATATGTCATAATTTAACTATTCCATTACTGTTAGACATCTAGTGTTGTTTCCAAAATTTCCTTCGCTATAGATAACAGTGTAATAAACTTTGTCTTGAATATATCTTCTTTCCCCCTAAATTATTGTTTTTCTTAAGCTGAAATTTTTACAGTGGACTTAGACGTTGAAGGCCAGTTGTACTGTTTATGTGATTATCTTCCTGATAGATGGTGAGTGCTTCTCTCATAGATGGTGTGATTTTTCTTTGCATTGTTGATTTTTGAGAGTCTAATCTTCACCTAGGAGTTCATATAGTACTGATTTGTCTGACCAAATTTGATGATTGTATCAGTAATGGTCCCAGCAGGACACACAGAATTCACCTCGTTGGTTTGAATGAAGAGAATTAAGTGAAGGGCTACCCACAGAAGTGTGTGTGAGGTGAGAGAACAAACAAGGAACTACAACAGTGGGAAGCCATGGCCAGCCCTGGACTGAAGGGACAAGGGAAGGAAATAGTGTTTTGTGAGCACTTAGAGCTGCAGTGGAGGAAGCAAATGCCTGCTGGGTCTGTGGACGGATGCAGCTTCCACCAGCGATGATGAGCTGAAGCATGTGGGGAGTGGGAGAAAACACCCCAACTTCCCTTTCCCCCCTTGCTCTAATCTCCTATCAGGGCCTCCATTGACCAGACCCAACCAGAAGTCAGCTGGCGCAGGGACCTGGGTGATGCAGTCTACAGGGGTCTCCCTCCCAGGCCACAGAACAGCACAGATGGTAGATCTCGGGCTGGTGGAGGTGAAGGTGCAAGTGACTAAAAACTAACACAAAAATGGGAAGTTTGTTTCAATGGCAGTACAGGACCTGTTTTGTAGAATCTCAAGTTTGGATGGTATTTCATATCTCTCTGTAGTCTCTGAGAAAGACCTTAGATACTGCATTTCCTTTATTATGAAAACTAGGTCACAGCGAGAGAGCAGCGGACTCAGAAAGGGCACTCAGCACTGGTGAGAACAAGTCACATGTCTGCTGGGCTGTGTATTTGCTTCTTGGCAATCTTTGTAGTTATCTTATGTCAGCTCTGATTTTATCCTATGTCCTAGCTGTTCCACATCACCTCTAGCTCCTAACCTCACTCCACAGGGTTCTGATCCAAGTATGTTCTTAGTTTCAAGGACACACTGAGAGCAGATTATTTGTAAGAACCTGGCCACAGCATTCCGCAGGGCAGTTTCTCACACTGGGAGGTGAGTCTGAGCATTTGTGGACTTTGGGGGTTTGTGATTCTTCTTTAGGAATTTTTAAATGTTGCTTTCATTTGGATGGCAGTAAAAATTTAATCTAGACATATTCTGGATCTTTGGATAACTGTCTTATAACCGAGCACTGTGACATGATTTGTGTCTGTACCTGCATTTAGGTTTGTGGTTTGTGTTCAAATTAGTGTCAAGTCAAACCAGTTTAAATGTGGAGGGTTCTTAAGAAAAATCAGAGTAGAATTAATTTGATGCCAAAGCAGTATTTACTTTTAAAGACCAAATGCTGACAAAGCAGGCTGATGAAGAAAGATTTCACAGTAGTTCCAGTAGGGAAAGTGGTGGGAGATTCCAGTCCTTACATTGAATGTGGAAGTAAGTGCTTGCTGATCTCAAAAGGGCCCCATGCCATAGCAATCAGTGACCAGTACCATATAAGTCTTCATTTGGGCAGCAATGTGGTTTCAGCAGAACATCACGTAGCAGATTTTATTCATGTTATTTGGTTGCTATTTGTTTTAGTTATTTATTTATTTTTATTGAAGTGTAGTTGATTTACAATGTTATGTTAGTTTCTGGTGTACAGCAAAGTAATTCAAATATGTATATATATATATATATATATATATATACAATTAGTTTTCATATTCTTTTCCATTATAGTTTATTACAAGATACTGAATATAGTTCCCTGTGCTATACAGTAGGTCTTCGTTGTTTGTCTATTTTATATATAGTAGTGTGTATCTGTTAATCCCAAACTCCTGATTTATCCCTACCACCATCCTTTCCCCTTTGGTAACCATAAGTTTGTTTTCTGTGAGTCTCTCTGTTTTGTAAATAAGTTCATTTATATCATTGTTTTAGATTCCACGTATAAGCGTTATCGTATATGTCTTTGCCTGACTTGCTTCACTTAGTATGATAATCTCTGGGTTCATCCATGTTGCTGCAAATGGCATTATTTCATTCTTTTTTATGGCTGAGTAATATTCCAACATATATATCACATCTTTCTCCATCTGTCAACGGGCATTTAGGTAGCTTCCTTGTCTTGGCTATTGTAAATAGTGCTTGGGTGCTATTGGTTTTATAGTTCGGATTGTATTTAGTTACACATGTGCTTTGGTTTGTATAGGTTAAGAGTGATACATCTAAGGATTTTGTATGTGGTTTTATTTTGGTTGTTTACTAAAAAACACACTAAAAACAATCGTTAACACTGGGGGATTTGAGGAAACACTTTTCTTTAAAAAGAAGGCAGTTGTTCATGTTTCTGCTGTAACCAAGTAGCATGGTGAAATCTTGTAAATATATGCTGACTGATTTTCTAAAGTATTGATTTCATTGGTTGAAAATATTAAAGAATATCTCTTTAATTCCTCACTGAGCTGCCACTTCAATAATGTGGGGTTTGAATGCAGCACTTTTTGGGGGATACCAGTACATAGTCCTCTTTGGGGCTGGGAGAAATACCTTGTAATTTCAGTGACAGTATTTTCACTGGGCGTTGTCTTCTCTGTGAGCTTAGCAGATGATTTATATTAACACTCAAGGCAACTACATGCGAGTGGGAAAACCAGGAAATGGTACGTTTGGTATTAAGTACATAGGTCTGTCCTTTAGGCAGGGGTTATAAAACACATTGTGTAACTGAGGGATCATGTGATACCATGAACAGGTGTGTATGCTGGAGTAGCCCGCTAGTCTCAGCTAGGCAACACCTTTTGTCCTTTGCAACTCTCGGGAGTAGAATCACTTCTCATGCTTCTGAAGTTGTGGTAACCGGGCAGTTATTAACTATTGTCACCACTCACTAATTCTTCTAATGGAGTTCATCAGAGGGAGAGATAATCTGAATAATAGATAGTTCATAACTAATTTGGAACTGGCATTGAAATGAGTCCTGCAGTTTCTTCCTTGTGTGTTAACCTTTCTCCTGTTTGCTTTAGGAGTATGTGAAAGGGAACCTGCATTCTACAAGTTAGAGTTCCACTTGCAGTGCTGTTTCCTCCCCAGTTGTCTTCCCACCACCTCCTTCTCCCCATTCAAACCCCAATGCCCAAGTTATCAAGAAAAGTGATGAAAAAATGACTGCAGGAAGCTTCCTTGGGTCATTTTCCTGGAGGGCAACCCTAATACTGAAGAAGACCTGGACTCAGTAACCGAGTTGCAAGGAAGCCTTTGAAGAAGGAAGGTCTTTTTAAATTTTTTTTTGAAGAAGGAAGGTCTTGGCGATGATTTTTATTTTCCTGTGAGGAAAGTTGATGGGGGTTGATGATGAGGTCAGACTGCATCTAACAGAAACATTCCAGGAGGAAATTGGACTTTCCCAAACAAAGTTTTCATTTCATATCTTCTTGGCCACCCCATACCTCTTGATTGGCAAGACCCAGAAACTCAAATGCATTCTCACCTACCAGTCCATGCAGTGACTTTACAAAGCACTAATCTCCAAGCCTATTTGCTAAAGTCAAACAATGCCTAGCCCCAACAAAGCCCTCCTCAAACATAGCCACACCTAGCCTGCAAGTTAGGATAAGTAGATTACTTTCTAGACACAGCTGAAAGTTTGGCTGCCAAAACTCTGCCTTTCATTCTCCTCCAAGCCTTTTCTTTGCTCAGGGCTCTTCCTCCTGTCTCAGGGAACCCACCCAGAATCCCATTCTGTCAGGAAATGCATCAGATCTGGTGGTCTCATCCACGCCCCCTTCTGGCCTGGATTACAGCTAGGAAGGGTGGGTCTGTCTGGGGTGGGAGGGAAAGTGGTGAGTCCAGGTGCAGTTCAGGTGGATTAGGGTTATGCCGCCATTTCCCCCACTGAGAATGGAGTTAATTGGTATCATGACCTGTTCTCCAAACGACACAGCACCTTGGAGTATTGTAACTTATCAGCCTCTCTCTTTTTTTTTTGAGATATAATTGACATATAACACTGTATTAGTTTCAAGTGTACAACATAATGATTGGATATTTGTATATATTGTGAAATCATCACCGTAAGTCTAGTTAACACCTGTCCCCATACATAGTTATAAATTTTTTTTCCCCTGTGATGAGAACTTTTAAGGTCTACTCTGTCAGCAACTTACAAATATGCAATATGGTATGGTTAACTGTAGTCACCATACTGTACATGACATTCCCAGGACTTATTTGTTTTACAACTGGAAGTTTGTACCTTTTAACCACCTTCATCCAATTCTGCCATCCCCTCACCCTGCACCTCTGGTAACCACCAATCTGCTCTCTGTATCTGTGAGTTTGGTTTCCCACCCCCCACCCCACATATAAGTGAGATCATGTGGTATTTGTCTTTCTCTTTTCGACTCATTTCACTTGGCATAATGCCCTCAAGATCCATCCATGTCATCACAAATGGCAGTATTTCCTTCTTTTTTTATGGCCGAATAATATTCCATTGTATATATATACACCACAATTTCTTTTTTCATTTGTCCACTGATAGACACTTAGGTTGCTCCCATGTCTTGGCTATTGTAAATAATGCTGCAATGAACATAGGGATGCATATATTTTTTTGAGTTAGTTTTTTCATTTTCTTCAGATAAACACTACCCAAAAGTGGAATTGCTAGATCATGTGGTAGTTCTGTTTTTATCCTCTTACAAATTATATGCTATTGTTGTGTAATACTTTAGTTCTGACTTCTTTTACCGCCACAAGATATACTTTAGTTTTATCATTATTTTACAGAGACAGTTAAAAATACCTGAATAAAATTACCTACGTATTTACCAACTTTTCTGCTCATCATTTCTTTCATTTCAGCTATTCCTCTGGGTTCATTTTCTTCTTCCCAAAAGAACATCCTTTAGATATTTCTTTAGTGAAGTTATGTTGATAGTAAAGTCTCTCAGTTTTTATTTATAAGAAAATGTATTTATTTCATTCTCATTCTTAAACAATAGCTTCACTGTGTCTTCTAGTTATTTTCTCCTAGCACTTGGAAGATAACTTCTGTCCTCTGACTTCAGTTGTCACTATTTAGCGATCTGCTTTCAGTCTCATTGTTGACTTTTTTGTGTGTGGCTGTTTTTTATAATATTGTTATTGTCTTTGGCACTCTACACTATTACTTCAGTTATCTAGATGTGGAATATTTTTTACTCCATATCTTATGACATGAAATATTTTATATAGAGAATTATTCTGTATCTAAGAATGCTAAATATTTGGTAATAGAGGGTATAATTCTGTTGTTTATTGTTTCTAGCACCTCTTATTTATGTTGCTTTGTCTTTTGCATTGTGTTTTGAGGATTTTTTTTGAGAGCTTATATTTTGATTAAATTTAATTTATAATAGTATTAAGGGCTTACATTAACAGCTTTTCTCCAGAGATGTGCATTTCTAGTGTCCTGGAACTTGGGGACAGGACTGACCTGGTACTACATTAGCAACCTTCAAGGGTTCCAGCTTAATGCATGAGCCTCAGGTTCAGCTACCCCATCAGGTGAATGACGCAGACAGAGTTCAGTCTCTGATGCCAGAGACTGAGCAGCATCTGCTCCCAGAGCAGCCTTGACTGATATATGTGCTTGCCACTTACGTTTTTGAAGTTATCTTAAATTTCTTCCTCCTTCCTCCCTCTCTTCCTTTTCTTTTTACTCCCTTCGAATATTTTCTCTACTTCTATTTCATGGTCAAGGTGCATTATAAAGTTTGCTTTTTCCATTTATCTAGGATCTTGTTATATTGTAGCAGGAAGGCCTCTCAAAATATGGGCTAGCCAGAGATAAACTCATGCACGTATGGTCACCTTATCCTTGAAAAAGGAGGCAAGAATATACAGTGGAGAAAAGACAGCCTCTTCCATAAGTGGTGCTGGGAAAACTGGACAGCTACATGGAAAAGAATGAAATTAGAACACTGCCTAACACCATACACAAAAATAAACTCAAAATGGATCAAAGACCTAAATGTGAGGCCAGACACTATAAAACTCTCAGAGGAAAACATAGGCAGAACACTCTATGACATAAATCACAGCAAGATCCTTTTTGAACCACCGCCTAGAGAAATGGAAATAAAAACAAACATAAACAAATGGGACTTAATGAAACTTCAAAGCTTTTGCACAGCATAGGAAACCATAAACAAGACAAAAAGACAACCCTCAGAATGTGAGAAAGTATTTGCAAGTGAAGCAACTGACAAAGGATTAGTCTCCAAAATATACAAGCAGCTCATGCAGCTCAATATCAAAAAAGCAAACAACCCAATCCAAAAATGGGCAGAAGACTTAAATAGACATTTCTCCAAAGAAGACATACAGATTGCCGACAAACACATGAAAGGATGCTCAACATCACTAATCATTAGAGAAATGCAAATCAAAAACATAATGAGGTATCACCCTACACTGGTCAGAATGGCCATCATCAAAAAATATACAAACTCTAGGGGCAGGACAGGAATAAAGATGCAGATGTAGAGAATGGACTTGAAGACACGGGGAGAAGAAGGGTAAGCTGGGGTGAAGTGAGAGAGTAGCATGTACATATATACACTACCAAATGTAAAATAGATAGCTAGTGGGAAGCAGCCGCATAGCACAGGGAGATCAGCTTCGTGCTTTGTGACCACCTAGTGACGTGGGATAGGGAGAGTGGGAGGGAGACACAAGAGGGAGGGGATATGGGGATATATGTATACATATAACTGATTCACTTTGTTATATAGCAGAAACTAACACCATTGTAAAGCAATTATACTCCAATAAGATGTTAAAAAAATATATGGGCTAGAAGTAGAAAATTTGTCCAGTCTTTTCAGAGGATGCCCCAGTTCCTTGTCTCCTCTCAGTTACAGCTAACATGTGCCTAAGTATAGGCTGAGCCATGGAACTACTTTTGGCTTATGAGGTATAATGGTGCCCTAATCACCTAGTTTTTCACACACTAACTTATGATCTTTTTTACTGTACCGATCACCCTGAGGTCATTGGTCGGGTGTGTCTTCAAAATACAGTACTGCATAGGCAAATGACTATTTTTTAAGAAAAAAGTAATACCTTTTATTTGAGTATTTAATTCCTTTAAGAGCTATATGTTCATCTAACATATGCATTCAATTAATTTGTTAATTTAAAAGAAAAAGACATAACCCATTTTCCAAGTGACTCTTTCCACTTGGATATGATACTACCATCATTTGCTTCTTGCAGTGAGGTTTGTATCTTATTTTTCTTTTCTTTTTAAATTTTTATTTATTTTTTATTGAAGTATAGTTGATTTACAATGTTGTGTTAGTTTCTGGTGTACAGCAAAGTGATTCAGATGTAGATGTAGATACAGATATATAGATATAGATATATTTCAGGTATTTTTATATATATATATTTTCAGATTCTTTTCCATTATAGATTGTTACATGATATTGAATATAGTTCCCTGTGCTATGCAGTAGGACCTTGTAGGTCCTACAAGCTCCTAATTGATCCCACGCTCCAAATTTATCCCTCCCTCCTCTTTCCCTTTTGGCAACCACAAGTTTGTTTTTTATATCTGTGAGTATTGTTTCTGTTTTGTAAGTCAGTCTTTTTGTATTGTTCTGTTAAATTCCACCTATAAGTGATACTTATGATATTTGTCTTTCTCTGTCTGACTTCAGTTAGTGTGATAATCTCTAGGTCCATCCATGTTGCTGCAAATGGCATTATTTCATTCTTTTTTATGGTGGAATAATATTCCATTGTATATACATATATACCACACTTTCCTTATCCATTCATCTGTCGATGGACACTTAGGTGCCTTCCATGTTTGGGCTATTGTAAATAGTGCTGCTATGACCATCAGGGTGCATGTATCTTTTCGAATTAGTTTTCTCCAGATATATGCCCAGGAGTGGGATGGCTGGATCATATGATAACTTTATTGTTAGCTTTTTAAGGAACCTCCATACTGTTCTCCATAGTGGCTGCACCAGTTTACATTCCTACCAACAGTGGAGAAAAGTTCCTTTTTTCCACACCCTCTCCAGCATTTATTATTTGTAGACTTTTTAAAAATTGAAGTATAGTTGATTTACTAATTTACACTAATAGCGTTTTGCTAATTTCTGCAGTACAGCACAGTGACTCAGTTATACACATATATACATTCTTTTTTTATATTCTTTTCCATTATATTTTATCCCAGGAGATTGGATTTCTCCCGTTGCAGAGCACAGGCTCCGAACGCCCAGGCTCAGCAGCCATGGCTCATGGGCCCAGCCGCTCCGCGGCATGTGAGATCTTCCCAGACCGGGGCACAAACCCGTGTCCCCTGCAGCGGCAGGCGGACTCTCAACCACTGCGCCACCAGGGAAGCCCCACAAGTCAGTTCTTTATGTCTGTGAGTCTGTTTCTGTTTTGTAGATAGGTTCATCCATGCCATATTTTAGATTCCACATATAAGTGATATCATAGGGTGTTTCTCTTTCTCTTTCTGACTTACTTCGCTTAGTATGATAACTCTCTAGTTGCATCCATATTGCTGCAAGTGGCGTTATTTCATTTTTTTAATGGCTGAGTAGCATTGCATTGTATTCATGTACCACATCTTCTTTATCCATTCATCTGTCGATGGGAATTTAGGCTGTTTCCATGTCTTGGCTATTGTGAGTAGTGCCATGTGTTCAATAATATGAACATAGGGGTGCATGTATCTTTTTGAATTATAGTTTTGTCTGGTTATGTGCCCAGGAGTGGGATTCCTGGATCATATGGTAGTTCTTTTTTAGTTTTCTGAGTAACCTCCATACTGTTTTCCACAGTGGCTGCACCAACTTACATCCACACCTTCTCCGGCATTTCCTATTTGTAGACTCTTTGATGATGGCCATTCTGACTAGTGTGAGGTGACACCTCATTGTAGTTTTGATTTGCATTTCTCTAATAATTAGCGATGTTGAGCATTTTTCATGTGCCTATTGGCCAACTGTATGTCTTCTTTGGAGAAATGTCTGTTTAGGTCTTTTGCCCATTTTCTGACTGGGTTGCTTATTTTTTCATTATTGAGTTGTATGAGCTATTTATATATTTTGGAAACTAATCCCTTGTTGGTCACATCGTTTGCAAATATTTTCTCCCATTCCGTAGGTTGTCTTTTCATTTTCTTTATGGTTTCCTTTGCAGTGCAAAAGCTTATAAGTTTGTTTAGGTCCCGTTTGCGTTTTTTTTTCTTTTTGTATTTATTTCTTTTGCCTTGGGAGACTGACCTAAGAAAATATTGATATGATTTATGTCAGAGAATGTTTTGCCTATGTTCTCTTCCAGGAGTTTTATGGTGTCATTTCTTATACTTGAGTGTTTAAGCCATTTTGAGTTTATTTTTGTGTATAGTGTGAGGGAGTGTTCTAACTTCATTGATTTACATGTGGCTGTCCAGCTTTACCAACACCATTTGCTGAAGAGACAGCCTTTTCTTCATTGTCTATTCTTGCCTCCTTTGTTGAAGTTTAATTGACTGTAGGTGTGTGAGTGTATTTCTGGGTTTCTGGGCTCTCTATTCTGTTCTATTGATCCATATGTCGGTATTTGTGCCAATACCACACTGTTTTGATTACTGTAGGTTTGTAGTATTGTCTGAGGTCAGGGAGGGTTATGCCTCCAAGCTTTGTTCTTTTTCCTCAGGATTGCTTTGGCAGTTCTGGGTCTTTTTCGGTTCCATATAAAATTTAAGATTATTTGTTCTAGTTCTGTGAAAAATGTCATGGTTAATTTGATAGGGATTTCATTAAATCTGTAGATTGCTTTGAGTAGCATGGCCATTTTGATTTGCACATGTTGAACCATCCTTGTGACCCTTACTCCCTTGCCCCACATTTTGTGATTTTCATGTTCTGTTTTACATCTTTGTATTTATCCTTTTGCTGTTAACTGTAGTTATAGTCATTTTTACAAACGTTTTTGATTTTAAAAAAAATCTGTGTACTGGTTTATTGAAGTGATCTACAATTCTTTTATATTTTTGCTTTTCCTTTTGTGATTTTGTCTTTTCTATAGATTCTTGCTTTTCTCTTTAGTGAAGACCTTTCAATATTTCTTTTACGATAGGTTTACTGTTGCTGTATTCTTTTAGTTTTTGCTTGTTTGAGAAATTTTTTATCTGTCCTATTTTTTTTTTATCTGTCCTATTTTAAATGATAATCTTGCAGGGTAGAGTATCCTAGATTGTAGGTTTTTCCCTTTAAGGGCTTTGAATATATCTTGCCACTCCCTTCTGGCCTGCAATGTTTCTGTAGAGAATTCAGCTGATAGCCTTATGGGGGTTCACTTGTAACTATTTTTTTTTCTTGCTGCCTTTAGAATCCTGTCTTTAACTTTTGCCATTTAGTTATAATACATCTTGGTGTAGGTCTGTTTGGGTTAATCTTGTTTGGGACCCTCTGTACTTCCTGTACCTGGATACCTGTTTCCTTCTTTAGTTTTGAGACGTTTTCAGCCATAACTTCTTCAAATGTATTTCTGATCCCCTTTTCTCTTTCTTCTCCTCCTGCGATCCCTATTATGCATAGACTAGAATGCTTTATATTATCCCAGAGTTCTTGTATATTGCTTTCATTTTTTAAAATTAGTTTTTCTCTCTGCTCTTCTGATTGGGTGATTTCCATTATTCTGTCTTCCAGATCACTTATTCATTCTTCTGCAGTATTTAGTTGGCTGTTTATTGCCTTTAGCTTGGTTTTCATCTCAGCAATTGAGTTGTCTAATATTGGTTAGCTCCTCTTTACAGTTTCTAATTCCTTGTTACAGTGACCCGTGTTTCTGTTGATAGAGTTTCTTAATTTTTTCAGTATTTTTATTACCTCCTTTTTGAATTCAAGGTCTAGTAGAGTGGAGAGGTCTGTTTCTTTGTTTTTTCTTTCAGGGAATTCTCTTGTTCTTTGAATTGGGAGTGGTTCCTCTGCTTTTTCATTTTTCTCATATTTCTCTGGCTATATGAGTTTAGGAAAAATAGTTATCTACTTTGGGTTTGAAGGGCTGTTTTTATGTGGGAATGTCCCTGTGTTACCTACTTGAGTCCAATATTTTTGGTGCATGGGCTGTTTTTGATATGGATGCTTGCCCTGTCTTTCCTCAGGGTGTGCTGGCTGCTATCCCCTTCATAGGGGGTGTGATTGGTGTTGTGGTGACCAGAACCTGGACAGGATGTTGAGTGGGACCTCCTCTTTGTTTGTCACTGCCCTGTTGGGGGCAGGGTCTGCTTCCCAGTTTTTGGAATAAAAGCCCCCAGATCTGGTACTAAGCTGTGGTTTGAGGTAGGCAGGAGTGGAGTGCTTCCGTTAGGAAAGGAGCAACTGAGTATTCCCACGCAGGAGCTATCCCCTGGGACAGCTCTGTGGTGTCACCTGTCACCCATTGTTCATGGTCACAAAGTACACTGTGGTTGGCACTGCCCTTGACCCTGTCTCAGCCAGCAGAATGGTGGCAGTTGGTCTGATGTCCCTCAGACACTATGCCCACAAAGCCATGGGCACAAATCTGCCGAAGTCCAGCACCTGGACCTGCCATGGTCGCCACCTGGACCCTCTGTGGAAGCACTGAGGATCAGTGCTCAGTCAGGATCAGTCCCGACTCCAGCCCTGCCTCTGCATGCCTGAGCCCAGAAAGCCTGCTGTTGCCGAACCTGCTCCAGGCACAGGAGGGCCGATAATCCACTTGGATGTCCAGCAGGTTCTGCACTCACAAAGCTGCTGGTGACGTAAATCTGCAGACGTCGTGCAGCTGCTGGGAATTGGCTCAGATTTCAGCCCCACCTCTGCATGTGGTCGATCTGTTAGTGTGTGCGTGCTCCCAGAGCTCGTATAGGCAGAGCCATGTGTGGTGTGAGCACACCAAGAATGAGGCTGCTGTGGTGGGGCAATGCCCCTCTTTCATGTGTGCATTGACAATGGGGCTCCTTTGGTGGACCTCGGCTCCATCCTGCGCCCACCCCCAGTTGCAGCCCGGACCACACTCCAGGTCCTTTGGGTTGTCTCCATGCATCCAAACTGAGTCCTTTCTCTGGGTCTGTCTGCTGAAGCCTGAGCTTCAGCATCCGGCTGCCAGGCCACGTCGGCAGGTGTATGTCTCTGCTGGTAAGTGCAGCAAGGGAGCCAGGACTGTCTGTGCTGGTGTCTCTCTGTTCTGCCTGCGGCAAGCCAGCTGGTGCACTCCCCTCCAAGCCTCTGAAGCTCCCTGTCTGTCGTGGCTGATCTCCCAGCTGGTGAAGAGGGTTCCCAGTGTGAGGGAACCTTTCCTTCTTCACAGCTCCTTCCCACAGGCGCAGGTCCCACCCCAATTCCTCCTTTTTAATCCCTTTCATTCTACCTGGTTACAGAGATCTTTCTTGCAGCTTTGGTTGCATGAGATCTTGTGGCAGCTTTCGGTAGATACTCTGTGAGAACTGTTCAAGATGTAGATGTAATTTGGATGTATTTGTGGGAAGAGGTGAGTTCCATATCCTTCTATTCTGCCATCTGGATCTCCCAGGCAGTTTATTTTTCTTTTTATACCTGGCTACATTTACCACGTGATAAACTTTTCTGGAATTGAATTACATTTTCCAGATGACTTGACAGAGATCTGGGTAGGTATGGCATTTAGGGATGTACCTTCGGATAACATTGGAAATCTTCTGAAAGGTGAGTCTTAATTAGCAGAGCAAGTTATTCGGTTCACCTTATAGATCCACATCATGGGCTTCAGGGATATTCTCTGAAAACTGATTCCTTATCCTGGTTATCATCATTGGTACCGCATCCCCCTTCCTGTTGTTGAGCAGCTGCTGTAACTACATGAGTCTCCCAGGGTGGAGAGTGGAGGTAGAAATGGATTTTATTCAGTGTCTTGCGTGTGTCTTTAGTGTCTTGCGTCATCTGGATGGTTTGAAAGAAATAGGTAAGGTACTCAGTGTTTCCAGTGAACAGTGGTAAGAGGGTCTTTGCATGTGAAACATTTCCTAAATTTTCTCATTTCAAAATAAGTCAGAAACAGAGCCATTTGCACTAACAAAATAGCAATAGGATGTGTTGTAGAAAGTTAAGGATCTGTTCATGCTCAGATGCTATGGACGTGCCAGTGAAGGACACATCACTTGCCTTTTATTTTCTCTTGAGATGGCTTGACTTTTAATGTTGCTTAGTTTTCTAATCCCCTTGATTGTATACCAGAAGAAAATCTGATGAGAATTGTATAGGCCACCTGCCTGAACCTCACAAATGGGAGGAAGGGAGAACTCACCTGGGGAATCTCATCTCTTTTCTGATGAAAAATGACTAATTTGTGATTGGTTGAAATGTAATGCTGAGTGAATAGCATATGGGATTCTGGGGTCTATTGCATGCTTCCTGAAACTCAGCATATACCCTTCAAACACATGGAAGCCTCTTGGTTACCTGCTGGGGACATGCAAGACAAGAATGACCAAAATCCATATGTTTGAGAAGGTTCTTGAAAAAGGCATCTCCTCTAGACTTCTAAGACACTACTAAGAAAAGAAAAAAAAAATCTAAGAGTTGTAGCATGTGAAATTACTTAGAGCATGAATGACTTTCTAAGCTTGAGAATATATAAAAAATAGCAAGCAGGGTGTTTTATGGGAGCGTGTCCTGAAGGAATCAGGACAGGTGCCAGGCCTGGGCTACGCTCTGTATATACGTCTACTTTGTACTTCTTTTAGGGAACCAACTCTCAGACTCTCTATCTGAAGTATTCTCTGTGGGGTGGATGCAGTTAACTCCTTCATATAGAGCTATAAATCACTAATAAATTCCATGGGTTTCCTCCTCCTGGTTTTTAACTGGAGCTAATATTTCAGTCAAGGGAATGCAGCTCCAATTGTGTGAGAGCCTGTGTATCCACTGGGCGGGGGAGATTACCTTTTGAAGGAGAAATGGGGAGTATGAAGTGCTTTATAGAGTTGCAAGGCTTTTCCTGTGATGTTGGCAGCTTCTGCAGCTGGTGGTCCTCATGATGAAATAGGTGAGACTCATGGTAGACTTCATCCAGGTTCTTTGATGGAGCTTTGCATCTCCAGAGCAGAGAACCTGTAGAATACTTCTCTGCAGCCTTCGTTTCTCATTCAATTCCTGGTGCAGGGTAGGAGCTCTATAAATATTGACTGTTAAATGAATGTCAGCTTGGGACCTACCAGGCGGCTAGGGTACCTGGGAGGGAGGAAGAAAGAGGTATTCAGACAGGTACCCGACTCAGAGGGCTAGCATGCTGAATACCAACATTGTATTTGCTCCTTGCTCTGTTCCCTCCTTGCTCTTTCTTTTGCCGTGGTCCCAGTCCTTCTTGACATGGTTTTTCCTTTTGTGAACAAAGTGGCTTTTTGTTTTGGTTTGTTTTTTACTCCCCTGGAATTCTGCTTCTGCTCCTGCTCCATCCCAGGCTGTCACCTTTGATCTAGGAGCCTGGGTGCTGTGGGCCTTGTGCACAGATATAGTGAATGCATCCCCCTCTTCTCTGTATTCCTTTGAAAAAGCCTATTGGACCAGGACCCCGAACAGAAACGCTTCTCCCTCCACATTTGAAGACAAGCCTTGCCTTTCTCTGCTTTGGGTTTACCTAAGACATAGCCAGGAACTTTGCTCTATCTGTGAGACTCCTGCTGGAGACTTAGTTTGTGCCGCTGTGCTGATCTTTTCTCCAGCTCCTGCTTCTAAAATGGCAAATTTCCTGATGTATTGCATTTTTATTGTTTTGGGGGGGGGGGGGGGGAGAAAAACTTTATAAACTTTTTTTTTTGGGGGGGGGGGGGAGAAAACCTTTAAATACCTTCTTAAGATGAGGAGAAGGAGGAAAAGCCAACTGTTTTAAAAATAAATTTTATTGGAGTGTAGCTGCTTTACAACGTTGTGTTAGTTTCTCCTGCAGTAGAGTGAATCAGCTATACATATACATGTATCCCCTCTTTTTGGGATTTCCTTCCCAAGTGTTGTAATTTGGACATCAGAGTGGTTTGGCTTGTGTCCTGTAGCCATTCCATAAGGAGTCTTTATTTAGGCAAACATCCACGGAGTGGTTAATCAAGGAGGGACGAAAGTTATTCATCCATCCTAGGTACCTGGCAAGTTCTCTTTTACACCTGGAGGTAATACGTTCAAGGTGCTTGCTCAAAAACCAAAGGTTTGGGACTTCCCTGGTGGCGCGGCGGTTAAGAATCTGCCTGCCAGTGCAGGGGACACAGGTTCGAGCCCTGGTCCGGGAAGATCCCACATGCCACGGAGCAAGTAAGCCTGCACACCACAACTACTGAGACGGCGCTCTAGAGTCCATGCTCCACAACAAGAGAAGCCACCACAATGAGAAGCCTGCACACCGCAAGTAGAGAAAGCCTGTGCGCAGCAATAAAGACCCAACACAGCCAAAAAATAAATAAATACATTTATTAAAAAAAAAAAACCCAAAGGTTTCCACCTTGTGAAAAAGGGAGGGTGGCCTGGTCCCACTGAGGTACAGCAGGACTGCAGTAAGTGACTGTCAGTGATTAGGGGGAGGAGTGTTGCCTGTCTTCTTCCCTATTCCTGCCACTGCTGAAAATTTGCATCCACTCCATCTACAATTCCCTGGATTTTTCTACCTGGGGACAAGAGGACACTGTATGAATTCTGGGTCTTTCTTGCACCTGGTTTGTGGCTGGGAAAGGTTATTGAGCCTAAGGACCTCTTTAAGATCTGTCCCCTGCCAAAAGCCTCCTACTTACTTTACCAGCCTTTTATCCTGAATGTCTACACCATCAGTCATAATGATACCGTTCCATGTTCATTTGCTTAGATACGCCACACTTCTGCTTGCCTTTGGCAACCCTCCTGGGACTAGGCTGCTTTTGTTAATCACATGGATGTTGTGAGTATTGTGTTCACAGGTGGATGTAGAGAAGATATTTTGATTGAACTCCAGATTCTCACCACACGAGCTACTCATGCTTAGCAAAAACGATATTAAGCAGTTGTGATCTGGAGTTTCATTAATCTCGGGGATTAAGCTGCTTGCACTTCAGTTACATGCTGTGGTTTCTATATCTTCCCCTGATCACATCGACTTTTTCTGAAAGAAATTTTGATACTAAGCTGTGTTCTGTAATGTTGCAACGTAGAGGTAGTTGTTGATCTTAATCTGAGGTGCTGAATTCATTTCATCTCACGTGCTTTTATGTTATAGCTTCCTTAATGTTGTCAACAGGAATGCACTTCAGAGGGCTCTCAGTCCTCATCTTGTGCTTCTGTTCACTGAAGATAAGCATAAGTTGCTTTTTTTAAATTGAAGTATAGTTGATTTACAATCAGTGTTGTGTTAGTTTCTGGTGTACAGCAAAGTGATTTAGTTTTTTATACTTATATGCAGTATATACACATATATATTTCATATTCTTTTCCATTATGGTTTATTACAGGATATTGAATATAGTTCCCTGTGCTATACAGTAAGATGTTGTTTATCTATTTTATTTAATTACTTAATTTATTTAAAAGTGTTTACTTATTGTTTTGGCTGTGTTGGGTCTTCACTGCTGCACACGTGCTTTCTCTAGTTGCAGCGAGCAGGGGCTCCTCTTCCTTGCGGTGCACGGGCTTCTCATTGCCGTGGCTTCTCTTGTTGAGGAGCATGGGCTCTAGGCGCGCAGGCGTCAGTAGTTGTGGCACGTGGGCTCATTAGTTGTGGCTTGCAGGCTCTAGAGCGCAGGCTCAGTAGTTGTGGTGCACGAGCTTAGTTGCTCCGTGGCATGTGAGATCTTCCTGGACCAGGGCTCAAACGCATGTCCCCTGCATTGGCAGGTGGATTCTTAACCACTGTGCCACCAGGGAAGTCCCTATCTATCTTATATATAGTAGTCTGTATCTGCTAATCCCAAACTCCTCATTTATCTCTCCCCCTCCTTTCCTCTTTGGTAACCATAGTTTGTTTCCTATGTCTGTGAGTCTGTTTCTGTTTTGTAAATATGTTCATTTGTATCATATTTTAGATTCTACATATAAGTGATATCATGTGATATTTGTTTTTCTCTTTCTTACTTCACTTAGTATGATAATCTCTAGGTCCCTCCACATTGCTGCAAATGGCATTATTTCATTCTTTTTTAGGGCTGAGTAATATTCCACTGTGTATATATATATATGTGTGTGTGTTTACACACACACACACATACATTCTTTATCCATTCATCTGCTGATGGACATTTATGTTGCTTTCATGTCTGGGCTATTTTACATAGTGCTGCTATGAACATTAGTGTGTACGTATCTTTTCAAATTAGAGTTTTCTCTGGATATATGCCCAGGAGTGGGATTGTTAGATCATATAGAAACTCTATTTTTTGTTTTTTGAAGAACTTGCATACTGTTCTCCATAGTGGCTGTATCAATTTACATTCCCACCAACAGTGCAGGAGGGTTCCCCTTTCTCCATACCCTCTCCAGCATTTATTGTTTGTAGATTTTTTGATGATGGCCATTCTGATGCAAGGTGATACCTCATTGTAGTTTTGATTTGCATTTCTCTAATAGTGAAGTTGAGCATCTTTTCATCTGTTATTGGCCATCTGTTATGTCTTCTTTGGAGAAAGGTCTATTTAAGTCTTCTGCCCATTTTTTCGGTTTTTGACTGGGTTGGGTTTTTTTGTTTTTGTTATTGAGCTGCATGAACTGTTTGTATATTTTGGAAATTAAGCCTTTGTCAGTCGCATCATTTGCAAATATCAATATTTTCTCCCATTCTATAGGTTGTCTTTTCATTTTGTTGATGGTTTCCTTTGCTGTGCAAAAACTTATAAGTTTGATTAGGTCTCATTTGTTTATTTTTTGCTTTTATATCTATTGCCTTGGGAGACTAAGGCAATAGAAAACATTGAAAACATTGCTATGATTTTTGTCAGAATGTTTTGCCTATGTTCTCTTCTAGGAGTTTTATGGTGTTTTGTCTTATATTTAACTTTTTAAGCCATTTTGAGTTTATTTTTGTGTATGGTGTGAGGGAGTGTTCTAATTTCATTGACTTACATATGGCAAGCTGCAATTTCTTATTTTGTTTTCCTATCAGTTATCAGTGGGTCTAAACAACTCCCTTAGTTGTGCTGTCAGGACTAAGTGAGAAAAGATGAGAAAGAGGGAGGGAAAAAAAAAAAGACAGACTGGTAAAGTATGAGATTAAGAAGGGAGAGGGGAAAGATAGCAGCATTTTGGGAAGGTGATGTAGGCCACTAATCACTCGAGGGCTGTCAGTCTCCTCCATAATAGTTTATGAGCCGAGGATTAGAAAGGGCCCGTCTGCAGGCCCCAAAAGAAAGTGTGTGTGGGGGCCATGTGGCTGGTCAGTGCCACTTCTCTTCTCCCTAAGTTTGATGGTCCAAGGATAGGAGAGTTGTCAGGGCTGAGGGAAACAGAGAGCTGGGGATTCCTGAGTCTTAAGTCTGTCTCTTAAGTGACTTGAAGAGTCACACAGAAAATTTTCCAGCATAAGATAAAGGACATCTGACTAGTAAAGTCTTTGGGTATAAGTAAAAGCTAAAAACAGAAAGAAAGGCCAGAAAGAATTGCTGATGGAAATAATTCTTTCAAAGAGAGAAACATCTCAGAAAAATCCACGGAAGCGGAGAATCCTAGAGTGACAGCACTCCCAGGTGTCATTCTAGCCTCATCTGTGTGCTTTGTAGGTGGGGAAACCGAGGCCAGGAGAGGAAGTGACATGCCCCAAGCTACACAGTAAGTGGCTGAGCAAAGCTGTGTATCACAGGGTCCTTTCCATACTGTTAGGCTGCCTTGTCTAGAAAGGGAATCATGGGCTATTAGCCATGCTGCATAGAATCAAATAAAACAGGATAGCCGAGAGTTTGATTCATTGCATCAAGAGAAGAGCCATGTCTGAAATGGATTTCATCTTTTTGAGGTCTTGTCCTTTTCCAGACTGAGCCAGACTCCCTGGGGGCAGCAAATAAAAGCAACATTCTAGATGGAGTCCAGGCTGCCTGGTACAGACTTACACTCAAAAGGTCGATGTGGAAATGGACTCACCTTCCATGTACCATGATTTGATTTCCGTTGGGGCAAGGGGAAAGGAATTTGGAAAAGGTACGTAGGTGAAGAACAAGTAGATGTGATTCCGTGTGTCCTTTCTCCAGGGAGGGGATCAGATGCAGCTTGAGTTTCTCAATTCATGGTGGCTCCAGTGGGTGCCGGGCAGAGCCCCACATTTTGGCAGCCTCTTCTTTTCTGCAGATGGAAATGAGTTCATTGGCAGCTACACACCGAGAATGAGAAAGGCTTCAAAACTCTTTCGGAGCTACTTAGTGACGAGAGGTACTGTTGAAGACGAGGATGGCTTATTTCCATCTTACAGGTGTGCATTTTGTTAAATGCACTTGGCCCTGCCCCATTAAATGAGCCTTTCACTCTCGGTAGCTTGTTGAAAGAATTGCTAGGGCTCTGCTTCATTGCTTCTTGGCAGGCAGTTTAGTAGAACACTTTGGTAGCAAATGTCAAGACAGAATACTGAGGCTTAGAATTATGGCCTGCTTAAACCTCCTTAGCTTCTGTGGGCTGTTACTTTTGTTTATTTACTTACTCTTAAATTTTTTTCCTACGGTATATCCCCTGTAGTGACAGAACCAAGAGCAACTGTGGATCAGTTTACTGCTTATTTAGTTATATTTTATGATTCTCTTTTTATTGGTTTCTAGATCTCCTGTGATTTAAGTGACTCACGGCCACTTACTTCTGTGCATATCTGGGTTGCTTCCTCTTTAGCTAAACTCAGTAAGACTTTAAGGGGTTTACAGACCCATATTTGGGAAGGTGAATATTTTGGCTAGAGAGATTCTGAAGTGCAAAGTAGCCTTGGTACTCGTGGTCCTCTGGGGCTGTGCAGTCAATGTAACGAGGTTCATGAATGCTGCACAGTATCATTGATAGTCAATGGTGTTAGGACACTTTTTGCCCCCTTTTGATTTAAGATGTTGGAAAGGGAGTCACTGTAACCAGTCTAAACATGTTTCGTTTCGAGGACAGAACTAGACATTTTCATTGATTGCTCTTCCCTTTGAGAACATTTTTGGGAACCCTGCAGAATGGGCAGGTTTCAAAGGTGTCAGAACCACTGAGTCAAAATACATTTAATTGTTGGTCGATATGGTATAGTTCTATATGTATCGCTGCAAGATTATCAGAACTTATTGGGGCATTTGTTCTAATAGGCTTTGAGGGCTTCCCTGGTGGCGCAGTGGTTGAGAGTCCGCCTGCCGATGCAGGGGACACGGGTTCGTGCCCTGGTCCGGGAGGATCCCACATGCCGCGGAGCAGCTGAGCCCGTGAGCCATGGCCGCCAAGCCTGCGCGTCCGGAGCCTGTGCTCCGCGACGGGAGAGGCCAAAACAGTGAGAGGCCCGCGTACCGCAAAAAAAAAAAAAAAAAAGGCTCTGACTTTTTGTAGGGTGCTGCTCTTTGCTAGAATAAAGGAAAAGAGGAGGTTGGGGAATTGTCCTTTCTACCTTCACTGTGCCTTGGTTTTCAGTATTGAGATGCATGGATGGAATGTGAAGGAGCTAAATGATTTTTAAAAACATAGTTTATTTATTCAACAAGTATTTATTGAATTGCCTGCTTGGTGCCAGGAGTTGGAGATACAGTAGTGAACTTTTTCTAGGGCATACGTTATATTGAGGAAGGAGGGAAAACAAACAAGTGTGTCTCTGGTGATAAGTGCTATGCAAAAATAGGGAGAGGGAAAGAGAGAAGAGAGAAAAGAAAAGAGAAAAAAGAAAAAAGTAAAGGAATAAGAAAAGAGGAAAGGAAAAGCAAGCAGGGGAGGGGGCTAGGGCATGCTGGGGTGCTATTTTAAAGAAGCGTGGTCAGGAAAGACCTCTCTGATAAGGAGACTTTGGGCAGAGATCTGTCTGAAGGAAGGGAGGAAGCTGCTGAATGCCAGCTGGGGAATGATCTGGGCCGAGAAGTGGAGTCCACCCCTCCCTGCCGCACTTCCCGGAAGGCACAACTTACTTCCCTTGCTGTTTTGGATTCATAAGCTAGATATTATCATTCTTACCATAGGTTTACGAAGCAGTTACTATAAAATGAGAGTTATGGATATAAAGTATTTGTTATGGTAGTTGCTGTTATTAAGCATTATCTATTACATGGTATTCTGACTTTTTACAAAGTCACAAAAAAGACTCCAGCCCACCAAGCTCTTTATTGCTTCTGAGGTATTTGTAGGCATAGAAAACCATTCCTTTGGGGATGGGAATGCTACATAAATGTAGAATTGTTTTACTGCCCCTGCAGTTCAGATCACTAGAGAGTGTTTTCCTCTGAAATACAAGCAGGTTTGCTTAGGGATAGATTTGAATCAATGACAGAACTTGAAATGATGCCAGCAACCCCATTCTCTCACAGTGTATGATGTGGCAGAGGGGAAAGTTGGAGGAGGAGGAGGAGGCAAAGGAATGCATTGGCTTTGCATTAGGCAGACCTGGAAGTAAGCCAGAATCCATCTAGAAACCATATAGTCAATCTGTGTTGTCAATCACTGTCTACCAGCCCAGAGCTACTGGATCAGGGCCTTTGGGGTTGGCGTGCTGGAGTAAACAGTGAAGCAGACAAAGCTAAGAATGTGCTTAATTAGTAAGAGGATACCTTCATATTTTTAAACCAAAGTTACTTGGGAACCATGGAAAATATTCATGGCAAGAATGAACTCTTCAAAGCAGATTACTCCCAGTTAGGTCTGGTTTTCCCAGGGACCTTGTAATACCCCGGTGTCAGCTGTGTTTTGTAAATCTTGAGGGTTCCATAATTCAAAAAAAGTCATGTACCACGATGTTCATTGCAGCACTATTTACAATAGTCAGGACATGGAAGCAACCTAAGTGTCCATCGACAGATGAATGGATAAAGAAGATGTGGCACATGTATACAGTGGAATATTACGCAGCCATAAAAAGAAACGAAATTGAGTTATTTGTAGTGAGGTGGATGGACCTAGAGTCTGTCATACAGAGTGAAGTAAGTCAGAAAGAGAAAAACAACTACCGTATGCTAACACATATATATGGAATCTAAAAAAAAAAAAAAGGTTCTGATGAACCTAGGGGCAGGACAGGAATAAAGACAAAGACGTAGAGAATGAACTTAAGGACACAGGGAGGGGGAAGCGTAAGCTGGGACGAATTGAAAGCGTAGCATTGACATATATACGCTACCAAATGTAAAATAGATAGCTAGTGGGAAGCAGCTGCATAGCACAGAGATCAGCTTGGTGCTTTGTGACCACCTAGAGGGGTGGGATATGGAGGGTGGGAGGGAGACACAAGAGGGAGGGGATATGGGGATATATGTATGCATATAGCTGATTCACTTTGTTATGCAGCAGCAGAAACTAACACAACATTGTAGAGCAATTATACTCCAATAAAGATGTTAAAAAAAAGGATATTTAATCAGTTTTATGTGTATGTTTACATATGCATATGTATGAATAAATAAATATGTATTTTTCCCAGTCTCTCTCTGTGAAGGTTTAAAATATTTTAAAAGACAGAGTTAGAGAGACTTCCCTGGTGGTCCAGTGGCTAAGACCCCGTGCTCCCAATGCAGGGGTCCTGGGTTCGATCCCTGGTCAGGGAACTAGATCCCACATGCAGCAACTAAAGATTCCGTGTGCTACAACTAAACAGTAGATCCCGCATGTGGCAACGAAGATCCCGTTCGCCGCAACTAAGACCTGGTGCAGCCAAAGGAAAAAAAAAAAAAAAAAAGAATTAGAAACATCAGAAAGCAAATGAGAGATAATTTACCAAGAACCAGAGGTGATATGTTATATCACTTTTGGGGGCACTTTTCCTTGATTCTCCCTGCTCACCCCTCTAACCCCCCAGGCTGGGTGAGATGCCTTTCCTCTGAGCTCTCAGAGTATCCTATGTGTATCCCAGTCACAGAAGTGGCTTCTTCTTAATTCAGTATCTGTCTATGGCTTTCTGAAAACCTGACTGTGTCCTTGAGCTCAGAATCATCAGCCCTTTGCTTGGTGCGTGACATGTAATAGAGGCACCGTGTATGTTTCTTGAGTAGATGATGAATAAAGGAGTTACTAAGATTTATATCTGGTTTGAACTTCTTGGTAGCCAAAGCAAGAAGAAAAATGTATTGATTACTCAGTTCTCATAGGCATATAAGAGTAAACAGAGCATTATTTTTACATTATTTTTTTCCTTGGTGCTAAGTTCCTGAAAGTATCTGATGAAACATGATATAAAGATAAGATAGTAAAGGCTTCCCTGGTGGCGCAGTGGTTGAGAGTCCGCCTGCCGATGCAGGGGACACGGGTTCGTGCCCCGGTCCGGGAAGATCCCACATGCCGCGGAGCGGCTGGGCCCGTGAGCCATGGCCGCTGAGCCTGCGCGTCCGGAGCCTGTGCCCCGCAACGGGAGAGGCCACAACAGTGAGAGGCCCGCGTACCGCAAAAAAAAGTTTTGAGAAATGTGATTTTCAATAATTAGTCAGCTACTCTTGCCCTGGACTAAATGAAAGAATTACTTTGATAGAGCCTGGCAGCTGAAGGCCAACTCTAGCACCTGGAGAATCTGGGTCTTCATTAGCTTCCTAGCAGATTACCTGTTAGAGCATCACTTTCCCAGATGGCAGTGGGTCCATGAGACAGCTTATTTTATGCCACTGGATTTTATTTTCGTGATTGCAACTATCTGATAGATATCTACTGAGATTTTATTGTGCTCGCAGGCGTAGGCATTAAGTGGAGTGTATGAATTAAGGGAAAACATCCAATAGAAAACAAATGGTGAGGATGCCCCAGTTTATTTAGGACTTCAGCATGCCCTAACCTATACCCTAACACGAGTGGGTTCTTCAAATTCTGCAGAAAAATCTGCCCTTGCTGACTTGTAGGCTTTATGAGAAAAAGATTATTTTTTGGAAACAAATGTGGATATCAGAATACAGGTGAGAATAAGCTAATGGGTACCTGCTTAATTAAAAAATATTTTTAAATCGGCTTCTTTGATGAAGACAGAATAGTGCCAAGAAGTACAAAGATACACTTGCTGAAGGAAAGAAGGTTTTTTTGGTGAGGTATGGGCTGAGACAGAGAGGACAATTAAAAATCCTTTGATTCAGCAACATAATTATTATTTGAATGTCTTTAAAGGGTGTATTTTCTTTTAAGTTGGATAATCAATTAGTGGAGAAAGACATTGAGTGGTTAAGGGTTTTGTATCTCGAGACAGTCAGAGGAGAAAGGACCAGAAACAGATATTTATTGAGCATCTACTTTTTTTCCAGGCAGCTATAAAGAGTTTTTAGATATTTTTCTTTTCCTCTGAACTCTTGTGGTAATTCTATTAGTCAAAGAAGGGGAAACTGGATTGTCGACGTTAAGTAAATTGTTGAGACTGTGCAGTTAGTGTATACATCAAAGCCAGGACTGAAAGCCACTTAAGTGTTTTCCAAAGCTCACCCTGGTGTTAATTTTTTATTTTAAACCTGCTCCAGTGGCTTCCCATTTGCATGTAAGGGACCCACAGGGGCTTCAGAGCTTTACAAGGGCTTTGTTCAAGAGCACATCTGGCATTATCTGTAATACAAAAATGTCTTACAGATATATGTATGTCTATATTTCAAGGATGTGTAGCCATTTTGAGATTCCAGTTAATGTATTTGAAAGCATTATGTCTAGAATACAAATTCAGCAAGACCAAGAGACCTTTTGGTATATTTTCTGTGATGTAACAAAGTGCCTAGAACGGCGTTGGCGTAGCAGATTGCTCAGTAGGTGTTCGTGCACACCAGGAATGAAAGTCATTCTAGTTCTTTAAATAAGCCATGCTTTAATTCTATTAATAGAAATTTAGACTGTTTCCACTTTTTTCTTTTATAAACAATACTTATACAGGCTACAAATACGTTCTTATACATATATCTTTGCACTTTATAAAGAAATATCCTATTATTTCATTGTAATAGATTCCTGGAAATGGAATTGCTGGGTGAAAGGAATACGTATTTTAGATTTTGATACAGCCTTCCTGTGAGCGGTTTGGCACAATTTATCAATGACATTAACTCTAATAGCATGTGAGATTGTGTGTTTCACCTCAATCCGGCTGACATGAGGAGTTTTCAGGCTTTTCTCTCTCTTAAACTATCACTAAATCCCAAAATTTGGTAGGCTTACTGCTTCCTCTAAGTTTCTATTTATCCTTCTTAGAAGCTAGGACAGTATAGTGTGGCTTCTTTCCTCCTGTGTTGAGAGAGTATGTATGATGATATTATTCAATGAAGTTTTTTTTAAACCCAAGTTATGTTCTCTTTCCTACTCTCTGCACCCCTATTTGAATATATGGATTCTCTCTTGTCATTGGCAACTATGTGCCTAAAGAGGAAAAAAAGGTCTAGAATTGGTTGTATATCATTAGCAAGTGGATTGGACCACTTGGTGAGAAACCATGGATGCATTTCTAGACCAGATTTAACCACTGTGGGAATGATCGGTCATTGGGAATGTGGGGTCTCTTGTTTTGGCCCAGCCAGCAATGTAAATCCATGAGAGTCTATAGTATGTTCCTGTTGGCTGTTAAGGATGCAGAGAAGCAGCTGCAAAGACCTTGATCTTTGCCCCAACAGCAGGTGTGGATGGGAAAAACCATGTGTGACCAACAGGTCTTTCTGTTACCGACCGGGGTTCTTGGCTTCCTTAATCAATAGAAATTGATCAGAGGCCAGGCAAGAAATTCAGGCAAGGCTTTATTGGGGCCCCTGCTGCAGCAGGGGGGGACAAAAGCAAGTAACAGGTTCGCTTGCTTGCTCACCGAGGAGGGGGTGAGCTGTTTCCTTATGTGGGGTGAGGGTAGGGGCGGATCCAAGGGTCAGGCTGGAGGGGCGGCTTAGGTGATTTGCCCACCCCTTTGGTGGTGTTCAGTGCAGGAGGCATGTGCAGTACCCTGCTTTTGCTCCTGGCTGTTCAGAAGTGGCAGTTGGGGTTTTTTTGGTCTTTTTGTATCTTGTGACATAATTTGCCCCAACTGCTCATGCACGCAGTTATTTTTAGTCCCTTACAGTTTCTTCGTATTCTTGTTGCTCAAGGATATGTTTGTCCAGGTGCAAGCACTGCAGCAAAGGGTCCCTGGTCCCAGCCTGTCTCATTTCCTAGCAAGGAACGTAAAAGGCACTGACTTATTGCTGGTCTTTGCTTTGCACAGGTTTTCAGCAGAGGATTGTAAAGACCTCAGAAGCATGTGCCCGGCATTCTCCAAAACAAAGTTAGCAGTCTGTATCTTCTGAAGTAATTAGTGTTCTGTCTTATTCACACAAGAAAACTGTGTAAACAAGTATAGAGTTGACCCTTGAACAACCTGGGTTTGAACTGCATGGCTCCACTTATAGGAGAATTTTTTTCAGTAGTAAATAACACAATACTACGTGATCTGTTGTTGGTTGAATCCACGGTTGGTTGAACCTGTGGCTGCAGAATCATAGACACAGAGGACCAACTATAAGTTATACGCAGATTTTCGACTGTACAGAGGGTTGGCACCCCTAACCTCCTTTTTCCTCTTTTTGCATAGGCTACCAGGAAGTTCAGAACCAAAGGTAAATTCTAATAACCCATTCATCATTGCTTCAGTAAAAACATACATGGAGCTCCTATTCCTTGTCAAGTACCGTGAAAGTACTGGTGGGTTCAGGTTGCTGCTCGGGAAGGAATGGTTTCTTGCCTCCTTGAGCCCCGTGCTCTGGATGCTTGCTCTGGAAGGGGAGAGCCCAGCTTTTCCCATGGAACATAACCCGTCTCCACTAAGCTTATTAGCACTAGAAAGGAGGTGGCTCATTTTCCTCTCAGGTAGAGACAAAGGCTGCTCTTGTCCCAGGTGAAGGGCCTTTGGTGACTTGATTAGCACACAGCCTGGCCTGTGCTGATTTTCAGATGGAGACTATCAGATATAATCTGCCACCTCATTAGGTTGACACTGTTCCTGCCCCCTCTTGTAATAATGTCACTGGAGCACTTAGTAATCTAGGTAAGTGCTGTAAGCATACACTGCAGAGGTAACCCAAGGTCAGCGGTGACAGATGCTCGAAAAAGCAGTTGTTTTCTCATTCCCGGCTCTGGTTAAAATATAACAGGGCAAGAGGTCTAATAATCATGCAGATTTAAATATTAGAGGAGCAGCATTTGAGGCTAACCTTTTATCTCTGATTCAAACTTGCAGGTTTTCAAGATTGAGGGGACAGTGCAGTAAATTGGCTGATTGCCAGGGACTTACAGAAGGGTTCATTTATTTTAGAGAAGAGAAGGCAGAGAGGGGCCCTTAAGTGTTTGAAGATATATACAAGATGGACAATATTTATGAACTCTTCTTTTCCAGTGAAAACAGATTATGTCTTATTAATGATTCAAGGAGTAATTAGCTTAGACTATAAGAAGAATTTGCTGGCTAGAGACTGGAAAAGCCCATGGGTGCGGGAGTGGAGTAAGTTCCCACCTTTTATACATACATATGTGTGTGTGTGTGTGTGTGTGTGTGTAGTCTTTTAATAGTAGGCACTTATTTTCTTTATTGGAAATGGATTCCAGAAACGGTTGGGCTGATGCTAGGCTGTGCACTAATTCACAAAGGTGTACAACCTGCCCCCAGAGAACCATGCAGATGTGGCAGGAACTGGACAGATCATTCTATATTTAGTGGGTTACAAGGATGCAGTGGGAGAAGGGCTGGGGACAATGGAGCATCTGGCTCGATGCCAACTGATACCATCTTCTCTGTGGGTCAGACCTGGGAAACTAGAGCGATGGGTGAGCTTGGGACTCAATGCTTCCCAGGATGTGGGGCTCCCCTAAAGAACCAAAATGGGGGAGGGATGCCTTCAAAGCAGAACTGTCTGGAAGCATCAAAGTGGAGAGACTACTTTCTGTCCCTGTGATTCTCTGACATAGGATAGCACAATTTCTTTGGTAAGTGAAGCCCAGAGAAGGTAAATGGGAGAAGTCCAATAGAGAGCTGAATTTGATAGGGGTCCAGGGTGTCCCTCCAGGGGATGGGCAGATGAATCCTTGATCCTCAGGGACTTAGCTAGATCTGATATACCTGCCGGGTCATGAAGGCCGAGGTCCCTCCGAGATGCTTAGATTCAAATAACTTCATTGAACTTATCCTTGCTTTTAGAACGCTTCTGTATAGTTTTGGGATTTTATTCCTAATACTGTTTGAAAGGGTCTTCCCTAACTTTTACAGTTGGATGACCAAGAAAATAAATGCTGATTCTGAACGTGTAACGTGTTAGCTTGGTGAATTTCAACAAAATCCAGCATTGAGGTACAAGTTCTTTCTCCCTATTGAGTCTGCTCTTTCTCCAGAGAGAACTTTTCTCCATTTGCCCTATCTTTGAAGATTGGCTAGGCTAAAAGACTAGAAAAAGCTGCAGTGTGAAAAAATAAACTTACGTTAGATGGGGTTTGGCCAAAACGTAAAGCTATGCTATAGATCTTCCATCTGCAAATTTTATTTAATTTATGTCCCATATGTAAATTAAATATTACGTACGTACCGTGTACTACTAGGTGCTGGTGGACAGCAGTAAACGCTGTCCTCATGGGGCTCACCTTCTAGTGCGGGAAGCAAACAGGCAGTGAAAATCATGTTAGGTAGTGATAAGTGATGGGAAAAGAGATAAGGGTAAGGAGAGCTGAGTGAGTCCTTGGAGTAAGTCATGTGACTGCCTGAGAGAGTGGGAGCGCTGCTGTGGTGGTGGCGCTGGGACCATTCCAGGAAACAGGAACAGCACCTGCCAAGGTCTTGAGGTAGGGCTAGAATTTGCTTGGTATGTCCTTTGGGAGTAGGAAGAGGAGAGAGATCAGAGAGGTAGCCAGGATTCATCAAGCTGGTTTGCCATGAAAGGAGGCAGTCTTCCATTTGTTTGCACTGTTTTTGCCCTGCAGTTTTTGACTGAACACGCTTCCGCGTACCAGTCAGGTAATGAACCTCTTGAAAACCTTGTTGAACGTGTTTGCTGGCTTAATTGCACAGACACGTTTGTTAGCCCTGACAGTTCATCAATAAAGGAGTTTAAAGGGAATGTGCAAAGGAATTTGGAATAGCTGCAGTTTGTTAGGCTTATCACTAGAGACTTCATTTTATTTAGATACTGTATTTTAAATGAACGAATAAAATGATGAGGCTTTTTGCCTGTTTATTATTTCAGTAGTAATACACGAGCATGGTAAAAATGCAGATAATTTCCTTTGGTTAAAATAAGGCTTCCCTGTCTCCCATTTCTTAGAGAAGCAACCACCATTAGCAGATTCTGTTAGCAGGGTATGTTCCTAGAATGAAAATAAATACCCTTTTCCTCTATAAAAAATGAATGGTCACGGCTATACGCATTGTTTCACATCTTAAAGATCTTGGAGCTCTTCGATATCGTAAATGTGGCATTGTCTCATTCTTGGTGCTCTTCAGTTACCTGAGAAGACCACAGTTTAATCATTCCCACATTGATGGACATTAAGGTTTTTGTATCTTTTGCTGTAACAGTCAATACTGTGATGAAAATCCTTGTACACTCTTGGCTTTGCACATTTCTAAGCGTATCTGTAGCAAAAATTCCAGGAAAGGATTGGTAGACAAGGGGGAAATGTGTATTTTAAGTTTCGATAGATTTGCCAAATTATAACAATTTACACTCCCACCTTGGCCGGGAGTCCATGCTTTCCCACATCCTAACCAACCACCTTGTATTACCCTTCTTCTGTGTTTGCAACGTAGGCAAAAAATGCTGTTTATTGTACTTTTATTTCTCTTAGAATGAAGTTGAATTCAGAGATAAACAATATTTTGGTCAAGGGGGTATTATGTGTGTGACTATGATCCTTTGAAGTATGTGGGGACTTCTTGGAAACTGAGTACCTGGATAATTTTATAAATGGTCCCATGTGCTGGAAAAAAATAAAGAATGTGAATTCTGTTTGTTGGGAGCAGGGTTTTAAGAGTATTTTTGTATTAATCTCGCTGGTTAAGTTGTTCACATTTTCTGTAGCCCTACTGGTTTTCTCCTGCATCTGTTCTCAGATCACTTCTTTCAGAAGAGAACATCTCCCACTCTGGGTTTTTCCATTTGTCCTTATAGTTGTCAGCTTTCACTTGACATTTTTGTAGACGATTATTGTTTAGGAACATTATAGTTATTTCTTCTTGGTGCACTGCACACATGAATTGTTCCTTTTTGTCTCTGATATTAATATTGCTACACCAGCTTCTTCTCTTTTTAGGTGGTGTTTGGTATATCTTTCATTTTCTGTATTCTTTCTACATTTCTATCATTTTGTTCTGTTCTAGAAATGTCACTTGAAAACTGTATAAATGAATCAGATTTGTAAACCCATTCAGCATTTTTTTTGTTTTTTTAATGCACAAGTTTATTAATAATCTCCAACCATTCAGCATTTTGTATTCTAATAAATGAAGTTCATATGTTCATACTTTTTGAATTACTGATATATTTGAATTTATTTCTGGTATGTTATTTTGTGTTATGTAAAGCCTTTTAAAAATATATATTTATTTATTTGGTTGCCCTGGGTCTTAGTTGCGGCTGGCGGGCTCCTTAGTTGCAGCTCTCAGGCTCTTAGTTATGGAGCGCCAGCTCCTTAGTTGCAGTACGTGGGCTCCTTAGTTGCAGCAGGCGGACTCCTTATTTGCGGCTCAAGGGCTCCTTAGTTGTGGCTCGCTAGCCCCTTAGTTGTGGCATGTGAACTCTTAGTTGCTGCATGCATGTAGGATCTAGTTTCCTGACCAGGGATCCAACCCGGGCCGCCTGCTGTAAAACCTTTTTTTCTATTAAAAAATAGTTCCTGTCTTCTGTTGGATTAATCAAATTTTCTTTTTCTTTTTTTAAAATATTTATTTGGCTGCGACGGGTCTTAGTTATGGCACACTGGATATTCATTGCCGCGTGCGGGATCTCTAGTTGTGGCCTGCGGGATCTTCGTTGCGGCATGCGGGATCTAGTTCCCTGCAGGGGACCCAGGCCTGATCGAACCTGGGCCCCCTTCATTGGGAGCGTGGAGTCTTAACCACTGGACCACGCGGGAAGTCCCTAATCAAATTTTCCCTTATTCTTCCTTTTCCCCTTTGCCTAATTGGAAGCTGATTTAGTTTTCTAAGGCTGCTGGAACAAAGTGCCACCTGCTGGGTGGCTCAAAACCACAGAAATGTATTCTCTCACAGCTCTGGAGGCTAGAAGTCTGAAGTCAAGGTGTCTGCAAGGCCATGCTCCTCTGAAACCTGTAGGGGAATCCTTCCTTGCATCATCTTAACGTCTGGTGGTTGCTGACAGTATTTGGCATTCCTTGGTTGGCCCTTACATCACTCTAACCCCTGCCATCCTGATCACACAATCTTCCAAAGGTCTCTGTGGGGTTTCTGCTCTTAGCTTTATTATTTCCTTCTGTCTGCTTGCTTTGGGTTTATATTACTCTACTTTTTCTAGATTCTTGAGGTGGGAGCTAGATTATTGCTTTGAGACATTGCTTTTTTAATGTTTGCATTTAGTGCTTTAAATTTCCCTCTCAACACTACTTTAACTGTGTTCCACTTATTTTGACCTATTGTATTTTCATTTTCATTCAGTTAAATATATTTTTAAATTTCCTTTAAGACTTTGGCTTTGACCCATTTAGAAGTGTAGTTTCCAAGTGTTTGGAGTTTTACCTGTTACCCTTCTGTTACTAATTTCTAATTGATTCATTGTGGTTGGAGAATATACTCTGGCTGACATAAATTCTTTTAAATTTGTGGAGGTTGGTTTTATAGCCCATGATGTCTCTTTTGGTCAGTGTTCCATGGGCATTTGGAAAGAATGTGTTTCTGTTTGGGGCTGGAGTGTTGCATAAATATCTATTAGGTTCTGTTGGTTGATGGTATTTTTGTCGTATATTCTTCTATAACCTTGCTGATATTCTGTCTAGTTGTTCTATTAATTGTCGAGAGAGGGCAATGCATTTCTTAACATCTTTCTTCTCAGAATGCATCCTTCCTCTTTGAAGACCAAAATATTTTCTGAATTCATAAGGATCATTAATTACCTGACCAGTCAATCAATAGACCATGGTGGTTATGTGACCCCACTGTCCCTTCCTTGTATCCTTAACTCTTTCTTTAAAATAAATAATATATTTTGTTTTAAATTTTAATTTTTTTATTGAAGTATAGTTGAGTTATAATATTGTATTAGTTTCAGGTATACAGCAAAGTGATTCAGTTATGTGTGTGTGTATATATACACACACACACTCACACATATGTATATTTAGATTATTTTCCATTATATATTAAGTATAGTTCCCTGTGCTATACAGTAGATCCTTGTTGCTTACCTGTTTTATGTATGGTAGTTTATATTGATATATGTTAATCCCATACTTCTGTTTTATCCCTCTCTCCCTCCCTCCCTTTTCTCTTTGGTAACCATAAGTTTGTTTTCTATGTCTGTGAGTCTGTTTCTATTTTGTATATATAGATTCATTTTTATTATTTTTTAGATTCCACATAAAAGTGATCATATAATATTTGTCTTTCTCTGTCTGACTTCACCAAGTATAATATTCTCTAGGTCTATCCATGTTGCTGCAGATGGCAATATTTCATTTTGTATGGCTGAGTAATATTCCATTGTATGTATACATATAGAAAGATAGGTAGATAGATAGATATCTATATCTATATATATATATATATATATCACATCTTCTTAAGCCAGTTCTCTGTTGATGGGCACATAGGTTGCTTCCATGTCTTGGCTATTGTAAATAGTGCTGCTATGAACATTGAGGTGTATGTATTTTGCCAAACTAGAGTTTTTGTCTTTTTTTGGATATATGCCCAGGAATGGGATTGTTGGATCATATGGTAACTCTATTATTTAAGGAACCTCCATACTGTTCTCCATAGTGGCTGCACCAATTTACATTCCTACTATTATTACCATCTTACATTAGTGTGGCATATTTGTCACAATTAATGATCCAGTAACG
This sequence comes from Neophocaena asiaeorientalis asiaeorientalis, assembly GCF_003031525.2. Lineage (NCBI taxonomy): Eukaryota > Metazoa > Chordata > Mammalia > Artiodactyla > Phocoenidae > Neophocaena > Neophocaena asiaeorientalis. The sequence goes on along the minus strand of NW_020174372.1, from coordinate 1,562,164 downwards.
ACAAATTATAATTAACTAAAGTCCATATTCATTCACATTTCCTTAGTTTTGACCTAATGTCTTTTCTCTGTTCTAGGGGCCCATCTAGGATATCCCATTACATTTACAGACTATCCTTTATTTTTTTGTATTCATGAATCAGTTTATTTTCCAGCAAAGTTTGTTAATTGGTAGCTTTCTCTCTTATGAGACAAGAATATTAACATACTTTAATTCCCCTTTGTTTTTGCACCCCGGCTTCTTGGCTAGTGTTATGTAAATTTTGGTTCCAACTTTTCTTAGGACTATAAATGCCAATGAGTTTATAATCATGGCAAAGACATTCAGTGAGAAATGGCTGTTCTTGGTTTTCCTGTGCTGAGGACATCGGTGAAAACCATAGGTCTACACAACCAAGTTTTGGCTATCCAGTTGATGATTTTAGAAATTTGTCATCTGAAATTGCAGAATGATGTTTTTCTCAAATCACTCCACCTTCACCCCAAAAGAATGGCAAAGAAAATTGACCGTGGGTGGCAAAAACTTGTTTCAATCTCAGTGGTTTCTAGACCCAGATATCTCCATCCAGTTGTCTCTCTTTTGGGGAGCATAAAGACAGAATCATCATGAGATGCAGTAAAGAACACTAGCAGAGTTAAGTTGTTTTTAAAATTGCAATTATAACTAATTACATGCTAGGATGTGAACAGCTGCACAAGAATATTTAACAGATTTCTGGGAGTCATCCCCACTTTTGATATGCCTTTTGAAAAGCCTAGCTTATGGGAGTACACAGTGAGTGGTTATTTTATCTTTTCCGTAAGACAGTGAAAAACCAAACCTGAAAATTAGCAAGAAATGGATTCTGTTTTTTGCTACGTGAGCTGCTCGTTGTCGGTTGCTTCAGCTGGTGGACAGCCACAATACATGGCCTAGGTGCCTGAGCGTGGTCAGTGGGCACTGCTAGGTGAGATGAGATCAGTTCAAATTGGACAATGAGGGAAGTCTTCTTGGAGGTGCCCTCTGAGCTCAGTTTTGAAAGATGAGCAGGATCCTTTCATTCAACATGCGTATATCAAGCTTCAACTGTGTACCCGTCACTGTGTTAGAACTCGGACCCCAGGGTGAAACAAGTTATGACTTTTGCCTCTGGGGAGCTCATAGCAGGCTGGGGAGTGGGGACGGACTGATTGATTCATCAGTGGTTACAGTCTCGTGCAGGGGATGGCAAACAGGCCAAAGCCAGCCTGTCACCTGTTTTTGTATGACCCAGGAGCTGACAGTGATTTTTTTTTTTTCCTTTGCGGTACGCGGGCCTCTCACTGTTGTGACCTCTCCCGTTGTGGAGCACAAGCTCCGGATGCACAGGCTCAGCGGCCATGGCTCACGGGCCCAGCCGCTCCGCGGCATGTGGGATCTTCCCGGACCGGGGCACGAACCCGCGTCCCTTGCACCGGCAGGTGGACTCCCAACAACTGTGCCAACAGAGAAGCCCAACTGACAGTGAGTTTTACAAAGCAAAGAGGAAGCAGGGAATGGGTATGGGGTTTCCCAGCACTGCTTCTTTCGACATTTCTAACCAAAATGGAGCCCATACCTGGCCCTTTAGACAAAGGCCTAATGTTTTATAGGTTAGAATCATAGCATACCCAAGGGGCTACAGAAACAGAGGAGGGACAGCTGAATATGACTGGGGAGACCAGAGAAGTCACCCCCAGAAGAGGAGATACTATGGGAACAAACTTCTGATTCCCCTTGCTGTGCCTTCACACACCAGCTTTCACGTTATCCATCCTTGATTTTTTCTTTTAAGGTTTAGTTCTTCATCTGCTCCTTATAGAACATGGCTTTGGTTGTTATACTTCTCGTCGTCCATTGATTGTGTTCCCTATAGGTGGGGCTTCAGGGCTTCTGAGGACCCCATAAACTGATGCACATGTGCATTTTTCTGGGAATAGGACACATGGCTTTCATCACATCCTCTAAGAGGTCCACGGTTTTAAAGTGGGTTTCTTTAAACTAAAATCAGGACTGCTGATGGTGGGTTTCTGACCAGTGCAGAATTAAGCAGAGGGATTATGAGTTCCCTTCTATTAGTCCAGGACAAGATCCTCATAGCCTTATGCACTTAGAAGACATTTAGTGAGTGGCTCCTCTCAGAGTTCTCTGTGCTTGGGCTACGGGAGCATTTAGGGACATTGGGGGATATCAGAGGATATCAGCCTGGATGCTCAAGAGAATGGGGTCTGAGAGCAGGACTGAGAGGCCAACAATTTATTTGGAAGCTGCGAGCCCAGGGTGATGAAGGGAAGGAAGAGGAGACACGGAATGAGGAGGAAGCTGACGCCTTTCAGCAGCTGTGAGGGGCCACATCTGGCCCTCAGCATCGTACCCTTGGTTCCGCACTTCTCCAGCAGTGTTGCAAGGAGGGGGCCACACCTCGCAATGGTCCCTAGGAGACAGGAAGGAGGGATTTATGTGCCAGCCGCACTCGCGTCTTCTTGTCCTGTCAGTAAAACTTTATCCCACGAGGCCCTACCTCTACCTCCCTTCATGGTGGCCTCCCCTAGCCCGCAGGGACTGCTCAGGGAGCTGGGTCCCATGGTCCACAAGGTGGGAACCTGATCAATCCAAAAGCAGAGGGGCGACCCAGTGGAAGTGGGGATGACCATCAAAAGAAAACGAAATTAGAAAAGTGTGTTAAGGAATCAGAAGGTGCAGAAGGTTTGTTCCTGTCAATAGGAGACAGACCTCTGAAGGAACAACAGGTGTCAGGTGGGGGCAGAGGAAACACCTGACCAAAGGTGGGCATAGGGAGGATAGGGAGGAGAGAATTGTCCCCCTGAGACTGTGTATTCACCCTTCTTTCTTTGTATCCATCCGATACTTATGCAGCCTCTGTTCTGTGCCAGTGGTGATAAAATCACTCGCGTCTTCTTGTCCTGTCAGTAAAACTTTATCCCACGAGGCCCTACCTCTACCTCCCTTCATGGTGGCCTCCCCTAGCCCGCAGGGACTGCTCAGGGAGCTGGGTCCCATGGTCCACAAGGTGGGAACCTGATCAATCCAAAAGCAGAGGGGCGACCCAGTGGAAGTGGGGATGACCATCAAAAGAAAACGAAATTAGAAAAGTGTGTTAAGGAATCAGAAGGTGCAGAAGGTTTGTTCCTGTCAATAGGAGACAGACCTCTGAAGGAACAACAGGTGTCAGGTGGGGGCAGAGGAAACACCTGACCAAAGGTGGGCATAGGGAGGATAGGGAGGAGAGAATTGTCCCCCTGAGACTGTGTATTCACCCTTCTTTCTTTGTATCCATCCGATACTTATGCAGCCTCTGTTCTGTGCCAGTGGTGATAAAAAATGGGTAAACAAAACCAGACATGGCCTTGTCTCTCATGGGGCTTAAATCCAATGTGGGAGACAGATATTAAGCACATCATCATACTAGCAAATGTAAAATTGCAGCTGTGTTAAGTGCTCCCAGTAGACTGCACTGAGAGCCTTTGTTAGATGGAGTTAAACACAGTGAGAGTGGTCAGATAAGGCTTTCCAGGTCAAGTGGCTCATGACCTGAAATAGAAAGGACTGGTGGGAGTTAAGGGCAAGAGGAAGAGAGGGGAAAGCTCTCTAGGTTGGAGGACACCACGTCCAAAGGCTCTCTGGTAGGATGGAGCCCCACACAAATGAATGTCAGAAACAAAGCCCATGTGACCGGAGCAGCTAGAGCACACGGACAGCAGGTAGGTGTAAGGGGCCAGGCCTGGTTAAATGAGTTTCACCTTTCCCTGGGAAGCAATAGAAGATACTTGGAGGAATTTAAGTAGAGAACTGTTATAATCAGGTTAGAGGTAACTTGGAAGGTTCAGGCTAGAGGACACCCAGATACTGAAGACGCTCTCAGCTTCAGACTTTCATGCCAGAACTGTGGCTGTTGGATCCCTTCCTGGAAAACCCCAAATATGAACAACCCCAAGGATATATGAAGGAAAAGCAACTCCAGGAAAATCCCTGCAGCAACAAACAAAAGGCATTGGAGGCTTTAGGGCTGGCAGCTGTGGGAGACCCTCCTCATACTTGCTGGCCCTAGGAACATTTTTTTAAATGTTGCAGAGCTTTTTCCAGACTATTATCTTTTCAGATTTCCTAGAAAATGTGTCAAGGCATGAAACTCAAGGTGCCTGCATGGCAAGTTCCAGAACTGAACCTAGAATACAGGCCTCCTCCTGAGGTTCCATCCCACAAGTGCGGTGCTGGGTGCCGGTCAGGCAAAGGGCCCTCCACACAGTCCTGGGCCAGGACTCTACATAGGAGGGTGCACGATCCCAGGCCCTCAGTGTCTGCGCGGGGGCATTGACTCAAGTTCTCTTGGAGCCTTACTGTGCCCAAGGCCCCAATATCCACTGGGCTTCCAGGGACTTCGTAGATAGTAGTATGGCCCATAACTCTGCACATTTAAAACAAAACACAAAAGAAAGCAGGAACCCCACAGTGAAGCTATTTGAGAAAGAACTTTTATTGATCCAGCTACCAGGTTACTTCTGGCTTGCGATAAACAGAATAATCCAACTCATTAACCCAGGGGAAAGTATTTCTGAAGGGCAGGCTTTTTGTATCTTGAAAATCTTTAAGAGGAATTTAAATGTATTCTCATTTGGCAGGAATTTATGTATTGTGATTACCTCCAGTCAGAGTAAATTGTCTGATGTGATTTCAAGAAGCCTTGGGTTTGGGTAGAGCAGGCTTGGCTGATTACAAATTTATTCATATGAGCCAACGTGTGTGTGTGTGTGTGTGTGTGTGTGTGTGTGTGTGTGTGTGTATTTTTCAAATCAGAGATGGTTGTAGTCTTGTGTTCTAAGCTGTGGGTCGTTTTGATTCTTCCTTTTTTTCAGAATATTTCAAGATAACTGCAAGAACAGACCTCTCTTGACCCATTTATCTATGTAATTTTAATGCAGAAGAAATAATAAGGGAATATCTAGACACAAAAATCCAAGTCTTCGTATTCCCTGGTATGCTTGGCATTTTTCCTTTCTAAACTGGCTGGCTGCGTGTGAGAAGTTGATTTGACATGTCAAATCTTGTTTATTCCTTGTAAAAGCTTTTACTTTTGCGTAGTAATTCTAAACTGTGTTACGTCTTCCCAGGAAAAAGAAATGCAGGACTTCGTGGTTGGATTTGAACAAACTGGAGGAATTTAGAAAGAGTCATAAAAGTGATTAAGGGCTGGAGGGAGTGACTGAAAAGACATTAAAGGAGTGAAATGCATGTCTTGGCCAAACTACAGATGTGGGAGCAGCAGAGGGCAGAACACTTAGAGGATGGTGAAATGTTGGGAAAGGAAGAGGGGCTGTTTCAAGGCTCTTTACCTCTTTTGGGGTCATGGACCCTTTTGCGAATCCAGTAATAGCTCAGAACCTCTCCTCAGAAGAACTCCCGAGCTCACACATGCTTGGTGTGTCTGTGTCTTGCTCTTGTTCTTGGCTCTAGACATGTGGAGTTAAAAATGAGTCTGGAATTGCCAGAGCTTTTAATTTTTTTCAAGGCAAATTAGAAATACAGATTTTTATGTTTTTTATGTTAATTTTTCCATGTAAAGAAACTGTACTAACCAAATTAAATAGCATTCTGGGCCATTGTAGCCTCTAGGTTGCCACAACATCTTCATCTTCCTTATTGTCTCTGAGTTCCTTGTATTTGTTTGTCCATTTGGTTGGCTCTAGTTTTTCACGTAGGGAGGCTTTCCCCAAAGTTCTGGTCATCCTTGGCTGTAAGTGGGTGGGGCTCTCCTGTAGGTGATGGATGGTGAGTATAGATGGGTGTTTCTCTGGGGCACTTAGTTTTTCCAGAAGATTGTCCAGTCTCCCAAGAGCGTGAGGAGTAAGGTGGGGTATGAAGGGGGACCAGGGAGGGAGAAGGTCTGTGGTTCTGTACCTGGATGCTGCTGTTGTAGGAGCAGGCGTTTGAGTATGCGGATTACTGCTAATCCTCTAGTTGTCTGTTTTACACTTCATCCTACTGCTCCGCTGTGCCTGATGCCTTTGAAGCCAGAGAATCCTCCTCTTAATTTTTCCCAAAGGATGAAGCCTTGGTTTTTTGTACGGTTAGATGCCTTGCTGTGCAGAGCTGGGGAGAGGCTCTGGAGGTCTAAGTTATTCTGACTGCTTTTAAATAGTCTCTCGGTTTTCAACCTAAGATCCACCCCTGCCCTTTTGCTATCTGCTCTTCAGGTGCTGAGCCTCTCAGGGATTCTACAGAACAAGTTAGTTTCTTGTTGGTATCCTACTTGGCAGGCTATTGGCAGGGCAAAGAATACCATAAGCTAAATTAGTTACCATTTGTCCTTCTATTTTCCAAAATCTCTCTTCTGCAGTTAGCTGCTTCTAGTTCTTTACTTTAGTAAAGAAACATTTAATCATTTTAACCAACAGTCTTTTTAGTGGGGATTTGGGAAGGGAAAGACAGAAACGTGTATTACAGTCTGCCATTTAAAAAACTTTGAAGCATAGTTGATTTACAATATTGTGTTTAAGGCGTACAGCAAAGTGATTCAGTTATTTTTTTCTGATTATATTCCATTATAAGTTATTACATGTTATTGACTATAGTTCCCTGTGCTATACAGTAAATCTTTGTTGCTTATCTAGTTTATGTAGAGTAGTTTGTATCTGTTAATTCCATACTCCTAATTTCCCTCCCTCTCCCCTTTGGTAACCATAAATTTGTTTTTTATGTCTGTGAGTCTGTTTCTGTTTTGTATATAGATTCATTTGTGTTATTTTTAGAATCCACATATAAGTGATAATTGCCTAATATTTGTGTTTCTCTCTCTGACTTACTTCACTAAGTATAATATTCTCTAGGTCCATGCATGTTGCTACAAATGGAAATATTTTATTCTTTTTTTAATAGCTGAGGAATATTCCATTGTATATATGTATATATATAAACACCACATCTTCTGAAGCCAGTTGCCTCTTGGTGGGCACTTGGGTTGTTTCCATGTCTTGGCTATTGTAGATAGTGCTGCTATGAATGTTGCAGTGCATATATCTTTTCGAATTAGAGTTTTCATTTTTTCCCCATATGTACTCAGGAATGGGATTGCTGGATCATGTGGTAGCTTTATTTTTAGGTCTTTAAGGAACCTCCATAAAGTTTCCATAGTGGCTGCATCAATTTACATTCCCACCAACAGCACAAGGGTTCTCTTTTCTCCACATCTTTGACAACACTTATTTGTTGTCTTTTTTGATGATTGCCATTCTGACTGGTGTGAGGTGATAGCTCACTGTGGTTTAGAGTTGCAATGTTGAGCATCTTCTCATGTGCTGGTTGGCCATCTGTATGTAGTCTTTGAAAAAATGTCTATTGAGGTCTCTGCCCATTTTTTGATTGGATTGTTCGTTTTCTTGATATTTAGTTGTATGAGCTGTTTGAATATCTTGGATATTAACCCCTCGTCGGTCGCATCATTTGCAAATATTTTCTCCCATTCTGTAGGCTGTCTTTTTGTTTTGTTGATGATTTCTTTTGCTATGCAAAAGCTTATAAATTTGATTAGGTCCCATTTACTTATTTTTGCTTTTATTTCTCTTGCTTTGGGAGGATGACCTAAGAAAATATTGCTATGATTTATGTCAGAATGTTTTGCCTATGTTCTCTTCTAGGAGTTTTATGGTGTCATGTCTTTAAGTCTTTAAGCCATTTTGAGTTTATTTTTGTGTATTGTGTGAGGGAGTGTTCTAACTTCACTGGTTTACATGCAACTGTCCAGCTTTCCTGACACTACTTGCTGAAGAGACTGTCTTTTCTCCATTGTGTATTCTTGCCTCCTTTGTCAAAGATTAATTGACCATAGGTGTGTCATTTATTTCTGGGCTCTCTATTCTTTTCCATTGATTTATATGTCTGTTTTTGTGCCAATACCATGCTGATTTGATTACTGTAGCTTTGTAGTATTGTCTGGAGTCTGGGAGGGTTATGCCTCCAGCTTTGTTTTATTTCCCTTTGGATTGCTGTGGCAATTCTGGGTCTTTGTGGTTCCATGTACATTTTAGGATTAGTTGTTCTAGTTCTGTGAAAAAGGTCATGGGTATTTTGACAGGGATTGCATTAAATCTATAGATTGCTTTGAGTAGTATGGCCATTTTAACATTTCGTCTTCTAATCTAAGAGCATGGGATATCTTTTTAGTGGGGATCTTGGAAGGGAAGCACAGGGATTTGTATTATCAGTCTGCCGTTTTTAACAGGATGTCTTCCTGCTTCCTGATCCAATTCCACCTTACTTCCTTTAGCCTTGTATTTTCTCACCTTTGAAAGGTCACTGATTCTCCAGTTTAATGATCTCTCTCTGGCCTCATCTTCAGTCTCACACTCAGATTACTGTGGGTTCTTGACCCTTGATCCTTCCTGTGGCTTCCTGATCCCAGCTACCCTTCTCCTACTTCTGGCCACCACTCAGTGTCGTGAGTTAGCTCTCCTTCATCTGCTCTCCCCTAAATATATGCATCCCCCAAGGACCTGCCCAAGGCTCCCTTCTGAAACAAACATAGCCATTTCCATATGCACAGCTGTTACCTTTAAGTAGGGACTCCTGGGTCTGCATCCTGAGTCCTGACCTTCTCTCTTGACCTAGTCTAGCAAGTATAAATGCCTGTTGAAGATACTTACAGAGAAGTCCTGCTGAGACCTCAAATTCACACATCTGAAACCAAATCAGTTTTATCTCCCATAGCCTGTTCTTCCTCCTGTGCTTTTCATTTCTGTTAATGGTGTCACTGTCCTCCATTTACTTCAGATCCTCAGAGCCATTTCTCAGCTACTACTTTTTCTCACCCCAGAATCTAATTAGTTACAAAGTTCTATTGCTTTTATCCTCACAGGGCCTCAGAACCTGTCTTTATCTTTCGTTTCCATTTCCACTGCCCTTGCTGAGGACTGTATCACCTTTTGCTTGAATTATTGCAAAACCTTCTTACTGCTGTTCCTACCTGTATTTCATCTTCCCTCCAATTCATCTTCTATACCAGTGACTCCCAAATGCAGATCTAGTAGCATCAAAATGAACTGTGATTTAAAAAACTGAATTCAATGATTATGGTTAATTAGGTCTGGGTGGGATGCAGGCCTCTGAACTTTTAAAGATGCTTCACAGTGAGTAAAGCAAATTTAGAACAATGTTTACTCAATGTATCACTTATGTAATTTTAGGACAAAAGCAATGCTGTATAGTTTTTATGAATCTATACATATATCTGTATACATTTGACTCTTGAACAATGCAGGGGTAGGGGTGTCTACCCTCTGCACAGTCAAAAATCTGCTTAACTTATAGTCAGCCTTCAGTATATGCAGTTCCTCCATATCTGTGGTTCTGCATCTTCGGATAACCAACCGTAATCATGTAATACTGTAGTGTTTACTACGGAAAAAAAATCCACCTGTAAGTGGACCTTCACAGTTTGAACCAAACCCATGTTGAAGGGTCAGCTGTATAAACGTGGACCAGAAGGATACTCATCGAAGAGAAGTGTTTATTTCTGAGGAAGGGAACAAAGGGGAGCTCGCTCAAGGAGAGGTATGGTTTATTTCTCTTAAAAAATTCTAAAGCCAAAATGGCAAAACATTGACATGATTTTATTGTGAATGGAGAATTGTTGTATTGTTTTCTGTACTTTCCTGTCTATAGAAAGCGGTTTTGAAACTCTCCAGATGATTCTGATGCCTACCTAGGTTTAGGTTCTGCAGAAAATGCACCCGTGACCACATCACACCTGTCTGAAAGGCTCCCGTGACTCCCATCTCCTGCAGAGTCAATTTCAAGGTCCTTGGCATGGCATTTGAGATGCTGGCCTACCTTTTATCCTTGCCTTTCATTCTCGCCATCTATTCAGTGCGCCAGAAACCTCTGCTCTTCACGGAGCCTGGAAAATGTCTTTTGCTTTCACTTGGCTCTGTGTCTTTTGCTTGCAGATGCTGTTTTAAAATTTTTATTTATTTGTTTGTTTATTTATTTATGGCTGTGTTGGGTCTTCGTTGCTGCGTGCAGGCTTTCTCTAGTTGCAGAGAGCAGGGGCTACTCTTCGTTGCGGTGCGCAGGCTTCTAACTGCGGTGGCTTCTCTTGTTGCGGAACACGGGCTCTAGGCTCACCCGCTTCAGTAGTTGTGGCGCATGGGCTTAGTTGCTCCGCGGCATGTGGGACCTTCCTGGACAAGGGCTCGAATCTGTGTCCCCTGCATTGGCAGGCGGATTCTTAACTACTGCGCTACCAGGGAAGTCCCTCTTTCTTCTGTACTGAATTCTCTTCCCTGACTCCCCACCTTTTGCTCATCAGAATACTGTCTGTCCTTCAAGATCTGTTTTAAGTTCTACTTTCTCTAGGAAACTTTCCCCCTTTTCAAAAGCTTTTTCTGTGCTTCCTACAGGATTTCATTTATACTTTTATGGTACTTATAATGTGGGTCGTTGTTATTCACCTTTGTCCTATCCCATCCTCCCCTGTCCTCACATGTAAACTGCTTGAAGGCAAGGGCTGTGTTATTCACTTACTCAGTATATCTTTTATTGATCATATGTTTCTGAGCACATGTTATATGTAAGGTATTGTGCAAAATTATGGTGGAGAGGTATGTGAGTAAAGCAGAATTCCATTCAGATTCTCTCATGAAGTTTATGACATGTGTTGAAGTCTCCAAGTGGAGGAGAGAACAAGGATGCCTTATCTGTCTGGCAGGCTGTGACATTTTAAAAGAAGGGGGAATCCAATGTGGTTGGTGAAGTTGGACAAAGACTTATGGATAAGTTGTCTTTTGAGCTGGGCTGTTCTGTGTAAGATATTAACAGGAGACATAGTCAAGATAGAAGCTTGTTGAAGTGATGGATAAATCCCAGGCGGAGGGATCTCAAGTCTCAGAGGCCTTTTTTACCGTTTTTTTTTTTTTTCTTTTGCGGTACGCGGGCCTCTCACTTTTGTGGCCTCTCCCGTTGCGGAGCACAGGCTCCGGACGTGCAGGCTCAGTGGCCATGGCTCACAGGCCCAGCCGCTCCACGGCATGTGGGATCTTCCTGGACTGGGGCACGAACCCGTGTCCCCTGCATCGGCAGGCGGACTCTCAACCACTGTGCCACCAGGAAAGACCTCAGAGGCCTTTTTTAAGAATAGTCAATAATTTACTTCAACCAAAGCCTGAACCAAATGGAGGGGAACAGTGGAAAATGAGGCTGGGAGAAGGGTTTGGGACTCATTCTAGTGGACCCAGATGCTAGGCTATAAAGAGATGGGGCTTCATTTGGTTAGATGCCACTGAAAGTTTGTGGGCAGGGTTGTGGCATCATCGGGCTTTGTTTAAGGTAGCAACACCTGGCTTGGTCAGTAAAAGGAGCTGGCAGAGCAGGTAGGAAGAAGCAGGCATGGAAGAGAGAGGTCAGGCGTGAGCAGTTTTGTAGGGTAGAATTGATTTGCTATACTTTCTGACTGTGGATTATGGATTGGTATCGGGGAGCAGGTGGGTGAGAGTCCTTGAAGATGACTCAAGGAATTTAGCCTGAACCCTGACCAGGAAGTGGTTCCATTAATAAGAAGAAGAGCATTGGGAAGAGGATGCGGTTTTGTGGTAAAGATGACGTGCCTGGTTTTGGACATTGTAGTAGATTGAATAGTATCTCCCAAACTAGATATATTTAAGTCCTAATCCCTAGTGCCTGTGATTGTGACCTTATTTGGAAATAGGGTCTTTGTAAATGTAATTAAGGATCTAGGGATGAGTTCATCTTAGGTTTAGGGTGGGCCTTAGATGCAATGACTGGTGGTCTTATAAGAGAAAGGAGAGGGAGATTTGACACAGAGATACAAGGGAAAGGACATGTGAAGATAGAGGCAGAGATATATTACCTGAGCTTATAAACCTATCTGAGGAGGGTTTTGCTGTGGTTCTGCCCTAAATCAGCAATAGAGAAAACCTTTACTCCAGGCTCTTGGCAGAGACCACAGCCTCTGACAGTTGTAGCCCAGTTCCCATCCAGCTTTTTGTTGGGAGAATTAATATTATTTCTGGGAACTATCTCAGAGGATATGGAGTCCATTAACTCCTCCAGCAATTCTAGTTTTTCTCCTTAGCTCAAGCCAGATGATCAGATGGCTGTCTGCTTGGACTCCCTTTTGGCTTTGCCAGGTCAGTACGGTGAATTGTGCTTTGGTCTCCTCTCTTGCCTTGAGCGATGCAATAGGAAGCATTAAAGGAGACCCCCTACCGTATATACCTAGAGTCACTATTAATTGATTACTTTGCTTCCCCAACCCCCCAGTGTGGATGATAAAAGATACATTGTAAGAATTTACCCAAGGAGGGGAAGGTTAACACCTTGGGAGAAATTCCTCAATGATGAGAAAAACTAACACTCTGGAGGCATGTACGCTGTATTTTCCCTTAGAATCAATGTGATTATCTTGTACCTGTTTTCTTCTTTGCTTTGGCCACTAGGATGCTCAGGACCTAATATATGAACCACCCCAAGTAATAGTTTAGTACTTTACAAAAATATGTTTCTGTGGACTAACTTTCCCTCATGCTCTTCAAGCCTCTTTTTATGTTGTCTTCTTAACATAGTGAACATATTTTATAAGTCATTTCATCCTTTGTTGACATTAGATGGTTTCTTGGGGTTCTGCAGAGAACCGTGACCAATAGGAGGATGTGTGTGCATGTAGAGAAGAAAAGAGAGAGACATATTGATTGATTGATTGATTTTTAAGGAATTGACTCACATGACTGTGGAGAGCAGGACAGGCCAGCAGACTGAAGACCCAGGGAAGAGTTGATGTCACAGTCTTGAGTCCACAGGCTGTCTAGAGGCAGAATTCCTTCTTCCTTGTGGGACCTAAGGCTTTTCTCTTAAGGCCTCAACTGATTGGATGAGGCCCTCCCACATTATGGAAGGTAATCTGCTTTACTAAAAGCCCACTGATTTAATTTTGATTAAAGTGTAGGCTGTGTACAATATTATATAAGTTACAGGTGTACAACATAGTGAGTCACAATTTTTAAAGGTTATACTCCATTTATAGTTACTATAAAATATTGGCTATATTCCCTGTGTGGTACAGTCTATCCTTGTAGCTTATTTTATACATAATAGTTTGTACCTCTTAATTCCCTACCCCTATATTGCCCCTCCCTACTTCCTTCTCCCCACTGATAACCACTAGTTCCCTACATCTGTGAGTCTGTTTCTTTTTGTTGTACTCACTAGTTTGTTTTAGATTCCAAATAAATGACATCATAAAGTATTTGTCTTTCTCTGTCTGACTTATTTCACTTAGTATAATACCCTCCAAGTTATCCACGTTGTTGTAAATGGCAAATTTTTATTCTTTTTTATGGCTGAGTAGTATTCTGGTGTGTGTGTGTGTGTGTGTGTGTGTGTGTGTGCGTGCACGCTCGCACGCATGTATGTGTATACCACATCTTCTTTATCTGTCCATCTGTTGATGGACACTTAGGTTGATTCCATATCCTGGCAATTGTAAATAATGCTGCAATGAACATTGTGGTGCATATGTCTTTTTGAATTATTGTTTTGGTTTTTATTGGATGTATACCCAGGAGTGGAATTGGTGGGTCATATGGTAGTTTAAAGTTTTTTGATTAGCCTGTATGCTGTTTTCCACAGTGGCTGCACCAGTTTACACTCCTACGAACAGTACAGGAGGGTTCTCTTTTTTCTGTAGCCTCACCAGCATTTGTTATTTGTGTTCTTTTTGACGAATCATTCTGACAGGCATGAGGTGATAGCTCACTGTGGTTTTGATTTGCATTTCTCCCAATGCTTAGTGATGTTGAGTATCTTTTCAAGTGCCTGTTGGCCTTCTCCATGTCCTCTTTGGGAAAATGTCTATTCGGTTTTTCTGACGATTTTTTAATCAGGTTGTTAGTTTTTTGATGTTGCATTATATTCGCTGTTTATATATTTTTTGATATTAACCCTTTACCAATCATATCATTTGCAAATATTGCCTCCCATTCAGTAGGTTGTCTTTTCATTTGGTCAGTGGTTTCCTTTGCTGTGTAAAAGATTTTAATTAGGTCCAATTTGTTTATCTTTGCTTTTATTTCCTTTGCTTTAGGAGACAGATCCAAAAAATATTGCTACAATTTATGTCAAAAAGTGTTCTGCCTATGTTTTCCTCTAGGAGTTTTATGGTTTCTGGTCTTACATTTAGGTGTTTGATCCATTTTAAGTTTATTTTCGTATATGGTGTTGGAGAATGCTGTCCAGTTCCCAGCACCACTTACTGAAGAGACTGTCTTTTTTCAACTCTATATTCTTGCCTCCTTTGTCGTAGATTAATTGACCACAAGTGCCTGTGTTTATTTCTGGGCTCTCTTTTCTGTTTCATCGATCTATGTGTCTGTTTTTGTGTCAGTACCATACTGTTTTGATTACTGTATCTTTGTAGTATGGGTGAAGTCATGAAGCATGATTCCTCCAGCTCTGTTCTTTCTCCAGATTGTTTTGGCTATTTGGGGTCTTTTTTTTAATTCGGGGTCTTTTGTGTTTCCATCAGATTTAAAATTATTGTTCTCATTCTGTGAAAAATGGCATTGGTATTTTGATAGAGATTGCACTGAATCTGTAGATTGCCTTGGGTAATGTGGTCATTTGAATGATATTAATTCTTCCAGTCCAAGAACATGGTGTATCTTTCCATCTGTTTGTGTGATCTTCAGTTTCTTTTATCAATGTCATATAGTTTTTGGAGTACAGGTCTTTTGCCTCCTTAGGTAGGTTTATTCCTAGTTTTTTTTTTTTTTTTTTTTTTTTT